>NC_133777.1:55719023-55804297 GCF_003597395.2 Chelonoidis abingdonii
GTGAGTAACCCTGTTTTTCAATTTTTTTCTGTCACTTTTCAAATATGCTGCTACTTGTTAGAAATTGCTTTATAACTAATGGAAACAGTGACAGCAGTTGAAGTTGCTTGATGGCTGGCCATTATGCCATGATAAAAAAAAAAGTCAACTGTCAGAAACAATCTTCTTTAAAAGTCTGTGCTTAAATGGATCTTGGTAGATCAGATTACATTTGTCTGATTGAGTTGCATAACATGGCTGAAATGGTAACTTAGTGTAGTCTAAATGTGGCATCTCACTAATGGTGTGTTGAGCAGTTCTCATTCAATATCACCAGCATCCATTAGTGGAAATGATTTCATTTACATCAGTCACTTGGTTTAATAGAAATAATATTGCTGGCAGGAAACGTTATAATATCAATGTCTCTCCAGTGGGAATAAAATATTTTAGTTGCACTATGGCATTTCTTTGTCTATAAATGCATTAACATTTAAATAGTGGCAGCACCAAGAGGCCGTAGTCCTAGGATAGCATTGTTTTCTTAAGTCAATTTTAGGGCTTATGAAAGGTGCCACATAGGATTTCAGCTTGCAGTTCAGTCAATCTCTGAGACAGATGCCATAGTGACAATGGATGTTTCCCTACACTTTCCTGGCCTATCAGCTTTACACCTGTCCTGGAAAGATCACATATGTGAGTGAAAGGTTTATTAGATCCATGAGCTCATTCATGTCTTACTGTGTATGCTGGGGTTTCCAGCAAGGGTGCTAACTGGAACCAACTATAGCCTATTTCTGTCCCATTGTGTAGCTTAGATAAGAGGCTGGGTATTGTCTAAATGTAGGTTTCAAAATTTTAAGCATATAATTTTTAAAAATTATTTGATCTAATATTTAAACAGCACTACATGAAGAGATTGTCAGGTGTGTATTATTCAGGTGTGTGTCTTAAAACCTGACTCTGGCTTTGAACCTAGTGGCTATGATCTGTATGTTTGTGCACACTCTGTGTGTCAACCAGTTATCACAATTAGTGATAATGGAAGGCTAATCATATTTAACTTGCCTATCAAAACAAATTTCTCTCCCAAATAAATTCTGAAAGGCAGCCAGACCTCCTGGCTTTCACTAGAACTAATTCTTCAATAGGAGGAGCATCACAGAGTTCAGCAGGGCAAGGATGGTATTCAGGATAGTGAAGTTGCAACTGAGATCCTCTGGGAGGGCTGTATGGTTAAGTTGCGCTTTGTGAATGGTCCATGCTAACTACCTTATACTGTGTTAGTTAACCATAGGGAAAGCACTCTGAACAAACTTCTGTATGAGTTAAGCTAATGCTCTCTTGCAAGAAGTGCCATGGGAACTTTAGTGACCACAAGTGGGTAGGACTTTGATTTTACCTCTTATCCCCAAAACACCACCTTCAGCTGTCTAGTGTGTGTTCTAACACCATGCTGGACACTGATTCATTACTGGCTCAGAGGCTTAACCACCAACACCACCTCCTTTGGTACTCTGGAAGTTCTTCAGATCCCTCCTATGAAGTCAGGCACAATCCTGCCTGGACTGGGAGAGCTGGAAAAGAGTACGGCCTACTGAGGCATGGCTGCAGGCCATCACGTGCAAGATTAGGCAGATCTCCCTTAACTGACAAGTACAGTAACTCCTCACTTAAAGTCCTCCAGGTTAATGTTGTTTCATTGCTGATCAGTTAGGGAACATGCTCATTTAAAGTTGTGCAATGTCTAATGTCATTTGGCAGCTGCCTGCTTTGTCCACTGTTTGCAGAAAGAGCAGCCTGGTGGAGCTAGCTGGTGGGTGGCTGGAACCAGGGTGGACTGGCAGCCCCACTATCAGCTCCCGGCTCCCCTAAGTTCCCTGTGCAGGAGCTGCCCAGCAGGCTATCAGTTGCAGCTGTCCCTCCCCCCACTGCCATGTGCTGCTCCTGTCCACTGCATTGGAGCTGCTCTCCAAGACTCCTGCTTGCTGAGGGGGAGGGGGAAGGGGAAGAAGAGGGGAGCTAATGTCAGGGTATCCCCCTCCCCCCTGCTCCTGCACCCCACTTACCCCATCTTCCATAGAGCAGAGGGGACACATGACAGGGAGCTTCCAGGCAGCAGTAGCTGCTATCCTGTCTCAGCTTGCTGATCTAATTAACAAGGCAGTGTACTTCTGACCCCACTTTTTATACTTAAAGGGGAAATGCACATCTCTCTCTCACTCTCACACACACACACCACACACATAGAGTGTGTCTCTGTCTGCCCTCCCTCCTTTCCTGCTGCCTTATAGAGTGTGAGCCCTTGAGGGCTCAGCCAATTGCTAGTTTGTCATTTAATTTCCTGGGAAATATCCCACCCTCTGACTCCTCCACCTCAACCAAGCTTCACAATCATCATCACTGTGTACCAGTATTAAGTGGTTTGTTTAAAACTTATACTGTGTGTGTGTGTGTGTGTGTGTGTGTGTGTGTGTACACACACTATAAGTTTTATATATATATATAGTCTTTTTTGTCTGGTGAAAAAAATTTCCCTGGAACCTAACCCCCTCATTCCCATTAATTCTTATGGGGAAATTGGATTCACTTAACATCATTTCACTTAAAGTTGCATTTTTCAGGAACATAACTACAGCGTTAAGTGAGGAGTTATTGTATCATCGCATATGTTGAATCTTTAGGATAAAGATAACCATAGCCATTTCCATATGCAGAGGAACTAGAGGCAGGGAGAGGAGAGAGAAATTGCAGGTAGGAATTGGAATACTTAGGACCAAATTTTCAGAGCCCTTCAACCTGGCCAATGAAATTTCCCACAGAGGTTTTTTGCACCATTTGCCCAGCTACCCAACTGTGCATGCAAAATACTCATTTATATATGCAAATGCAGGTGGCAGTGCTTGCAGTTCTGGCATCCATGACTAAAAAGGTGACCTGAATACAGGCCCAGCTTTCAGTCAGAAATTGCTTACCTCGTATGCGCATGTGTTGGTGCACAAATCTGGGATTCTTATGCACACTATCTAGCTGGTAAAATGAGAGGGCCACATGGTTCATCTCAGGGAAGATGTTTGGAAAAAAAATGTTCTACTGGAGAAGGCCCTATTGTCCAGCTTGTCAGTTGTTTGCATTTTTACAATACAATACAATAATATGTTAATGGAGAGGAAGTGGGGGAGGGGGCATGAAATTGCACAGCCCTTCATCACGAAAGCATTTGGATCACAAGAATTGATAATTGGTTACTAAAAAAGCCTCCCAAATTAACGTGACAGTATGGTTAATAGGAAATTTGCTAAAAATAATGCTCCGCCTATGTTAGCTGCTGAATAAGGAAGAGTTAAGGGGGAAAAGAGCTATTTTAGCCTGTGTGTACAAACAGCAGCAGTTTGTAGCAAAAGACATTGATTAAATATTAAGGCCTTTATCCAGCAGTAAATATCCACCACTTTTGAGGCTACATCAGGCTGCAAATGTTCCAAATGTTGGCTTCCCCGCAGGATTGACAGAGCTGGAGACTGGTCAGCTGCTCTGTAAAGCTTGCAAGTTTGTTGTGAAGAAGGAGTATTGCTGAACTGCTGGGGTTGGAAGATAGTTAATGTGATAAATTCCCTATTCTCAGTAGGTCTACCACATCTTTTACAAATTATTACCCTAAAGATGGGCCCAGTTGTGTTGCCTCATTATGGGGGGAGGAAGAAGAATATTGAAGCTGTCAGAGCTGCCTTCCTTGAAGTCGGGAGTTTCTTCAGTTCTGCAAATCCTAAACTGTTGGTTTTGTTTTGTTTTTTGTTTGCTGTGAGGAATCTTAATTCTAATGAACTCCCTTCTGCTTTTTGGCTGACAGCTCAGCCTGCAAGGGATCTAGCTATGTGGTCCGATTTGGTATTTTCCCATTTACCTACAGGTAAAACCCTGCCTCCTCACATCATTTAACTACATGCAGCTAGTGTTTTGATATTTGGTCTGTCTGAGGTTCATTAAAGAGTGGGAGAGACTCCATTTACCTGACAGAGGAGACTTGCTCATCATAACTATACAAAGCCATTTGAATGGGTTGGATTTGGGGATAAACCCTGTATTTATACCTTTCATTTTTCTATAATCACACCAATCATGTTGCAGAGAATAGCACTATGCTATTATGATGCTGTCAATTAAAAAATATTTTGAATAGACTCTTTCATATGTAGCAAGTTCAGCAGAGGAGGGCTAAAAATAGTCTGGTAGTAAGAGAGTATATTGGTGTCTTCTGCTTTGAGGAGGAGAAAAAGGGTATTCTTGCTATCTTTTCTGGTAAGTGCTTTTCAGGTATGCCTTTGAGATTGGGGAACAGGAAGAGGAAAAAAGCTTGAGACAGGTCTGTATAAACAAGCTCATAATTCTTTTATACTTTAAATCCCTTTTAAATATAAATATTTATAGTCATATAGCCTTCTTCTGGATTGTTGCATGTGCCATACAGCAGTTTGTTAATGGGGATTAACTGAACTCCAGGAGAACAATTCTTAAATGAGGATATCTGAACACGATGTCCAAATCCTGTTTTTGCCTAAACATATTGTCACTTTGGTACATGAATGGGCATCTTACATGCCTAAATCCTGATTTGAGTGTCCAGATCGGGGGCTGGGATATCTTAAGACACCTGTGTAAGAAGAGTAAGCCTCCAGTCTTTACTTGGTAGAACTTGTTCTCTTCTCTTTAAATCAGACTACAAGTCTGTAGCATTGTAATCCAGTTATTAGATGAGTTATGATCATAATAGATCCCAGATTTCCAGTTTGACTGTTGGTCCTGTCATATTACAGTAATAACTCCCATTCAGGTGGATAATGATTTATAATATTCTTCAGTTGTAGATAGTTTCCTCAAATTTCATTTTTTAAGTATTATAGCTTTAGCTGTCTGTCACTTACTTCCACTGTCAATGCAAACTGGAAATTATGTAAATTAACATTAAGAAAACAGGCATATCCTGTAATGTCTGTGCTAGTAGTGGAATTGAAGGCCCTTCAGCTCTGGTCTACACTGAGGGAGGTATTGACCTAAGATACGCAACTTCAGCTATGTGAGTAGCATAGCTGAAGTCGGCATATCTTAAGTTGACTTACCTGGTGGCAAGTTGACTGTTGCCACTCCCCTGTCGACTCCGCTTCTGCCTCTCGCGAGCTGGAGTTCTGGAATCGGCGGAGAGCGCGTTTGGGAATCAATTTATCTGCCTCTAGACGAGACGCAATAAATCGATCCCCGATAGATTGATCTCTGCCCGCTGATCTGGTGAGTAGTGAAGACCTGCCCTTAGACTCTTTTATGGAGTCCTCCTGGAAAATCTAAATTCTAATAATGCTTTAGCATCTGTCTGCAGTTGACTCAAAGTCTCAACCTGCATTGCATTGGTAAACTCCCTTATCTCTTTCCATATAAGTAAGACTACTTGGTTTCCAGCTCTAGCTATGTATGAAATATGTGGGCAACTTGCACTGTCTACACAGTTTTGTTCTGTGACATCTAAATCAAAGTGTTATGAGCCTTTGAGGAGGAGGTGGTCCTGGAGTTGTGGCAGCTCTTCTTCCCCGCTGCTCCTGGATAGGAATACTTTTAGAGACCACCCCTTAGTGTCAGTGCTACAGCTGCAGCTGCTCACCCCACCTACAGGAAGAGTGTGAGGCCTAGAAACTCCTCCAGCTCCTCCTCCTCTTTTCACTTCAGTTTCCTCTGCCTGGTGAGTCCTCAGTTCATCAGCCAATGAAGAGGCATGGGAGAGCACTGCTCTCCTAGGCCAAAAGGTAAGAAGAGAATAGAGTGGTCTCCTGTTTTTTTAGTTGGATTGCTTCCCCCTGCTCCCACTGTTCGCTTTGCACCTGTATGTAAGACCAAACTCCAAAGATTGATCAGACATGGAACACGACAGTTAATCAAACTGATAAACAAACAATGCATGTAGAAGAATCATTTGCACCCAACATCCTGTGTAAATAAAATTATGGAGTGGGACTCATAATTATTTAAAGGAGTCACTGAAAAAACTGTAGCATTCATGCATAGAGGCTAAGTAGTAAATAGAGACACATTTCTGAGTGCAGGTAATATATTGAATAGAGAGGTGGTATAAAGGATATCTGCAGGTTATGGATTCTGCATAATGGAGTTCTGATCTCAGTCATAGCCTCCACAAACTAACATATAACATACACAGTAAATATGTGACTGCAAACATTAAAGGAATGAAGTAAACCCAAGGTCCCTTCTGAAAACAGCAATTTCAGTAAATGTCTACTATAAATAATTGAAAAATTAAAGAAGTCTCATCTAAATGATGAAATAGATCTAACATTAGGATAGTATGGAATTGCATATGAAAATGAGCATAACTACCATCAAAGGGGATTTTTGTATAAGAGCCACATCTGACTGACTAATGTCCAGCTGTATCTTTTTACATTAGGCTTTATTTCTTGGAATATTTAGCCATCTCAGATCTAATTTACTACACTGAGTATATGCTCACCAAATCAGTTCAATGTTATTCTAACCCAGTTCATTTGTTACATGCTGATGCATTTTTCAGTTCAGCCAAGTGTGCAGTAATAAGAACTGACAGTCTTTTTTTAAAATAAATTAAAATTTGTAAATGCTCTTTCACATTCTTGAACCAATATATTTACTGTCATTCTTTTTTACAAATTGATATATTTCCATTACAGCCATATCATTACCCCCTGCTTAAAGCATTTCTGATCTAATCCCAGTATTTTAAAAATAATTTGGCTATGATAGTTGTGATATTCTAACTCTGGATATGTTCACCCGTATTATTTCACTGCACATCAGCACATATTGTACCATATTAGTTTAACCATCCAACATAATAAGATTTGTCTTGTTTCAAACAGAAAAGCATTTATATACATTAAGAGAATACAGTAAGCTTCTTGACTATCATAGCTATGTACAGTATCTAGCTCAAAGTCGCCCATGGAGTTTTATGAAGCTCCCCCCAGAACTCTAGATAGTGTGGGCAGTTTAGGCATTTGTTTCCTGAGACTATCATGTTTTCTTGGAAGGAGTCTTGGACTATACCCTACCGAGTTGCCATATCTGAAAATCAAGCTAATGAGAGTGAGTTTAAAGGAACTTGTGTCCCCTACAGTAGTACTACAGAGTCAAGTCTTTGTCCTACTGACTGACTACTATCTGTCCAGGGAAAAATTTGTCCCTGACTCAAAGATGCAAACTCCTTCTAGCCTACAGCTACCATTTTGGTATGGAGGCAGTCAGTGAGAGGGGCTAAGCATTTCAGATATCACCTTTCACACTGCCACGTGGAAATAATAACAAACTGACAATATTTTGCATTTACATAGCACTCTAAATCCAAAGATCTTAAAACAGTTTACAAACCTTAATGTGAAGCCGCACGTCATCACTTTGAGGCATGCAAGTATTATTCCCTTTGTACATAGGGGAAATCAAGACACAAATTAAGTGACTTGCCAAAAATTATACAGAGGATCTATGGCAAAGTAAGAAATACAACTTAGTTTTCTAGATTTCTAAGAATAGAACTTGAATCTGAGTCGTGTTGCATAGCCCTGCAACAATCCTTGCCTGGCAGCTGAGGAAGAGGGTTGTTCCTTGTACCAGCAGTCAGGGCTCTGCAGCATATATCAGAAGTAGGGGAAGGGTTCTGCTCCTGAGAAAAACAGTATTACAAAGGGAATGATCTGAAATCCTTTGCAGTTCCTTGATGTGGAGCTTGAAGATTTTATCTTCTAAGTTGCCATGGCAGGCTGGTAGCCCTGCTGCCACAATGCCAGCATTCTCCTTAGGACTTACGTGGCCTAAAAGCTGGTAGATATGATGACGGGGGGAATCTGTCAAAGTTATGGTTCCCTTTCTCAGATCTGAAATATCCATTTCTGTGAGGCCATTCACCATTCTATTGATTTTTGCATGTCATTGAATGCCCCCAACTCCCACTGTGGTCAAAGGGTGTTGAGGCCACTCAGCAACTTGTGGGAGACAATCTTCACATTCAAGAGTCAGGCCGACAAGGGCCCTACAAAATCAGAATAAGGTGATACTAAAAATAGAATCAAGCCCTCTTTCTTATTTCTGTAACACTCAAATTAAACTGCTTTTGTGACCTGGCACTGGGATTTTAGCTTTTGTTTATGCATATTTTGTGAAATTCACCACTGTGCATAAGGCCATCATGAGTACAGCCCTGCAAATAGGAAGGTATCCGCTTTATCGTGGATGTGGATAGCTGTGGACCATTTCTGTGGATATTGGATCGGATGTAGATACAACTGTGCAGGACTCTACTCACCCACTCACTGCTCTGATTGCTGTTAAGCAGCTGGGCTCCTCGAGCAACACCAACGTCCCCACCCTTGCCTGGCCCAGCATACTGGTTGCACTTCCAGTCCCGGGCCTGGGCTGCTGACAACTGGGTAGCAGGGTCCACACCTGGCCAACGGAATTGGAGCAGGCAGGACCCTGGCGCCCCACCTCTCTGCCTCATTGTGATGCAACACACACTGCTGCTTCCATGTGCCAGGGCTCGTGAGCCCCCAGGAGCAGCATGTGATGTAATGCCTCTTCCCCCTAGTCCTCCCCCCCTGCACCGCTCCTTCTCCTCAAGACCCCAACCCTGTGCTGTCTGTTACCTCCAGTCCCTTCCCTCGCGCTGCCTCTTCCCTGCAAGACCCCATCCCCCCAGTTGCTTCCCCCCCCCCCCCGCCATTGCTAGCCCATGTGAGATGGCTTGCTTCTGCAGGTGTGGATGTGGATACAGCTAATGGATCGCTGGTTGGATTGCGGATTGATCCTAGGAGATGGAGATCGGATGTGGATCCACATTTTTGTATCTGCGCAGGGCTCTAATCATGAGGCCCATGCATCACTTAGTCTCCTTAAAACCTATTTTGAATGCTTGAGAAAAACAATATAGACTTGGTTTATCTGAACTACTTTTGTTTCAAACACATAGTGGCTGCACTATGGTTTGGGTGTCTTCCTTTAAAGCAGATGACATTTTTGGGCACTTTTTATCTTCAGTCAGTAACATTCAAGGAAACATCTAGCCTGCTGATTATTTTCTTTGTGATTTATTTAGGAGAGGGTTGAAAAGGAATGAAGGTGTTTCTCTGATTCCTTACAGGTGTGCAATGGTTTAGAACAGCCAAGGAAACAACAGCGTTCTGACCTAAATGGACCAATTGACAACAATAATGCACCAGAGGTAAGCACCTTAGGCCCTATTCTTCCTCCTCCCCCTCAAATTTCTCCCCACCATGGGCAGCAAATATTTCATTAAATGGGGAGGATGACCTAATCTCTCAAGTAAGAGTAGCTTCCATGACTCCATGTTTCTTGCGGCTTACAAAGCTTCCGTGAACCAGTAGCGGCAGCAGTCACTTTTTATAACAGCCCATTTTATAAACACAGTCCTAAAATGTTCAGGTGATATAAGGAGACTTCAGAAATTCTTGTTTTGGGGGCCACTGGAAAGTAAGGGCAGCATCAGAATGTGGCTGGTTTCCTCTCCATCTCTTTCTTGTGTGAAATTGCTGCATTTGGAGTCAAAGGATTGCTAAAATTCCTGTAGGAATAATATCTCTGTGAATAATCCCTACCAACTGATGACACATCACATTGTTCACAGCTGAAGGCCCAGCTGATTCACAACCTTACAAGTGGCCTCTGTGGTGAGCTGTGAACCTGCTCAGTCAGCTGCAAAAAAGATGCTGTGATAGACACCAGAGATGGGCTAGTGGCACTGAATAATGGAGCAAAAAAGGAGTCTAAGAATGCAGTGAGGATGTGCTTGGGGCCAGGCATGATGACTTAAATCTGAGGGGTCTGTTATCTCAAAAGTGCACAAGGGAGTTATGGTGGTAGTAGCCTGTAATGTAAATGAAGACTTGCGTATACAAAAAGCCCTCTTCCATCACTGGCGAAATTAACCCCTGTATTGAAGACCTTAATGCTCAAACTGGTATAACATTGCCAGCAAGGGAGTGTATGAACTGAACTTCCATTGAGTAATATTAAAATAGCACCTAGGACCCCCAGCTAAGATAAGAGATTATGCTAGGCACTGTACCAATAAAGAGAGGGTTCCAATATAGACCAAGATTCTATTTTGTTTAGTATTTTATTTTTTTAATTACGGACCCATGAAATTAATTAATGGTATTTTAAAACATTGTACTGTCTAAATAGCAGCCATGTAAAACCGTAAAGAGAAAATTAAATATGTTTTTAAGAATTCAATATAAAAATGGACCTTTCATTATATTAAATATAATAGAAGCTATTCTTTCTTATCTGAACTTGATTTCGCTGTTTTACAGTGCATTATTTTTACTTCCCAACAGACAAAAAAAGTGTCTTCGTTTCCAAGTTTTGTTGATGGTAAGTAAATTTGACTGTATTCTAAGGTTACAGCAGTATAAAACAAAAGATGTGGAGAAACAGGAGAGGGTCCAGAGAAGAGCAACAAGAATGATTAAAGATCTTGAGAACGTGACCTATGAAGGAAGGCTGAAAGAATTGGGTTTATTTAGTTTGAAAAAGAGAAGACTGAGAGGGGACATGATAGCAGTTTTCAGGTATCTAAAAGGGTGTCATCAGGAGGAGGGAGAAAACTTGTTCACATTAGCCTCTAATGATAAAACAAGAAGCAATGGGCTTAAACTGCAGCAAGGGAGATTTAGGTTGGAAATTAGGAAAAAGTTCCTAACTGTCAGGGTAGTTAAACACTGGAATAAATTGCCTGGGGAGGTTGTGGAATTTCCATCTCTGGAAATATTTAAGGGTAGGTTAGATAAATGTCTATCAGGGATGGTCTAGACAGTATTTGGTCCTGTCATGAGGGCAGGAGACTGGACTCGATGACCTCTCAAGGTCCCTTCCAGCCCTAGAGTCTATGAATCTATACTAAAAAAACCTACAAAAAATCCAAGATTTTACAACTGTAAAATTTGAGTAAGAAACAAGCACGATCTATTTATGCACAACATATACCTTTATGTATAAGTCGGTAAAGTTCTCACCATGTTCTCAACAGAGCTTATATGCAGTGAATAATGTTCAAACCTATCCCTTCTTTAGGTTTGGCTTAACCTAGTTATCAGTTAAAAACACAACGTAAATTTCAGCCTAAACTTTGTTCCCAAACTTGGCTGGTCCTTGAATTTTCTCTGCAGAACAAGTCAGTCCCAGATTGTAATTCACTCTTCTTCTCACAAAGAGTCTATCTGTTCTCATACCTTGGTTGGAGCTAATTGAATCCATGTGAGAATTTGAATCAGAAGTAATGACACTGCTTCCATGCATGTTCAGACAGCTGATACAGGAAGGCTCAACACAGGAGGCTGCCATCTTTAATTATGCTGGTCAATTTAGTTTCATTATTCACATTGTTCCTATTAAATTAGGGAAAATGTCTAGCCTGATTCAGTAAAATATTTGTACATATGCCTAATTTTAAGCACATAACTTCAGTGTAACTACTCAAAGTTATGCCTAAAGTTAGGCACATTGGGCTTAAGCACTTTGCTGAATGAAGGCTTTAGGTATCACTTTAATAACCAGCTTAAACACTGGCAAATGACGTTAATAGACCTTAAAACCAGCAGGGACCATAATGATGATCTAGTCTGACCTTATGTATAACACAAAATGTCAAGTGATTCCTGCATCCAACCCATGATGTCTGGTTGAGCTAGAACATCTCCCTTAGAATGAATGTCATCTACAGAATCACTTTCTTGCATATCAATCATATTTTGATCACAGTGGGCACAAGGTTCACTTAGTTGCATCCTTTCTGTTTATCCTGATCTTTTCCGGACCAACCACCTTGATGATTTCTTTATTAAAAGATTATCTTTTACTGGAAAGAAAAATAACAAACAATCAATACTCCTCCTCTCATGAGTTTTGAGTTATAGAAGTAATAAATATACCAGGGGTCGGCAACCTTTCAGAAGTGGTGTGCCGAGTCTTCATTTATTCACTCTAATTTAAGGTTTCGTGTGCCGGTCATACATTTTAATGTTTTTTAGAAGGTCTCTCTCTACAAGTCTAGATATTATATAACTAAACTAGTGTTATATTGTAAAATAAACAAGGTTTTCAAAATGTTTAAGAAGCTTCATTTAAAATTAAATTAAAATGTTGATCTTGTGCCATCGACCCACTCAGCCCGCTGCTGGTCTGGGGTTCTGTTCACCTAGGCCGGCAGTGGGCTGAGTGGGGCCTGCGGCCGGGACCCCAGCTGGGAAGGGTCTGGCAGCCAGAACCCCGACCGGCAGCGGCCTGTGTGGGGCTGGGGCCCGGGACCCCAGACGGCAGCGGGCTGTTGGGGCTAGGGGCCGGGACCCCAGACCGGCAGTGGCTGAGCGGCTTAGCCCACTGCCGCTCAGGGGTTCCATCCTCGGCTCCTGCCAGCCAGGATCCCGGCTGCGGGACCCACTCAGCCCAGTGCCGGTCTGGAGTCCCGGCCCTGCCCACATAAGTGGGGACCTACCCTCTCCCTAGTTCTCGCCCATTCTCTTCCTCTCTCTGCACTGAGCTTGAGATTTGAGTGGACTGAGCACAGAGATGGGGGTGAAGGGTCTGCCCAGGAGGTAGAATAAGGAGGGCGCTCAGGGTTGGAGCAGGAGGTTGGGGGTGGGGGCACTTACCTGGGCAGCTCCCATGTGGTGTCAGGGGTGCAGGTTGGAATGTGAGTGAGGGTGCAGAGGCTCCCGTTTGGTGCTCGGGGTGGGGTGTTGCAGGGTGCATGGGATGTGGGGAGGCTGAGGATGTGGGGAGTGCAAGAGTCAGGGCGGAGGGCTGGGGCATGTGAGGTGGTGCAGGTGTCACGGATAGGGGGCTGGGTATGTGTGGGGGTGCCAGTCAGGGTTGGGTCATGGGGGGGTGAAGGAGTCAACAGAGGGTGGGTGGTGCAGGGCTCAGGGCAGGGCCTGGGGTGTGTGTGGGGGTGCAGGGTCAGGGCAGAGGGCTGGGTGACTGCCCCCTCTGAAACCCAACCCCCCCCCACTCTTTGTCCCGACTACCCCCCCTGGGACCACACCTCCTATCTAAGCCTCCCTGCCGCTTATCCCTGACTGACCCCCTAGGACCCTACCCCTACCTCTCCCCTGACTGCCCCAACCCTTATCCACACCCCGCACCCAGACAGACCCTCTGGACTCCATGCCTATCTAACCGCTCCTTGCCCCCTGACGGGATCCCCAGAACTCTGGACCCATACAACCCTGCCCCTGCTCCCTGCCTGCCCCAACCCCTCTCCACCCTACCTCCTGACAGTTCCCCCAGAACTCCTGACTCATCCAACCCCCGCAGCTCCTTGTCTCCTGACCATCCCCTCCAGAGAGCCCCACACACCTAACTGCTCCCTCAGGACTCTTCGTCCCTGTCCCTGCTGCCTGACCTCTATCCACCCCCCAAACAGACCCTGGGACTCATATGCCCATCCAACCCCCCTGCTCCGACTGCCTCCTCCAAGGCCCCCTCCTCTAACCACCCCCCTATCCAAGCCCACTCTGCTCCCTGTCCTTGACTACCCCACCCTTACCCAACCCCGGCCCCGGAGCCGGCCCCCTACCATGAGGCTCCTCGCTCATCTGGAGCCCGGCTGCCGCCACCCCGCAGCCGTGCTCTGCCCGCCCTGGCCCTCAGAGCGCTGCGCGCATGGCAGCAGGGCTCTGGATGAGCAGGGAGCATCTTTCCCTCCCCACGGAGCCAAAGTCTGCCCCGTGGGAGCGCCTAGCCCCAGCCCCTAGAGCGCTGCGCGCGTGGCAGCGGGGCTCTAGGGGAAGGCAGGGGAGGGGGCAGTGGCTTGCTGCGCTTGGGCCGGCACTCTGGCCCGGGACCGCGGACCCCGCGGCTTGCCACGTTGGCAGGATTTTTAATGACACGCGGAGTCCCAGCAGGCAGCTGCGTTCCATTAAAATTTGGCTCACGTGCCATTGGTTGCCGACCCCTGAAATATACGATACAGGCGAGTCTCATCTTATGCAGGGCCGGCTCCAGGCCACAGCGCGCCAAGCGTGTGCTTGGGGCGGCACGGTGCGGGGAGTGCTCTGCCAGTTGCTGGGATGGCGGCAGGCAGCGCCGGTGGACCTGCCGCAGGCATGCCTGCAGAGGGTCCACTGGTTCCGCAGCTTCGGTAGACCTGTCGCAGGCGTTTCTGCGGACAGTTGGCTGGTCCCGTGGCTCCGGTGGATCTCCCGCAGACACGCCTGCAGCAGCTCCACCGGAGCCATGGGACCATCGGACCCTCCACAGGAACGCCAGTGGGAGGGCCACCAAAGCCGCGGGACCGGTGAGTGGCAGAGCACCCCCCACGGCGTGCCACCGTGCTTGGGGCGGCAAAATTGCTAGAGTCGGCCCTGATCTTAACGCTGGCGTTATGTTCCGCTGTCAGCATGTAAAGCGAAAATCGCATATAGTCAAAATTACATTGAGTGTAATGATGGGCAGAATTGCCTGCACTAGAGGTACAATGTTAAAATTGTTATTTTTCTCTTTTTTGTTTTGTTTTTGTTTTTTGTTTTTGCCGACCGCACAAAGCTGAATTCGCACATGTTAAATGTGCGTAAGATGAGACTCGCCTGTACTCACCTTCGCAGAAGACAAAAGGGAACTACAGTTTTCAACTGAAAAAACACCTACTTGTCAGAACAAACATGCATATTAAGGCCTGGTCCTAAAGGGCTGGATGCCCAGTTTAAATGCTGAAAGATGAGCTCTTCTGGTTTTTATGTTGTTTTGATTAATTTCCCTGCAGATAGCTGAAATATTATCTCAAGCATGACTTGAGAGGATTTTACTTGTTAATTCTATTATGCTGACACATACAGTTCTCTCCCCTGTAGACCATAGATCTTAAAGAATTCAATTTTTACGACTAGTCCTTCCCCAAGAACAATGTATTTTCATTTAGAATTATACACTTCTTGGGCAGACTTTTCCCAACTTCCTGATCTCACTGGCTTGAGGAGCAGCTTCTGTTTTCAGTAGCCTCCTTGAGAGACCGTGCAAATGGCAATTTCAAAGGCTACCTGTGACAGTTCCCAGGATTATCCAGGGCTGTGAGGCACCTCTCTAGCACCAGCTGTTCCCTTGAGGAAGCCTTGTCTGTGCCTGCCAGAGGTCAACTCCCTGACACCCCCAGAAATAGGCAGCACAGGTGCTCCCCTCTCAGCCCATGCAAGCTCTGCTGTTCCTCTGCAAGTTAGTGATAGGCACCCCTAACTCCCAAGCGTCCCTCTGTAATGTCCAGCCCTTGATCCTCTGGACACTCACAGAAGTATTAGATCAAGTGTTTGCAAAGGAACAGTATGCTGCAGTTTACCAGTTACACCTTGGACCACTGTGCCACTTAACACACAGCACTTAGAATTGTTGATAAATAAATGTGTAGGTGCATTTTCTAACAAAGAACAGAGATTCAAATGACAGCAAGCAGAAATATTGGAAACAAAGTGTTACCTGTAAAATAAAATCCTAGTAGAGCCGAAGCTTCCATTGTGAAGTACACAATACTAAATGTGCATATAACCCAACAGACATAAGTTTCTCTTGCCAACGTGAAAGGAACATGTTGGTCTCCTTCTGGTGACCTGCTTCAACTTACAGACCTTAAGAACATAATTTTCAGTGAAGGTGCATAACTCCTTTAAATATGAGGCTTACATACATTTCATAATGGTTTAGATGACCAATGTGTTGCTGGCTCTCAGGAGACCCCCTCACGTGCCACCCGTTAGTGAATTATTGTGCATATAACTGATACAGGGGTTCTCAATAAAACTCTGTACATTCCTTGTGCCCTCTGTCAGTTGGCATCAAGAGGTTCCTGAGTCATGTTACTGCCCCTTTACACAGATTGACTGCTGAAGGAACTTACATTTAACTCTTGGCATTTACTGGCTAACAAGCCCTAAACTGAGGTAAATGAAACACATTCCCTGCAGGCAGAAGAATCAAGAAGGAATGCTGGACTTGGAAATAAACGCTAACAGAATTGTGCAGTGAACAAGGGGAAAGGAGGAGAGGACAGAGAGACTGTAGAAATTAGATGCTAGAAAACTAAAATAAAACTTTACAGTGCTTCTGTATGTAGTTAAAAACAATTTTTTAGGGGTATTTGTGAACATTTTGTTTTTTCTTTCTGTTTTAAAAGTTCACTGCTCTAGTGTTGAAAATGGGGTCCATACAGCTTTTAGGATAGCACGAAACACATTTTTTAAAGTTTTAGTAAAATTCGTTTCCTGATTTTTTTCTTTAATAGCATAGCAAGAGAGGACGAACTGTCTATTGAGTTTTCACTGTCGTGTAGGTATGGTACAGTCACAAAAGTACATGGTACAGAAGGAGTTCATGTTGGCGATCAGATTGTTCTCTGAATCCAAAGTGAAAATGCCCTGTGCATTGTGTCCCCCATTGTGCTGGGCATAGTACTCACACATAATGAAAAGACAGTCCCTGCCATGAACCACTGAACATTTTGCTGTTTCTGCAGTGACCTCTGACAGAGGTACCACATTAGTGCACTAGCCTGCATCCAATTAACTATTTAGGGACACATTTTCCGCAGCACTCCTTAACTGGGGTACCAGCCAGTATTTGCAGTTATATCTATTTGCATATGCAAAGTGTCTGCGCATGCAGTTACCTGTCTTGTGGGTGCAAACAGACTTTTTTGCAAGCACAATTAAAGGAGCCTGTTAAATATTTGGTCTGCTATTAGATTTGCATTGGTAACAGATTCCTTCTCGTGAATTCAGCTGATTTTTCATGTAACAGCTTATGCCTCCAAGTGCAGTATTGTTGTGTTTTAAGGGTTTTCTTAATATGTTTATGTTTACTGCTAGAAGAACCTCATTCTATATGACACTTGCACCCTACTGCAAAGAAATAGTATTGCTAAATATTACATTACCCAAAATAAAAACCCAGGACATCAAATGCCTTTTTAAAGAGATACTGTTTAAACTTAAAATCATATATATTTTTAAAGAAATAATTGTTTTATCAGCAATATCACAAGGCAGCATAAAATTCAAACCTATTTTCAAAATAAATTTGTCTTTCTCCAGTTTTGCAGTATATTCTTTTCCCATTCCTTGCCTTCACTATCAGTTAGGGGTATGTCTACACTGGCAAGTTTCTGCGCAATAAGTTATACCACTTTTATTAAAGCGCTGGAATTAAACCACTGTTGCGTGTCCACACTGTGCTCCTTGTGATGCTGGAGCGCATCCATGTTAGCAGCTCTTGCAACAGCAAAGAGAACAGTGCCTTGTGGTAGTTATCTCGCTGTGCCACTTGTCCACAGGGTGCTTTGGGAAGGGTTTGGAATGCCTCCTGGGGAAGGCACAGCATTACATGATGCAGGTTTCCCAATTCCATTGTACCATGAGCATCCTACTACATTGCCAGCTGTTTTTCAATTGAAGGGGGGGCAGAGTGTGTGACAGGGAGTGTGTGTTTTTCTGGAGTGGGGGAGGAGAGAGACTGTGTTCAGGGACAGAATGTCTTGTAAGTTCAGACCGGGGCAGGAAGCAGCCAGGCCTGAGGCAGGGGGAGAGGGAAACCCCGACATCAGCCCCCGTCTCCCTCCCCCAACCCCAGCTCTCTGCACAGCAGTCTCTCTCTCACACGCACACGCCTCTGTGTTCAACAGCACAAGCATTCCACATTAATGGTTTGCTTTATGGAACATTTCTGGAGGCCAATTGATTGCTTTCTGTGCTGTAATGTGTTTATGCTGCCAATACAGTGCTGGACCCTCTGCACTGTAAAGCTTACGACTCTTGTCTAGGTGGTTGTTTTGCAATGCTGCAACTGAGGAGTTTCTACTCACTAAGTGGCTTGGCAGTGTGTACACCTCGGGAGTTACACTGCAGAAAGCTGCTTTATTGTGCAGTAACTTGCCAGTGTAGACAAGGCATAGGAATTATATACTTGCTTAGTGTCAAGGACATGCTAAAGTGCCTTGCTGAATTGGGACCTTAGCCAAGTATGTATGTGAACTGTTACATTTTCAAAAGTTATAATTGATCTAGAAAAGGCCACTCAGGTTAACCAGTTTGACACCTTGCAATTTGCAGTAATGCTCCCTACATCACTTGCACAGATGTATTATCTCATGGATATCTCCATTTCCTTCTTGAAGGAAAACTGTTGGAAGATTTATCCACATAGGATGCTTCCCCTTACCCACTGCCCCTTTGTATAAGCTCTTGATATATGATGTTAAAAATGTTGCTGAGGTTGTAATAACAGTATAGTCAACCACCATCTGTTGATAGCATTGTGATCTTATAGTAGGAGATATACCTATTTCCTAGAACTGGAAGGGACTTTCAAAGGTCATTGAGTCCAGCCCCATGCCTTCACTAGCAGAACCAAGTACTGATTTTTGCCCCAGACCTCTAGGTGGCCCCCTCAAGGATTGAACTCAGAACCCTGGGTTTAGCAAGCTAATGCTCAACCCACTGAGCTATTCCCACTCCCCTTGCCAATGTCGTCTGCTAAAGTTTTTTTTTTTTTTGAAAAGATGAAGGACCTTTATTAAGGTGAATCCAAATCCTTAAAATGAAACCTTATAAATAAAGCTATTTTAAGACGCATGTTGCCGCCCCACTGGAACATTAATAAAATTATTTGAGACTTTTAAAAGTAATGATTTACTTCTACAATAAGTATGTTTTAAAACAAACTAGCTGAAAGTCATGTTCACTGTCACTAAACTGCTGGGAACACATGAATTTATGGCTCTTTTTTCTTTTACAACAGTCAGTAATTCCTAAAGTAGGGCAGGGATTATAGCTCCATGCTCCGCTTGAGGTGTTAGTGATGTCTTTAAATATAGCAGAGGAAACGCAGAACTGTAGGCTGATGTCTATGAGGGTAAAGTGCCTTTCAAGTAGTCTCCCAGTACTTTGGAACAGAAATGGAGACAAAAATCTATTCCTGGAGAGACTTACAAAGCATGGGATATTGCCAAGGATTAACCAAACTCTGCATTTCATGAACATCTTAGACGCCCTTGAATTCAATAGATGGCATGTGTGAAGAAAACATGGTAGGGGGCCTATATTTGTAGATAAATGTCACTTCTTTTTCTAAAACATTTTGTTGCAAATCCTGCAGCATTATGGATTAGACTTGTGGTCATTGCTTGACTTGCCAAGGATTGTATAAGAGAGAATTTGTAAGTACTATGGCAATATGTTTAGTTGTGTGCTGTAGAAGAGACAAAGATACATGAGATGAAAAGCTAGGCCTGAAAAGGCATTATATGCATTTCAGCAAAGAGATGCATCAGTTCTTTGTAAAGTATATATCCCTTTTGGTGAAGCAGGGTAGGGGGACCAGAACACCTTAAAGAGAAACTGTGCTGAAATCAGCTCATTAGATGGGATCACAAATCTAATATCTGATGTCTGTGTGGAATTTTTGCTGATTGTTCTTACTCATTCAGTAGTTTAGAACTGCACCCACTATAATTGATTCTTGAGATAGTAGGTAAATGATGTGACCCGCTGTGGAACTGGTCACACAGTTTCTTTGATGAGTAGACTCCTACAGATTTGGTTGAGGTTCCTTCTAATTTTTTTTAGAGGGTACTATCAAGATATGTTCAGTTATTTAAAAAAAATTCTCTCCTAAGCACAGTGGGCTAAATTCTGCTTTGAGTCACATTGATCAATATCCAGAATAATTTAATTGAGGTTAGTGGATTAGCACTAGATTTACACTAGTTTAGTTTATAGCAAAATCTGGCCCATTGTTGTAAATAATTACCCTTTGGAAGTTTGAAACTGCAGTCTTCCCTAACCAAACAAATTGCTCCATTTTGTGTTCATGTTGGTTAGTTAATGTTAGGTCTCTGGAGACTGTGGGGCTGTTAGTATTGATTTTTTTTTTTTTTAAATGTACAGTGATTACCAAATTACAAAGAGTGTTTTGTTTCTGCAGAGGCTGACATTACAGCAGTCAGATGTTTGGTCTGTATGGAAAAGTAAGAGGCAGCAGCATTTTCTGATGAAGAAATTTAAGGGTTTAATCACGCTCAATTTGTGTTTGATGATTTTTTTTAAAATTAGAATTTAGGACAATGAGGAATTAGAAATATCCACTAATTAAAGTAGATGCAAGTAGCTACCTCTATGGATTCTATCAAAGTAGCATGGTATTTATTTTTCCTGTTCAAGGGCTTGTCCATGCATGCATCAGACAAGTTCAGTTGGTTATATATGTAAACAAGTTCACTTTACCAGAAAATTGTTGTTGGGTTTTGTTTGTTTGTTTTTAAATTAAATTAGCATCTCCATTCACTGTCCCTTTTCCCCCCCTCACATAATTAATTTGTTTACTTGGGAGAGATGGTTTAGTAGCTTGGCATGTTGATATGGCTCATAGCAAGTTCCTGTTGTAGAGCTGTTGGAGAACACAGAGTATTTACAGTCAAGGGATTGGTGCCAAAATTGTGGAGTGACTGCTGCTTTAGTGTTGATGTAATCAAGCTGAAAATAAGACTTAACCATTGAATAAAGGAGATGAGCATAACACAACTACAGTATAAATACCATCCTTTATTTCTCTCTCCGTTGTGTTTCTTCTCCTCTTTCCATCCCTGGAAAATTATCCTGGCAGTTGCTAAAGCAGTTTGTAAAATGGTAGTTAATTTGAAAATCTCACTGAAGTCTGTGAGTCTATCTATTAAGCTAAACACGTGCATATATGCTTTGCTGGATTGGGGCTTACATTTGAGTAAAAAAAACAAAACTGGAGTCAAAAACTAAGAGAAAATGAGGACATTTGGAACTTATTTTTGATTAATATTAATCTGTCCACTTTTTCCTCTTCTTCAGCTGCCATCTGGCATCTTCCCTTCTTTCAGATGGATGGGGTGATTGATGTGCTGTGCAGCTCTACCCTTAGTGTTAATCCTTGGCAGGCTATTTGGACCCAGTTATTAGTGTATACCATCTGTACGAATCTGGAAGCTGTCTATCTGAATCAGTTCCTGATCTCAGGTCCATCATATGGCCAGAGAGCACAAAGACAGCTTCTTTTCTTTTCTGTTGTGGATAGCATTGTCCTTAGGCTTTGAAGTTCAGTAGTGATCCTCTCTTGAAGCAAAGTACACAAATATACTCCAAATCATCTGTTTCTGACTAATATTTTTGCCTGACTTACAGCCCTATGAAGGGTTGCTGATCTCTTTACTGTTTCATGGCCCAGTGAAGACAGCCTTCTCTGTGAAACACAATCTTCTCTGCTAAACATGTGCTTTGAATATCTGTTGAGTCCTTCCTACCTCTGCCAAATGATTGTATAGCAGGACATGCCTGTCGGTGTGCCTGCAGTGTTACTTAGTGTTTGAATTTTTTTCTTTCCTTATGTTAGGCAGTTTACTAAATTCAGTATACTCGGCATAAGAGCTTTCAGGGGGGTGTTAACATAGATAATGATTGGTAAATTAGATGTTAAGTGCTCCTTTGTATCACCATTCTCCTAATTCCTTTGTGTATTTTTGCTTACAAAATTACTTTTGTAACTTTAGAGATTTATGGCGGTACATAAGAAACGTATTATTTTAAAATGGAAACATCAGTGACATACAGTCTCCTTGCAGCTTTTGTTCCTTTTTAAAGCTCTTGGGTGTATGAAATGACAACTATGGGTACCAAGAAACCCAAATAGAAGAACAGAATTTGGTCCACAGATAAGAACACTCAATGCATGTAACGTATTATGAATGTTACATTAATATCAATTGGAAGGAAGCTTGTGCATGCATTTGAGAGCAGTATTTGGCCTAGTATAGTGAAGAGCTCTGTTGTGCTTTTCCCAAGGCAGCATGTTACAATGAACTACTCTCTAATTCCAAGATCAAAACATTATGCAGATTTCTAAATACCACACATTTGCTTTTTAGATGTTACAGACATAATTTTGGGAAATAAGTATACTGTTTAATGTGTGCTGGACTTTGCAATGCTTCTTTTAATTAGACTGTTGTAATGAAAGAAATGTATTAAGGAAAGGTTGTGCAAGTAGCAATACCCTTCATTAAGTTTTTTGTCTCCCTACTCCCTTTTGAAGGTAATAGTTGTATACCTGTCTGTAGTTCCAGGACCCTGTGAACCTGAAGATCTCATTGATGGAATCATCTTTGCAGCCAATTACTTGGGTTCTACACAGCTGCTCTCAGAACGTAACCCTTCCAAAAATATAAGAATGATGCAAGCTCAAGAGGCAGTGAGCCGTGTCAAGGTAGGTGATTTTTATGGTCTGTAGAATAGATTCCCTTGATAACTGGACTCTGAATAGTCTGAAATGTCTGAAGCTTCAAACCTACTGAGAAGTGCACTCAAGTGAATACGTATCTGCTGATGTGCAAATCCTTACTGTTTCCAGGTCTAGCATTGTAGAACATACAAATTCTCTGAAGAACAGAATATAAATTATTAGAGGCTATTCCAAATTGCACAGTATAAGTACTGAAGGTAAAATCCAGACAGTAATAAGAAAACATTCCAACTGTAAAGCATAGAAGACTGATTTATAACTGATTTCTTCCTGTCGCCATGTTAGATCCTGTAAGAGGTTATGTAAGCAGTTGAAAGCATTTAAAAAACATTAAAATATTATTTTGTTAATGCAAGAAGGTTCATTACCAGATCTGTGTTTGTATCACTTAAAACCATGGATTTGCATGAAAATATTTTAACACACAGTGCTTTCTGTGGCCAATGAAATAAACGCTTTTTAGAATATATAATCCAGATAGAAGAATTTTTTTAAGCATGCTTTGAAGAATTGATTTATTTAGATTTGTACCATTATATCCAATCTACATATAGATAAGGACATGAATCTGAAATGTGTAGATTGAAGTGTTAATCAGAAAATAATTTAATCAGTAGAATCAGCATTTGTTGGAGAGACCCAGTTTGGGTCAAATAAACTGCTCAGCAAGACACACGTCTGTATTGATTCTTGATTTGGACCTTAGAAAGGCTTGGAAGGCGTTAAAGGTTGTTGTTCTGCTGCTACGGATTCTTGAGCATTCCAAACCTTGGAATTCCTGCTCATGAGATTCTTGAGAAGTCACAAGCACCACATGAGCATTAACTGTGATTTATCACCAAGAAACAGTTTTGTTAATTAATTCTGCTGCTAAACTGTCAGGTGTAAGGCAGTCCTGGTAGAAGCTTTCAGCTTCATATTTTGTATGGAAGTCTGATGTATGCATATGATTAATGTGGCTATATTTTTTATAGAAAACACAGAGAAGGAAAGAGAAGTGAGGACTTGGCGAGATTTGAAGTGCTACAGCAGCACAGCTGCAGCAGCCCATCAGTGTAGACACTCACTACAGAAACGAGAGGGATTCTCCCATCAGCCTAACTAATCCACCTCACTGAGAGGTGGTAGCTAGGTCAATAGAAATGTTTTTTCTGTCGATCTAGCAATGTCTATACTGGGGGTTAGGTCTGCTTAACTATGTCGTGGAGGGGTGTGGATTTTTCACGTCCCTGAGCATAGGTTGACTTAATTTTTGAGTGTAGACCTGGTCTGACTTACAAGAGTGGCTGTCTTTATTATTCATAAAATTGTCTTCTTTTTTTGCCTTTTGTAAATATACTTTGTAAAAACATTGACATTTGAAGGGGACTTCAAGTGAAGTGCAAAGCAGTCCCAATGTAGCTGAAGTAAAAGATGTCATTATCATGTATTGTCTCCATGTGCTTGAAACAAGAGGTATAGTAACTTGGCATGTTACAAAAAGGATGCATAGAAGTCCAATGTGGATTAACTTGGAGGTACTTCACCCTAATGTATCTGATAGATGTACACCTCTACCTCGATATAATACTGTTCTTGGGAGCCAAAAAATCTTACCGCGTTATAGGTGAAACTATGTTATATTGAACTTTCTTTGATCAACCAGAGTGCGCAGCCCCGCCCCTCCCGGAGCACTGCTTTACCACGTTATATCCAAATTAGGGTTATATCGGGTGTTGTTATATTGAGGTGTAGTGGTGTACTTGAAAAATGGTGCCCCTGGGGTATCTGAAGTTGCTGAAAGAAACACTACAGTTACAAGAAAATTATGGCATTCAAAATTAGTGTTAATAAAGATTTAAAGATCTGCAGAAGTGAATTCTTACCTTAATTTCTCTCTAGCACATTTTTAATGGCTTGATTCACAAAATCTTTGGCAGTACATACCAAGCTTATGAACTAATCAGTTTTATCTGACTATTTGATAATTGTAGATAGTACAACTACTGTACCATGCAAGTACTGCCAGCAGGTCTCAAAGGTGTTTCTCAGATCATTGTTTTTCTGTCCTAGGGCAGGACTATTTAGGCACTGCAAACTTTGAAATAACCTCACTTCAGAATCTGCCTTTCACCAGGAGAGTCATTTTGGAGACTTCTTGTACAATGAGCAAAAAATCAGACACACGATGCTTTTCAGCATTGCTTTTCCAAGCTCACTTTGTCTCTTGGGGCATGGAAGTGGTGGCTGTCTCTGGCAGAACAACATCATTTCAGAATTAATTTACTGGAAATTCCTCTTTAATGGGTGCTTTTAGCTTACTAAATGTGGAAGTGATTTGCTAAGGAGTTGCAGTTGCTTCATCATCGTGTAAATAGGTTTCCTGAAAAATATGGTGGAGAGGTTGGTTGGGAGAGGAAAAATCTGTAGAAGGGATCCCTGGTGGGAGAATTGTGAGTTCCTGTTCTGGTGTTTCCTCTGAATTCTGCCTCTTTTTGGTTTGCATTCCCACAGAGAAAGAAAGGCAGTTGTGACGGCAGTGTCAGTATCTGCCAGATCACAAGGCAGTATGTGGGGAGGACCTGTGCCTCCTCAAGTCTCCCAGGGCCCAGACCTCTCCCCAACTTTCAAACAACAGTGCTTCAGTTCAGCTTTTTAAGGGAAGGGGAATTCCTCAGCATGGACCCGCCCTGTGCCAAAGCTAATACATCTTCTGCGTGGATTCACTGAATAGTTTGTATGGTTTCTCACACCTTTCCATAAGGGCCAGGGAAATCTCTGTACACAGATGACAGTTCCCTCACCATTCTTCATAGGGTAGTGATAAGGCTTATACTTTAAGAAGACTGGGGGCCACAATAAATGAGTATTCCTATAGGTGTCATTAACTAAGAGCAAATTTGAACACGGATAATGTTAAAGCTATTATATATGGACCTGGATAACTGCCAAGGCTGCATCAAATATTCTGATTAGAGGCCAGGTCCAACTCCCATTAAAGCTGATGGGCATCTTTCCATTAACTTTACTTGGAGTTGGATTCCCTCCCTCCCTCCAAAAGGGTGCAGCATTAGAGAGGTGTGATATCACTAGTGGCAAAAGCTGTGTACTAGATTACTGAATTGGAATCCATTGGCTTTTACCAAATGGGCAGAGTACAGTAGAGTCTTTGGAGGGTCTAGAAGAGAATACACACAGTGTCATACCTAAGGGTATGTCTACACTGCACGATTATTTTGAATTAGCTTAAACCGATATTACAAAACAGATCTAATAAAATCAGTTTAGCGCGTCCACAGTGGGATCACGAAATCGATTGTTTGCGTTCATGGTCCAAAGCTACCATCGATTTCAGGAGCGGTGCACTGTGGGTAGCTGTTCCTCAGCTATCCCATAGTTCCCACTTCCGATATGTTCCCACTTCCGTGTTTGAGAGCACAGTGCCTGATGCGGGCCAGAAAAACATTTGCCCCGGCTGTGGCTGCTGCCGGGTACAGCCTCACCCCTCCCTGTTGTGTAGGTTGAGAGCACAGTGCCTGATGGGAGAAAAAATTGCCCCGGGTGGTGCTGGGGTACAGCCTCACCCCTCCCTTTGTGAAGGCAGCCAGACAACCCTTTGTGCCTTTTTCCCGGAGTCATGTAGCAAACGCCATACACAGCAATCATGGACCCTGAGATCACAAACGTATCCTGACCGTTGTCAACACCTCGCGTACTCTCGGCTGACTATACTGAACAATGAACTGCAAAAGCAGGCAGGAGAGGAGGAGGCAGCTATTGCTGAGCGGCGAGGACAGCGATGACGAGATGGAGGCAGATTCTCCATAACCGCTGGCCCCAGCGTTTGGAGCTACTGCTATTAAACGGGCTTCTTCTCCCATTGGAACCGCCGAATTGGGCAGGAAAACCAAGACAGACTGGTGGGACTGCATTTGTTTTAACGGTGTGGGCACAATTCGCAGGGGCTGCGAACGTTTCGATGCGTAAGAGCACTTTCTTAGAAACTTTGCTGACCATGCTTCCCCTGCCTTGAAACGCCCCTAATTAAAAACCCCATGGAGCAGCCGCTCACAGGGAGACAGCGAGTGGCATAGCCCTCTGAAGCTTGCAACGCCACGACAGTACCGTCAGTCGAGGAATCAATTGGAGTGGGCCAAATCTACTGTGGGGCTGCAGTGATGCAAGTGCCAAAGCAATCGTTAAGCTGCTGCTACGAAAGTTGTGGACTCTGGGAAACGTGCAGGTGATAGTGGATGGCTTTGCTGCAATGGGTTTTCCGAACTGTGTGTGGCCATAGATGGAACCCATATCCCTATCTTGGCCAGAGCGCCAGGGCCCCAGTACGGAAACCGCAAGGGGTACTTTTCAATGGTGCTGCAAGCACTGGCCTGGACCACAAGGGCGTTTTCACCACATCCACGTGGGATGCCAGTAAGGGGTCATGAGCGCTCGCGTCTTCAGGAGCACTAGTCTGTTTAAACGGCTGCGCAAGGGAATTACTCCCAGACCAGAAAATAACTCGTTGGGATGTTGGAAATGCCTGTAGTTATTCCTGTGTTGACCAGCCTACCCCCTTGATGCCATGGTCATGAAGCCATACACTGGCAGCCTGACAGTGGCAGAGCGTTCACTACAGCTGAGCAAGTGCCGGATGGTGGTTAGAATGTGCTTTGGCCGTTTAAAGGGTCGCGTTGCGATCATTACTTACTCGCTCAGACCTCAGCCAAACCAATGTCCCGCTTGCTATTGCTGCCTTGCTGTGTGCTCCACAATTCTTTGTGAGACTAAGGGGAGACATTTATGGCTGGGTGGGGCTGAGGCAAATCACCTGGCCGCTGAGTACGAGCAGTCAGACACCAGGGCGATTAGTAAGAGCACACCTGGAGGCGCTGCGCATCAGAGAAGCCTTGAAAACGAGTTCAGCACGGCCAGGGTACGGTGTGACTCTGTTTGCTTCCCCTTGATGAACCTCCGCACTTGATGGACTTATTCAGTGTAAGCAACCCACCCCCCCCTTTTGATTACAGGTTGTGAAGGAACTAAATTCAGTCTCGTTAAAAATCATTTATTATTCATTAAAAGTAATTATGCATCTGTTAAAAATCATGTGTTTTTCCTTACTACTTTTCCCTGTAAGCAACCCACCCTCCCCCTTTCGATGTATCTTTATTACAAAGGAACTTATAAAAAGGGCAGAGAATTAGGAAGTATCCTGGCTGCTGTGCTTTGGAAGGAGGGGGAAGGAAAGGCCATTAAGCACATTTGTAGCGTAATTACAGCCTTTACTTGAACTCTCCAGGGGGGTGGAGGAGTAGGCGGGTGCAGAAAGCCTTCCCCCACGCGTTCTTACACGTCTGGGTGAGGAGATATGGGACGTGGCTTGCAGGGAGGTATTAACAGGGGTTGCAGCGGCATCTTGCTACTGGCTGCTCTTCCTGAAGATCCACCATGCATTGGAGGATATCAGTTTGAGCACGCAGAAGATCCAGCGTTGCATCTCGCCAACGCTGGTCTTCCTGCCTAGCCCTCTCAGATCGTCACTGGCATCTTTCCTGTACTTTGCTACCACATCCTTCCAATCATTCTGTTTATCCCTCTCATTGCGTGTTACTTCAATAATTTCTGTGAACATTTCATCTCGCATCTTCTTCTTCCTCTGCCGTTCAGAGCACGCCCCTGTATCGTGGACTCTGCAGAGAAATGTGCAGCTGCATGGGGGAGGCAAACCAGGGTGATAAGTATGTGAAAGATACTTTTACAGAACAATGCTAGTACTCTTTCACAAAGAACACTATCCACCTTCAGAGCACATGTGATCTCTATACAATGTCGCATTTTGTATCGTTTAAATTCAGGTCTGTGTGACTGGTGTGGCACACACACAAGACGCAGGTACGGCCACCCTACATCCACGCGGCGATGGTAAGTAAGCTTTAAAAGTTTGACTTCTCGCCGTTCATATACACATGATCTATATGATGCCTTGCTTGCTCTGTTAAGGAGAACCTGCAAAGCCCAACCCCCCTCTTTCATCCACCAACAGCGCATGGCTCCATCATATACGAGCGCTGCTAGTGCTCACCCTACTTCACCCCCGCCAGCGCGTTGCTGGTAGCTGGGAAGAATCCTGCTTGCCAGACGCTGAAACTCGTCGTATCCCTCCTCCCATCCCCCCGCTCAGGCCAAGTAGCAAAATCGCCATTCTGCCCCTATTTACATTCCTGATTTTCTACAAGGTAAAAATGGATGATATCTCTCTCCTGAAATAGCACCGCAGGAGGCAGATCGTTGTTTCTGCAATGCCTTCAGTGCAATGCCTTCAATGCCTGCAGTACCAAATTCTTGCAAATGCATGGCGTGAAAAGTTACTACTATGGGGAACGGTAAGGCTGCCTTGGCAGAAATGTTCTCATATATCATAATGCTTTTTGAGTTCCTCCACGATCGATTCATGAGATTAATTTGGAGGATTTTTGCTCCATCCCCAGACAGTTAACGAAATTTTCCTGTAACCTTAAGGCTGCGACTGCAGCAAAAGCCCTGGTGTCAATGCAATCTAAAAAAACCATCTTGTTTTTAATCCGTGTTTGATACAGAATGAAGGCACACTACGGAGGTCGCTTCCATGGCTTCACTGTCTGGGCTTGTCGCTTGGGAGTGCAGGGACTGTAATTCTGGGGTCTCAAAAAGATCCTGGCTGTTGGGGTTTACGGACTGCTGTGTGCTCTCACCATGCTTCTTCATCCTCATCTTCCTCTCCATCTTCCCCTCGGCTACATCCTCAGAACACTTGATATTCAATCCCAAAGTCTGAATCCACGGACAGGGGGGGCACTGGTAGCGCTGAACCCCCAAAATTGCATGTAGTTCAGCATAGAAGCGGCATGTTTTCGGCTCAGAGCCTGACCTTCCGTTTGCTTCTCTGGTTTCTGGTAGGCCTGCCTAAGCTCCTTGACTTTTACTCTGCACTGCAGGGATCCCTGCTGTGCCCTTTTTCAGCCATAGACTTTAAATTCTTTCAAAAACTTTTCATTGTCTTTTGGAACGCAGTGCTGTGAGCACTGAGTCCTCACCCCAGATAGCGATCAGATCCACGAACCTCCTGTGTGGTCCAAGCTGGCGCTCTTCTTCGGATTATCAGGAGACTGCATTGTTACCAGTGATATGAGCTCTGTGCTCACCTGTGTGTGTGCTGACCCTCACGCTGGACAATCAGGAAATGGAATTCAAAAGTCGCGGGGATTCAGGCTTTTTCCTGTTTACCTGGCCAGTGCATCACAGTGTAGTGTCGATGCTATCATGAGTGCCCCTGTCACAATGGTTCAGAAACCAAATTGGGAGTGGCTCACTTGGGACAGAGTCAATCGTCCCTTCTTGTTTCTAAAAATAGAGTACGTCCTGCCTGGACTGCATAGCCCCGGCTGCCTGTTCCAAGTGCCCCCCCTCCGCGCGGTATGTCACGAATAAGTCTATGTTTCTTATTCTTGTATTCCTCACGACTGCATGACAGAATGGGGGGGACCCTGCCACGGTAGCTGTGGAGGGTTGGAGAGAAGGGAAGCTATGGGTGCTGTCTTGGCGGGGGAACCCCCTGTTAATACAGTCACAGAGTAGCTGCGCTCTTCTAATACACTGACTCTTCTTGTAGGCGGACAACTCTATTTTAGAAACATAAGGGAGGGATTGACTCAGTGGCCAGTGAGTCGAATCCCAAGTTTGCCTTTTGCGTTGCGCCCCAGCTGATTTTAGCCAGGGGCAATCATGATAGCAGTGGACAGTTCAGAGAAGGAGAAATAACCGTCATATCATTGCCAGTTTTCTCCCAGCAGTAGACGTACAGAACGACTGTAACCATCTGTGCTATCATTGCAAAAGCAATTGAATGCTGGTGTTAGCGGCGAGTGTCGCCTCTGTCTCCGCGCATCTAGTACACCAAATGGTGACGGAAAAACAAAGAGCGGACGGTCTCTAGGGCTGCCGGGCTATTGTTTCTGCAAGGCAGTCCAGAGAAAATGTGCGAAGGACTGTCTGCTGATGTTTTCCCGGAGCAAGGAATGGACTGACAACATTTACCCAGAACCCACCACGCACCATAACAATTAGCCTCAGGGTGCGGGGATCATGGGGAAGGGAAGGGGGTTGCTGAGGACTCCAGCTATCCACCAGTCTCAGCAGGCTTTGAAAACTATTTGCATTCTTGGCGGAGCGGCCCCAATGTCTGTAGCTTTACAAAGCGCGGTGTTCGAATTTAGCGCTACTCCTCTCGTCTGGGAGGAGTTCCGAAATCGATTTAAGGAGCCGTTTAACTCGATATTAATGACGACGTCGTGTGAACGGGTACAGCATTAAATCGGTATATCGGCCATTAAACCGATTTAAAGTCGCAGTGTAGACCTGGCCTAAGTGTAATGTGCATAGCTGTGTCACATACACTCCTGCCCTTTGTGTTAACTGTCACACTGTAGATCCTACTACTTAACTCTCATAAGGGAATGCTAAGTTGTCATGGATATCCATGCTCTGCAAACAGATTAAAACTACATATATTTCTTTCATATGCTTGATTCCCCACAAATATTAACCCACTCATATGGAAATTAGGTGGACCTTTCATTCACATGTGCATCTATACGTGAACATAACTGAGTGGTATTTTGCAGCTTGTTAGGGCACCGATCACACAGGTGAAATAAGTAGCCTTTTGGCGAGTGACAGAAGTTTGACTCTTCTCCAACACCTTTTCCAATCTCTCTTTTGAAGAGTTGTCCAGGCTCTACTTACAGATTGTTCTGTACTGTATCTGATCTCTTGCATGTGTCCATTTCAAAAGCATCCAATGAAACTTGATCCCGATCCAGTGCTTATTTTGTGCCAGGGCTGAGTCCTGGCACCTCTAAGCTTGGCAATTCATAGTCCTGGCACCTTTGGGTTTGCCGCATCATTTATGAAAGTAACAAAAATTGCTCGAGCCCCAGCACCTAATTGCTTGAGCCTCGGCACCTCTTTCATTACAGATTAAGCACTGTCCTGATCTCATAGACTTTAAGGTCAGAAGGGATCATTATGATCATCTAGTCTGACCTCCTGCACAATGCAGGCCACAGAATTTCACCCACCCACTCCTGTAACAAACCCCTAACCTATATCTGAGTTATTGAAGTCCTCAAATTGTGGTTTGAAGAGCTCAAGCTGCAGAGAATCCTCCAGCAAGTGACCCGTGCTGCATGCTGCAGAGTAAGGCGAAAAACCTCCAGGACCTCTGTCAGTCTGCCCTGGAGGAAAATTCCTTCCCGACCCCAAATATGGCAATCAGTTAAATCCTGAACATGTGGGCAAGACTCACCAGCCAGCACCCAGGAAATAATTCTCTGTAGTAACTCAGATCCCATGGCTGTCAAGCTAGCATACTTGACAAATTCTGAACTCATTCTAGAAAGGAAAAAGAAAAAATGTTTAAAAAAAAAGTAAGCAGAAATTCCATTAATACTAAATAAAAGCTACTGAAGGCTCCTCCTTTCTGAACGGCTAGCTAACATTAGAACAAACTCAAGCCTTAAAGAATGATCAAGTAACAGTATAACCTATGAAATTTATGAGAGACAAAGTGTTCCTTAAATCCTTTTGTTAAGGAAACGGTATCCTTAAATTTAAGGGGAATTATCCGCCATTCATATTTTGATGCATGAAACTCTTCATTTAGCATAGTTTGTAAGAGCTACCATATTATAAGCATAGCCTGATGTTGAAAATGTTAGTGCCGTTAATAGTACTTTGAAGCGGAGGAATAGCTCCGTTAGTGTGAGCATTGGCCTGCTAAACTCAGGGTTGTGAGTTCAGTCTTGTGAGGGGGCCTACTTAGGGATTCTGGGGCAAAAATCAGTACTGTGGTCCTGCTAGTGGGGCAGGGGGCTGGACTCGATGTCTCAATTTCAGAGTCCCTTTCAGTTTCTATTAAGATACGTATATCTCCTTTTTTCTCTTTTAAATTTCTGGGGACTAAATAGGACTTTTGTATGTTACAAATATATCTCTTCTGATGCATTTAATATGGGATGTTGGACACCCTGAAAGTTAACAACAGTAAGTATCCTGGTAATGCAATTTTAGGTCATGGTGTATCCAGTAGGAAAAAATGTAACGAGCAGTTAACAGACAAACACTTCGTACAGTATTTCTGGTCATCAGTTGAACCAATGCTTTCCATTATCCCATTAAAGTCAATTATGCTTCAAACCTGTAAAACTTGTAAACAAATCCCCCCCCCCCCATTTTTCCCCCCCCCCCAAATAAGAGTTTTCTGAGTCTGGAAATCGTAATCAAAAAGGGTTTCCCTGACTTCATGCACTGTCTTTTCTCTTTTTTTTGTGTGCATCTGTCTGCTTTCTTTTTTATGCTGCTACTCAGAGGATGCAAAAGGCGGCTAAAATCAAGAAAAAAGCGGTGTGTAAACTGTTTTTCTTGAATGCTAATGTTTGTTTACACTTTTGTTGTCCTTGCTCCCTGTGGAGTGTTGTGTTTTTCATTACAGATCCTCATAAAGTCATAATTTTGGTGTTACTTGTTTAATAGCAGGCCACTGATGGAACAAGAAACACTTGTTTATTTCTTTCATCTTCCACTTGCTGGAGTGCCTGTCTGTTGCTGCTCTTCTTCTGTTTAATGTCACAGTGTCCTGTGGTTTGTTCAGTCCGAATAAACAGCCAATTTTATGATGGGGAGAATTTTTAAAAATCTAATGCTTATGTTTGTTTTAACAAGAGAGGCAATTAATGCTGATGACGTTATTTGATATGACTGTGACTTATTGTGGTTGTATTTATTAAATTATTCTGGATATTTAAGCACACACAAAGTGTAATTTTCCAAGTCAAGATGGTAACTACCACAATTTCCTGATGAGATATTTCACCCAATTACACAAAATATACATCAGTAGGGTCAGGCTAAATGTAATTGTCAAAACTGTCATTAGAGTGAATCTCATTATTTGTGATAGTCTTGATTTTAAGTGATGCAGTTAGTTCTTTGCCAAAGTATGGTGTGGATTTCACTCTTTGCATGTTGTTTGACCCACCTGGAATATAATTAACAAAACAAAAATGCATTTCTTTAATTTTTTTTTGACTGAATTCAGTGCTGGTTAGTGTTCCTGGATTGATACCCCTTGGAGAACAAAGTCATCTCTTTTCCCACAAATATAGGTAGAGTGCAGGAAGCAATAGAGCATGCTTCCCTATGCTGCTTCATCAGTGAGCCAAGCCTCAGCTGGAAGGGAACACCTCTTCTGATGAAGGTGTAGTTCAGGCTCCGTGGCCATTCAGTCCTTTGTTTCTGCTGAGACTGCAAACAAGGGTGCTACTCTGTGTCCATTGTGATGGTAGATATTGTGATGTGGGCACTTCTCTACTAAAAACTAGATTGGTAATGGGATATAGAGTCTTTCACCTCTAGGTCTCTGATCCTAACTCAACACAACTCAGAAGTGACCAGACGTTCTCCTTTGAGTGCTTGTCGATACGCTCATTCCACTGACGGTGCGCATGCACCTCATATGCGCGCTAGAGATCAGAGTCTTTGTGGCCAGCAGTACTCATAGAGTGTACATACTGTCTTCAATCCTCATGCTCCGCTGTTAGAGAACATAAGGGTGAGGCACAAAGACCGCCATTCAGTTCCTCTCAAAGTCTCACAGTTTAGAGTCGGAGCCCAACTGTCCAAAAGACTGCCAACCTTTCCCTTAGAGTTTTTAACAGTAGTTTTTACAGTTCAGTTTATAGTGTTGGCTTTTATGGTTTTTAATTGTAATCATTTGGTTGCTTGTTGCAACCTTCAGTTGTTAGAATGACTTTTTGTCACTGGTATGGCATCGTCCAGTTCTCCTGTATTCAAATGCAGGCCTTCATGTGAGGGAGCTATTCTAGCTCATATGGAAGCTCAAAGTGCCGCTATTGTGAGGGAGAATCACACATTACTGTAAATGTATGATTTGCAAGTCTTTCAGCTCCTGAGAGAAGGACAGAGGCCCGCCTTCAGGTTTCCCTAATGATTAAATCTTGATCTGCTTCTGAACCACCCCCTCCTGTAATTGTTCTTTCTGTATTTTAGCCTCTGATCCTATCTCATTTTCACTGGCATTCACTATGTTAGATGTCCAATCTCTACTAAACTTTTTGGTGAAAACTGAAACAAAGTCATTTAGAACTTCTGCAATTTCCACCTCTCACAAGGCAGTTAAAAATATCAGACGCCTCCTAAAGGTGTGGAATTCTTTTACACACACCCTACTGGATTCTCACTTGTGGTCACCATGAAAAATGAAAAAACAAAACAATTCAGGTTCACGCCAAAGGATTGGGAGCCAAAGAGACTAGATTTATCTGACCAGAAAGCCTATTCCTTAACAAGCCTACAGTTTTGGCTCGCCAATTATCAGGCATAATGGCCAGGTATGACTTTTATATACACAAGACACTGCTTGTCTTTGTGGATAGCCTGCCCAATAAGATCTGTGAGGACTTCACACTGCTAGTTAAAGATGGCCAACTTGTAGCCAGGACAAGTCTCCAAGCAGTGCTCAACATGGTGGATACAACTACAAGGTAAGTGGCAGTGGTGGTCATTATGTGATGGACATTGTGACTTGGGAGACTGGGATTCCCCAGAGAAGTCCAAACGACCGTGGAGGATCTGCCTTTCGAAGGAGCTGAATTCTTCATCTCTTAGACAAACAAGGCCCTCCACTTGCCTAAGGAATCATAAGCCACCCTTGTTCCCTTGTAGTCTACATGCTAGTTCTCCAGAGGAAACACATAAAACAATCATATCCTTCGCAGAGACCTATCGCCCAGCCCCTCTACCACCAAAGGTCATCAGAAGCACCCAGGGAATGACAGCGTTTCCACAGGAGGGGACAACCCACTGCTCTGTCACAAATTAACTAATCTTCCCAGTCCCAGAAACGCTCATTTTGATGGAATGGTTGAGAGATGTGCTCTACTTCCAATGATTCTAGAAATTCACTAGCTTGCTTCAGGCATGCTTAATCCTTCATCACCACTGACCAATGGGCCATGGACACAACAACACATGGCTACTCCATCCAGTTTTCTGCACATCAACAGTGGGATGTACATCAAGGGGAGGGATAGCTCAGTGGTTTGAGGATTGGCCTGCTAAACTCAGAGTTGTGAGTTCAGTCCTTGAGGGGGCCTCTGAGGGATCTGGGGCAAAAATCAGTACTTGGTCCTGCTAGTGAAACCAGAGGGCTGGACTCGATGATCTTTTGGGGTCCCTTCCTGTTCTGTGAGATAGGTATATTAGAGAAATCTGCATATGGCAAGCACATCTTGAAGAACTCCAGTTACTGTACACAATAAGAAACTTCTCATTATCATCTGAAAGCCGTTTGGCCTTATGTGAAATAATTTGGGTCTCAGTTCGGTTCTCAATTAATGGTGTCACCAAAAAACTAAGTCACCACAACAATTAGCTCTGATTTGCATCCTTATTAGTAATTCTAGTACCAATGGCAAGGACTGAATAGGTATGGAGAATAGACTACTCTCTGATCTCTGTTGGTGGTGCCTCAAGAACAGGGATGAGGCATGCATATGAGACAGTGTGGGAAAGTATCCATGCCATTTCTCCAGTTTATGTCAATAAATAGAGGATGTCAATCCAGCACCATCTATGAGCTCTGAAAGTTCATACTCACCCCCCCGCCCAAAATCTCTTCCTCTGCAGTAAATGTCCTCTAATAATAAATTTGCATGTATATGGAAACACCTTTGAATAGCTGTCTTTGTAGTAGCTCAGCAATGTAATTGTTCAACATTACATTTTGCTTGAAGTGAGCAGTGGAGATGTCACTTTAAATAGAAAATTAAAATGCCCTTTGTTACAATGTGACTGTCTTTTAGACTTCTGAGGGAGATTCCCAGGCCTTGACTGAAGTGGATCTGTTCATCTCCACACAGAGGATTAAAGTTCTGAATGCAGATACACAGGTAAGTGTTTAATCATAATGCTTAAAAAATTATTGCTGATTTTACACAATGGCTCTCACTTTAGAATAACATGTTCTCACATGTTGAGAAAGAAATTCTTTACTGAATACATGCTCCAAAATGTCTGTTAGTCTATAAGGTGCCACAGGACTCTTTGCTGCTTTTACTGAATATGTGGTTAAACACACCACTAAAATGGAAACCAGCATTTGGAAAGGATACACCATATTGGCATTTGTCGAATATTTGTCACAGTTGCCACTTGTCAGTATTTTATTTTTATGCTGAGGGTTTGGGGTTTTTTATTTATTTATTTATATTTTGCTGTATTTTCTTTGTTTGGAAGAAATCTGCATATTATCAAGGTGTAAAAGCAGTTAGGTTAAAATCCTGAAGCCTTTCAAGATTCATGTGTGGTTGTCCACCTACTCCATTTCAGCTTTGTTATGTCTTAATTACTATCCTGAGTTTCAGGTCTGGTTCTTTGTTCCACTCTCTTTTTTTCTAAAAAAAGTCATTTGCCACTTTGACCAAGCCCTTCATTTCTCTCCATTTAACTTCTCAATTTTCAAGAAACTGTTTCTGAACTGTCATTCTTCCTCCCCAAGGATTACAATATTATGGTAGTGTCTAGAGGCTATGACCGAAATTGGGGCCTTGTTGTTCTAGCTGTGTGTTGTACCTGAACATAGTAAAGATTGTCTTTGTCCTGAAGAACTTACAATCTAATGAAATTTAATTTAGTAAACAGAATTTAAATTGTAAGTAGGATAAAAATCTCTTACACTATGGGGAGATCAGGAAAAAGGATGGAAAATCACCACCAACAAAATTAGAAGGCATATATAGCAGCAAGGAATGTACTATAATAGTTTCATTTAGCGGGCTCAGAACAAACTTTCATACCCAATTGTTGGGTTATTGTGCTCTTTTTTGCAACTAGCGTTATGATTATCATAAAACTTGGTTTTGAAGCCACCTGCACTGGAATGTTAAGTAACTGGTACATTAGCAAGACTACTGCAGAAATGGCAACTGCTGAACTAACAACTGTAGCTATGTTACAGCCACCTCGTAAGATTTTTCAGTGATGAGAGACTTAATGCTTTCCATTATTGTCTAATGAATATATAGAATGGCTGTCTTGTCTTGATTGACTGTAATCATACATCCTGAGGATAACTCCCTAATACTCGAGCACATGTCTAGAGTAGATGAATAGCTAGAGCTCTTAGAGGCTGGAAATTTGCCAGGTGGTAGGGAAGAATTTTTCCCCCTAATTGTTTTGTTTTGTTTTTATTCTATAGATAAAATCTGAGAGAAGATTTTTCATCTCTTAAATTTTGGTTAGTTCTAGTACTTGTTCAAGTAAGGAATTAATGCTACTAGCTGAAACCAGTGTACATTTTTTTTTAATGTGGACATACTATAAACTTTCCATATTTGCACAGCTGAAGAGTATAATATACCATGTAATGTGGCAGCTGCATTGCAATCTGTCATACCTAGCTCTGCCAATGCACTTCAGTGCTGACCAGCAGTAGCTGTACTGATTCAGTCCTTTTTTTTTTTTTTTCCTGCCTGATAGTAAAAATGCTTTGTCTTGTACAGTGCAGAGCATGTTATGAATGCTTATTCTGGATAGCAAAATCTGTCTTCATTGTTATGACATACATTTAACATGTCTACTGTATGCAGATAATCAAGTCAGGTCAAGGGTGAAAAGAGCCAATCATTGGTGAATGAGCGGTCACATTCAGTAGCTAGATGTGTGGGATGAAGGTGATACATGGATTTGGTTTGTGATTCCAGTTGGTTTAATGAAGGCTGCTCTCAGTGGACTTCGTTCCCTCCTTTCCTTAAATAGTTCAAAATGAGCAGTTACACTGAATGGGCTTTTCACACAAGGAAAAGCAAAAGCACCCTGAGGCAGATTCTGATACCGTACTCAGGTGAGTATTACCTTTTTCCACAAGTGCTATTCATTGTGAGTGAGGATATCAGAGTCTGGCCCTGTACAAAAATAAAAATCTGATATTGGAATTAATTATGTTAAATGGTTTTACTAAAGCCTACTTTGAATGTGGCTGATTTTTCTGTGTACAGCAGGTCTCAGAGTAGCCGGAGGCTTTGCTTCCCCTGTCTTTTAGTACTCACTGTCAATAAGTATTTGCATTTTTAGCTTGATTGTGTTTTTACCAGTGCTAGAGAGATTTCTTGACTGACTTCATTACTGTGGCTCTATATCAACTAGTGTAGCAGCTGGCACAGGCAGTCTGCAGTTTTATATCTGTCAATTATATAAAACCACTTTCTGCAATCATTAATTCAGCATTCTAACCCTTATGTAATTTTATTGTATGTCATGCATGGAAGCATCTGATGGTACTAACTGGTTTAAAAGAATTCTAATTTCACTACAAAATGTAGATACCTAACTTGCTTTATGCTGGGGTTTGAACTGGGTCAGTAGTGGCAGTAAGGCATATTATCACCTTGGACTCATGGCTCTAGTGAGCTTGTTGCCATAGGCAAAACTAGCAAATGGTTGCCCCTACTAGCCTGAAGTCATTCGCATGTGATATTTTCAGCCCTGTGTGACCACCTGTCCAACTTGTGTTAGAAATAACCCCGCTTTTGACAGCATTCCATATTTCTGATCTCTAGCTGCTCTGCTCTGTGGGCTAGGCTTGCAATCAGGGACTGAAATTGGCACAAGTGCCACAGCAACCATCTCCTGCTTCTCACACTCACAATGTGGAAAAGCTGGGATAGTGAAGCAGCAGGAGAGGTGAGGAACAACATGAGGTTGGCAAATCTACATGCCCTGACTCCACAACCCAGTCACTGGTAAAGCTGATGTTCAATGGGATACCATTTTGCAGCGTGTTCTGCTCTGTCCCCACTGATGTGATCTCACACACACTGTGTGGGGGGGGTCACACAGTCGGGGGCGGGTCAACGCCATTCCAGAAGTACCGGAGTGTCTGGTATTCTGAGTCAGTGTCCACCCTAGGGAGTGGTCCTATGAAGGCCTCTGAGTTGTCAGCTCTCTGACTCATGCTCCCACAGTGCAGCCACAGGAACTGTACAGGTAAAGGCTCCCAGCTTCTGTTTAGTTTCTGGCAGCCATCAGCCACCAGGAGAGCTGTGGGAGAACATGCAGCCCTTTTGCCCCCAACTCTCCTTTGAGATCTGCTTCAGATTTCATCAACTGACCCTTAGAGTAGCCACAGCCCTTTTTCCCCTGGTAAAAAGGGGAGACGAAGGAACCACCAAAAGAGAAGAAAAAAATGGAACATATGAAAGGGAGAATGAACAAATCAGGGAACCAGGATATGGGAAACAAAACCATGAGGGGTAGCAACAGGGACTTCTAGGAAAGAGACACATATAGAGGCAAGGAGATTTGAATGAAGGGGAATCCGGATTGCCATTTGGGAGAAGGAGAATCAGGTGGGGGGGAGGGGGATCTTTGGTTTTCCAAGGACAGACATGGGTGAGAGGTTTGGGATAGGGAGACCTGGGATAGGGAAGAGGGAAAGATTAAGGAACCAGATAGGAAGAGAGAGAGGGATTAGGGGAGAGAAGACAAATGGGGGATTTAGGGACAGGGAGATAGGGAGAGAAGCAAGGAGAGAAGGGGGAAAGTAATGCAAAGGGGAGAGGATACTGAGAGCAGAGAAAAGAGAAATGATGCAGCGAGAAAAGGAGAAAAAGAGTGGAGGTGGAGGAAGAGAAAGAAAGGTGGACAAGTGCGGCTAATACAGTTTATTTGGCATATTCTTAGTCCCACATTTAATTGTAGTAAACAATGGAAAGATGTGGGGGGAAGCAGGAGAGAATCTACTTTTAGGATTGGGAGGGAAGAAATCTTCGAGCTGCTTGTGGGTGGTGGACATGGGGGACACAAACTCTAAATGCATAAATGTATTTATTTCCCCACCTCCATTCTTTCTTGTGAACCTTGTGTGTATGATTTGGATACTTGGAACAGTCTCCTGAAAAAAACCCTCTTCCTGCAGAGTTCCCATCGCCTGCTGGGAGATATCCGTTATAATACATTACCCCCTCCACTGAGAGAAGCTTTATAGATGCTGCTGGACCATGCAAATTCTCACAGAAACCCCCAAGCCCTTCTGTGGCCATCATCACATTTCATCTATCACAATGTAGGGATAAACACAGAATGTTTTTATTTCAGACTGAAAATAATTGTGAATAGCATTTTAAGAATAGTATCTGGAAAAAAGAGATTTTTCTAATCAATAGACCAGGTCATTCCAATAAGCTGTTAGTGTTGGTATTTTTCTAGCTCTGTCACGTTACATTGTATTATGGCTCTTAAAACAATTATTCTTCCTGACCTGAAAAACTCTTCTATTCTCTCAGGCCTGGGAGAGAAGAATTGTAATTTGATAGATGAATACCCAGATATGTGGCTCCTTACCTCTGTGAGGAGGAGAATTAACTAATGAATAGTTAGAAACAGGGTGGAAAGGTCAAATCATTCTTTGGCACGGATCAAATTGCATTTTAAATTATGGGCTATGATCTAGGACATACATTTTCCACTATATATGATCTTCAATCCACAACAGAGTGGAATCCACTGTTGCCACTGTGACAATTACATAAGGGTCAGGGGCAGAATATGGCCGTATATAGTCACTAAACTTTTTTTAGTTGTCACATTCAGCATCGCGTAGTGGAAAACAAATCTCACTTGTAGGACCACTGCTGTTTCCACCCTTTCATTTCTTCCTCACTTATCCACCTTTCTCTGTTTCTCTCTTTCACCTGTTTTTGTATCTCTCTTTCTTTTTCCCTTTTGCATTTCCTTCCCTGCAGTATCTCCCAATTTGACCCCCTTGACTTCACTCCCACCCCATTTGAAAAAATGGTAAGCAATGGTATAATTGATGACATACAAGGTATCGTAATTGGCCTTGAGTTTACATCCCACTGCAAGTCATGGAGGCTAGGGGTGTTCACATCTCAGAGGGACAGTGCATCAAGCTACCTGCAGACTAAGAAAGAGAACAGTGAGGTTATGCTTGTTTCATGTCTCAGGATTATCTCCATAACCCTGAAGACTGGAAGCATATTTTTAACAGAAGCTGAGATTTTGCGGGGTCTTACTGTGCCATATGGGCATCAACATAGTTGACTGGGCCAGTTGTTGCCCTCAACTCTGATTTAGGTGACTGCAACGTCTGTCAGTCTAAGTTCTAATATGGCCCCTGCCATGCTGGATGGTAAACACCTTGCAAATTCTGAAGTGTATGCAAGAGCATCTCTTTCTTCTTCCTGCAGCCAGAAGGGACTGGTGCTATTATTGTGATGCTATTTGCGGAAAGAAGGCTTAACATTTTGCTCTGGAGTTGCTGATGTCTGGGTCCACTCTGAAAGATTTCCTTGATATCATCAATATATCTCTCTCGATTATAACAGTTTTCCATGCGCTTCTGAGTCACACAGCTCCCAGAAAGCCATATGTAGTGGCTTGCAGAAGGTCAAGAGGCAGGTCATCCTGCTGAACAAGGCCAAAGGCAGAGCCCCAATGTGTTGTGTGCATTAGGTTGCTCAGGAGGGACCAGGGAGGAAAGCTAAATCACAGAAGCCCCCTCAAGTTGGTCGACTGCACAGCCTCACTCAGTCAGCAGTGACCTATTGGGTATTTTTTGTTAATGATTCTACATGACGTTTCAGACTGCTGTAGGGTGGTAAAAGTTCTTTGACTGTTTCCGTTCACAACAATCTGCTCTGTGCCATAACTTCACTCTCATTAGTCCACTTGCTACATATCTCTGTTGGGCTGGATGAAATCTGACATCACGCATGTAACGTCACACTGCATGACCACTACCAATGGAAAAGCACCCTTTTGGGTGCAAAGCCAGGAATGATAGCTGCAGACCTTACGTGGGCCACAAGCTGCAGAGGCCCCCTCTCTTCTGGACAAGTGCCTGAAATGTTTAAAAGGGAAACAATAAAATAATATATTGATTGCAGACTAAATACCTGTGGCACGGGGAAGATCCAGAAAGCACTGATTCAAGAACAAGTGTTAGTATTCCAGTTCAAGCAGAAGATTTGATGGATGTTTTACCTCTTCAGGTGAAATAACAATCAAAGATTTCAAGAGTGCTGCTTAAAACTTGTATAAATTTACAATTACCTAGAATATCAGTACAAAAAACTATTTGGTTTTACAATTCTAAACATTTAAAGTTCTTTCAGAACTGTAATAGCGTTATTTAGCTGCAGAACACCTCATACATGAGTGTCTTGTAAGGTAGCTGGTGGGCCACATTCATTTATTCATATTCAGTGTAAGTTCACTAATAATAAAACTTACTGCAAGTTTATCCCCAGTGGTGCAAAGGAGACATGATTAAAAATGCCCTTGAAGGCTTTTCCTCTACAAGATCACTGCTTTTTGATTGAACAAACAAATGACAGAAGTATGAACTAGAAATCAATAATGCAAAGATTTAGATCATTGTAAAAGACAAATAGATAGTAATATCCAGGATAAAACAAGTTTGGTGATGAAAAAAGTTCTTCCCTGAGTGCAAACATTCACTGACTTCATGTTTGCCCAAGGATAACTTTATTAGTTCCATAATGGTACATTCCTGGGAGAAAGCATCTGGAGATGGTAAGCTGAGATTTCCCTGCTAATGTCAGAAATTTTAAAAAGATAGATAAATTAAAAGGCAGAAGTAATCCTCCAAGAGGATGCAGTACTAAAAGATGTGAGATAGAGGTAGAAATTTTTGAAAAGTGTTTAAAAACTGCTCCAGACTTATTTTCTCACCTTTTGGAGCAGTAGTGTGCTCTTATATAAGATATCTTTTTCAGACCATAGTTTGAGCAGGTTTTCATTGTCTCAGCTAAAATCCAGGGTTCACGGCTTGTCTAGTATAACTGAGTTGGCAGCCTGACAATCCTAATTTGACTGGGCTGAGGAAGATTTTGACTAGTTATGCTAGCTAAGGCTCATTAGCTTTGATTATACTCATGTTGCTGAGAGGAGAATTTGCCCAGAGCTTTCCTATCTCCCGTATTATGCAACATATTGTGTACCAGTTATCCACCTGCCTACCCCCTACATCTTCCAGGTGGCTGAACTTCAGTATCCTGTACGGATACTGCAAATGGAAACCAACACTTGCCAACAGACATCCACAGAGGACCAAATTCAGAGGTGATATGAACTCAGACTAGGACCTAATTCAGCAAAGGTACTAAAGCATGTGCCTCACTTTAAGCATGCAAATAGTGCTACTGACTTCAGTGGACTACGGATGCATTGAGTACCTTTCTGAATCCAGACTCTAGGCTGAACTCCCTTTCAGATATCTGTGTCCTAGCTGGTGTGACTTACATGGTGAGGAAGAAAGAGGAAGAATATCTATGTTAAAATTTGCCCCTCGTAATGAGAAGAAGGCAACACAACATTTACAAGCCATTATGAGGAAAGAAAATGATAACTTTGTATTTTGGAAAATGTTACATTATGGTTTGTTGAATCCTTCTTTATCTTGTCCCGACATAGCAGTAATGTTCATGATCTTGTTACAAACAGCTTCTGACACTGCTTTATTTTGGAGTTTAATTGTTTGCAAAAGCCATGTATTTTCAAACATGATGAAATTATTTCTAAAAATATTGGGACATATTTTCTTTTTACTGGAGGCCTGATGCTTTTTAACTTTTTGCAATAGGGCCTGTGTGCCAAATATCTGCAGTTGTTATTCAGGCAAAATTTCCATTGAAGCCCATGGGTTTTCAATAACTCAGGCTATGACTTCAGTGGCAGTATTGTTTGAGAAATTGACTGAATAAAGGCTGCAGGATCTGGCCCCATATAAACTGCACAAAGAGATGCAAGCTTAGCTGCCTGTTATCACTAGACAGTATTGGAGAGGGGAAAAGTGACATTTCTGGAGTAATATTGTGCATATGGAACATTTTTGCTTATCTCTTGCTTTGTGTAGGAAACTATGATGGATCATGCGTTGCGCACAATCTCATACATTGCTGATATTGGTAACATCGTTGTCTTAATGGCAAGACGCCGGATGCCAAGGTCTGCTTCTCAAGACTGTATAGAGACAACACCTGGTGCCCAAGAAGGAAAGAAACAGTACAAAATGATATGTCATGTCTTTGAATCTGAGGATGTAAGTAAACTTTTTTTTTTAATACAATATGTCACTTAAGAGACCTCAGAAATCTAATGGTATCTATTGCATGAATGCATTTTTGTTGCCAAGAATTGCTTTTCTAACTTTTATAATAGTTGTTACTGTTCTATCCCAAACTCTTCTTACTTTATATTTTTTTCACCTATACCTGCAAATCATTCGCATTTCCTTCTTCAACTCCCAGAATCTTCCTCCACTATCCCAGAATTTTTGGTGCTCATTCAACCTATACTCCCCTCTGGATATTGTAATACATAGTGATTTGGATGCTTTTTCTTTTTACCATATATGGCCAAAGTATATATTTACGTTCAGTGGCTACAAAACTGATCATCTTGAATCAAATTCTTTGATCTGGCTGAGTTGTGCCGAATGCCATGTCTATGCTCCCTCAATCCTGGGGCTAACCAGGGACCTGTCTGGTCCTTGTCTTAAGAGCTGCTCTAACTTATGGCCATTCACTGACAGCCCCAAAAGGACTATTTCAGCAGCCAGAGATTGGCCAGGTAGAAGGGTGCCCTGGCCAGGTCCCCTTTTGCTTGCTGTCTTCCTACTGGGGAGGAGAAATCCTTATGGACACATCTGCTGATTTTACATATGCGCAAAGTGCTCTCAACAGACCTGGAAATCAGGCCCCTTATATTAAAAACATCAAAACACCTTCATTTATATGGTCTGCATTGAAAATGTTATAAATTGCACTTTCCCCTAATGCTGCATGGTCAGAGCAGCAGCTGTTAACATTTGTAAAGTTTTCTTTGTAACTAGAAGGGCTAAACCAATACTTTTAAAATAAAGGCTTTGATTATACAGAAAATACTTTGACCCCTCACTCAAAAGACCATCTGCACAATAAAGATGATGATTATAGTCATTACGTTTCTGTATACTCTGTGCCATAGTGCATTCACAAAAGGTGGCAGAGTTTTAGCTTTAGAGCACTCTTGGGTAAAGTTAGTCTAGATATTATGCTTTGATAAGACTTGATGTGAAAATAGAAAACAAAGGAAATTAGAGAACTGGAAATATTAGTACATAAGCTAAATTATGACTTAATTGGCATCACAGAGACTTGATGGGATAAGTCTCATGACTGGAATATTGGTATAGGCTATAGCTTTCTTCAGGAAGGACAGGTGTGGTAAAAGAAAATATCAAGAATATATACCCTTGCTCTGAAGTGCAGAAGGAGGTGGGAGTCACTGGTTAATGATAAAAGGGGTATCCTGGTAGTAGTCTACTATAAACCACCAATCAGGAAGAGGAGGTGGATGAGGCATTTCTAGAACAACAAAAAAAACCCAAAACACAAGACCTGGTACAACGGGGACTTTAACTACCCAGACATCTGTTGGAAAAGTAATACTGAAAACCATAAAATGTCCAGTAAGTTCTTGGAATGTATTTGGGACAACTTTTTGTGTGGGAAGTAGCCAAGATGGCAGCCATTTTGGATTGATTCTGGTCAACAGGGAAGAATTGCTAATGAATCTGAAGATGGAGGGCAATTTGAGTGAAAGTGATCATGAAATGATAGATTTCATGATTCAAAGGAAATTTGTAAGCACCTGGAGGATGATACGATTATAAGGAATAGCCAGCATGATTTTGTCAAACAAAAATCATGCTAAACCAACTTAATGAATGGGGGAAGCAGTAGATGTTATATTTCTTGACTTAGTCAGGCTTTTGATACAGTCCCACATGACATTCTCATAAACATACTAGGGAAATGTGGTCTTGGTGAAATTACTATCAGGTGGATGCACAATTGGTTGAAAGACCATATTCAGAGTAGTTAACAATGATTCACGGTCAAACTGGGAGTGTGCATGTAGTGGGGTCCCACATGGTTCAGCCCTGGATCCAATATTATTCAATGTTTTCATTAATGATTTGGATAATGGAGAGTATATTTATAAAATTTGCAGATGACACCAAGGTGGTAGGGGTTGCAAGAACTCTGGAGTACAGAATTAGAATTTAAAACCACTATGACAAATTGGGGAATTGGTCTGAAATCAGCAACATAAAATTCAGTAAAGATAAGGACAATGCACTTCACTTAGGAAAGAAAAATCAAATGCACAACTACAAAATAAAGAATAACTGTCCAGGTGGTAGTACTGCTGAAAAAGATCTGTGGGTTATAGTGGGTCAGAAATTGAATGAGTCAACAATGTGATGCAGCTGTGATAAAGGCTAATATTGCAGAGTATATTAACAGGAGTAAGTCACAGGAGGAAAGTGTCCCACTCTACCTGGCACTGGTGAGGCTTCTGTTGGGATCATATGTCTAATTCTGGGGGCCAGACTTGAGGAAAGATTTGGACAAATTGAAGAGAGTCCAGAGGAGACCAACAGAATTGATAAAAGGTTTAGAAAATCTGACCTATTAGGAAAGGTTAAAAAAAACTGGGCATGTTTAGTTTTGAGAAAAGAAGACCGAGGGGAAACCTGATAAGTCTTCAAATACGTTAAGGGCTGTTATAAAGAGAACAGGAATCAATAGCTCTCTATGTCCACTGAAGGTAGGACAAGAAGTAAGTGGCTTAATTTGCAGCAAGGGAGATTTAGATTAGATACAGACGCTCCCCTTGCGTAACCTGAATTTTGCGTAAGTTGGAAACGTATCTCTGACCATTATGCAAAACCCCCCCCCAAACCTCCTATTTCTAGTTTATGGAACTTTTTCCATAAGCTCAGATTTGCGTATGCCAGGTTTACGTAACTCTGGGAGCATCTGTATTAAGAAAAACTTTCTAACTATAAGGGTAGTTAAGCTCTGGAATAGGCTTCCAAGGGAGGTATGGAATCCTTATCATTGAAAGTTTCTGAGAACAAGTAGATCAAACATTGTGTGGCATGGTTTAGGTTTAATTGATCCTGCCACAGTTCAGGGGGATGGACTTGATGACTTCATGAGTCCCTTCCAGCCCTGCATGATTCCATAGGAATGCTCCGCATTTTATTATTTAAAAGAAAAAGGAGTGACCATATCACAATTCTGGCCCTTTGCACTCACCATAGAAAGGCCAAAGAATGAATGGGCTCGGGGAGACACTCTCACCTCTCCACGCTGGGATGGGCAAGTGCGCTTTTTTTTTTTTTAAAAGAAACATTAAAGGAAAAAGTTTCAAGTTAGTAAAAACTAGAAGCAGGAAAAGTATTATTTTTTTCTAATTTACAAAGATATTTTGAAGTACTAGTACCAGTAACAAGAAGTAGTGATCATTTAAATCCACCAGTTTAATGGGCAGTTTTAAAATCTATTTCTTAACATGTTATTTTGAAAATAAAGCTAGCCCATTGTCTGATACAATTTTAGCTCCAGATGGCATATTTTGCCAGGCAGAAAATCTTTCAGTTTAATGTTTGAATTGGGGGGCAGTGTTGCCTAGTGGATAGAATAGCGGACTGGGGCTCAGGAGATATGGGTTCTGTTCCCAGCTCTGCCACTGCCTGTTGGGTGACCTTGGCAAAGTCGCTTTGACTCCCTGTGCCTCCATTTCCCCATCTGTAAAATAGGAATAATGATACTTACCTCCTTTGTAAAGCTCTTTGAGATGTACTGATGTAGAGCACTAAATGAGAACAATAATTGACTCGAAGCCTGAATCTGACTTAGGTCTCTTTCTGAGCTGTTGGTGGATTTGAAGAGCAGAGGAGAGAGAAATGGACTGAACACCCAAAAACTGATACCAGTGGAGACAGAAAACACAATTAAGCAGCAGGAAGGGGAGACAGATGACAGACCATGATAAGATGGGCTATAAAAATCTTTACTGATTACTGCTCCATTGTTGCCATTCACATGTCTTGGGCATATTGATAGTATTGTTGTTCATAGTGTGATGGGTCACCTAGTTGAAAAGAAGTTCCAGAATGTACAGTAATGCCACGTGACTAGTTTAGCTGATCATTTCTCAGGATTTTCTAGCTCTGTTTTCAAATGGTAGAATATCAACCTCTGTCTGTCTTTAAACAATGGAGTTTATTGCAACATGTTATTGTAAAACACAAATTAAACAAGAATGCCACCTCTGTTTAACACTTGAAATAAACCATTTAGCATCTGATTTTGGGAATAAAGAGTTGCAGATGTTATAACATTGCCTACCATGTGCATAGATAGTGTGGGTATCCCTGACTATATTTAGGTTGTGCCAGTTCTCTGACAAAGAGCACTGCATTTTCAGAACAAAAACACCATCAAAACTCAGGTTATTGGACTGAATACACTGCTTTCTTATATATGATATGTGATCCATATCTCACCACCATCAAAACTCAGGTTATTGGACTGAATACACTGCTTTCTTATATATGATATGTGATCCATATCTCATCACTAATATTTTGAGGACCCTACACTGCAGGATACAAGCAACTCCTGTTTAAGTCAGTAGGATTTGTTCATATCTTGTAGTGGAAGAATAGGGCTCCTGGAAACCATGTTGACCTAGCAAATCTAACCTAGCATTCTCTTGTGATCTGCAGTGGATCCATATAGGAGAAGTAAAAATTTCAGGTAAGAAAACTAATTTTGCATATAAATACCTCCTGCTTTTCCTACCTCTGTCTCTCACTGCTGCAGTGACATCTAGTGGAACTAAAAAGCAAAGTTTGCTACAAAGTTCTATGATTCTGTCTCAGTTAATTACTTAATATTTGTACAGTGCCTTGAATGTGTGAAGTGCTAAATATTAATATTAATTATCATTTGTCTTTTAATTTCTAATGTGTCTATTGCCCTAGGCTTCCAGACATTAGTCAGTGCAATTCAACTCTCTTACAGTTAACTCTGATGAGTAGTCATCTCATATTGCAGAGATTGCATGGTCAGAGGAGCTCTCCAGAAACACACCAGAGACATGGCGAATGACTTAATTGGAGTCCAGCAGAGTTTCCTAAATGTGGCTAGCAGTGTTTGGCCAGTGTGCACCATAGGCACTGACTTCCCCTCTTTGCCGTGGGCCCTCGAACACCCCCCCCATCTGCCCCACTCTACCCCTTTCATGAGGCCCAGCTCTGCCTCTTCCCACCTCTTCCCCGCCCCCATTCTAACCCCTTCCCCAAAGTCTCCGCCCCCTCCCTGCCCCTATTCCAACCCCTTCCCCAAATTCCCACTCCAGCTCCGCCTCTTCCCCGCCTCCTCCCCTGAGTGCCCCATGTTCATGCTCCTTCCGCCCTCCAGTGTGCAAACGCTGCCAAACTGAAACAGCTGTTTGGCAGCAGCTGGGCGGGAAGCGCTGGGAAGTAGGTGGAGGAGCAGGGACGTGGCATACTCAGGGGAGGAGGAGGTGGGGTGGGGGATGAGAGGAGCTTGGCTGCCGGTGGGTGCAGGGCACCCCAAATTTTTCCCTCTGGGTGCTCCAGCCCCAGAGCACCCACGAAGTCGGCGCCTATCATGTGCACTATGATTATAAAAGGATTCCCTGTCACAAAACTATACAATCCAAGAAGGCACAGACAAATTATTGAACATTGTTGATGCTGGCAGGCAGTGCAGGCATTGCTCTGGGTTAAACAAGGCAATCAGCAAGTAGGTGGGAGAAGAGGGAACAGGGTTTGCTGAAGCTATGGGACAGGTACAATGACCGCAAAGTGAGAGCAGATTGATTTGTAGAAGTGGCACATGCAGTGGTATAAGATCCAGGAGTACTGAAGATTCTGTTGATGGAGCAGCCCAAGCTAACCATGCATCCATTTGGTCCAGTGTGTGGGTGGGCTTAATAATCACAGACAGGGGAACTCTATTCTGGTCACTCATGCAAGCACAGACCCTCCTCTCTGCTGCACAGGGGACTGCAGTTGTGGTCAGAATGTACTGAGTATCCAGACCATGTGACAATCTCTGTCTTAAAATATGCTTCACGCTGTGAAAAAGTCTGAGAACTCCTGACCTACAATATACTACTTCAGTGCTTACAGAAACAGATTTATAAGCAGCATATTACTAGCAACTGTAGCTTCTTGGTGAAAGGAGCTTGTAAGAATGGCCATAGTGAGTCAGACCAATGGGCCATCTTGCCCAGTATCTTGTTTTCTGACAGTGGCCAATGCCAGATACTTCAGAGGAAATGAACAGAACAGGCAATCATCAAGTGATCCATCCTCTGTGGTCCACTCCCAGCTTCTGGCACTGAGAGGCTAGGGACAGCCAGAACCTGGGATTGCATCCCTGACCATCTTGAGTAATAGCTATTGATGGACCTATCCTCCATGAATTTAATTCTTTTTTTAACTTTGTTATAGTCTTGGCATTCACAGCATCCCCTGGCAATGAGTTCCATAGGTTGACTGTACCTTGTGTGAAGAAGTACTTTATTTTGTTTGTTTTAAACCTACTGCTTATTGGGTGACCCCTAGTTCTTGTGTTATCTGAAGGAGTAAATAACACTTGCTTATTTATTTTCTCCACACAAATCATGATTTTATAGACCTCCATCATATTCCCTTAGTCATCTCTTTCTTCCAAGCTGAAAAGTCGCATTCTTCTTAGTCTGTCCTCATACAGAACCTGTTCCATATCCTTAATCATTTTTGTTGCCCTTCTCTGTACCTTTTCCACTTCTAAGATGCCGTTTTTTAGATGGAGTGACCAGAAGCGTCAAGAAGTCAAGAGTTTGCCGTATTGAGTTTGCCGTAGAGAGATTTATATTATTGTTGCATTCTGTATTAATTTGGGTGAATCTTTTAAGCAAATTAGCTCTGTTCATAGTTACTGAGTGGTGTTTCTCCTTTTCAGCTGCATCTTATTTTATTTTACAGGCACAGCTGATAGCTCAATCAATTGGTCAGGCTTTCAGCGTGGCCTACCAGGAGTTTCTGAGAGCCAACGGAATTAATCCAGAGGATCTCAGTCAGAAAGAATATAGTGACATAATCAATACCCAGGAGATGTATAATGATGATCTTATACACTTTTCCAATTCAGAGAACTGCAAGGAGGTAAATTCTCTTTAAATTTTTATTTCATATTGTTAATCCAGTTTTCTTATTTTTAATATTGATGCACACACTGAGCACTCAACTGGCATTTTAAGAATACATTTGCATAGGAAATAAATGGTTTTATTAGTATTCAGCCTGAGGAGCTTTTTATTTTTCCTACCCGCTTTACTTTCAAGGTCCTTCAGCCTCCATCATCATAATAATTACATTTACATTTCATATAAACGAGAAACAATAATACCTTTACATTGTGCTTCAGGTGTCAATTACTTCTGTGCTATAATGAGGTGTTGATCTAATAAGGGAGTTGATAATCAGGTTTTGATGACCTTGAAAATTTACATTTTAATAGATTTTATATCTGCTGGTTGGCAATAAGCGTCTGTAAATGAGCTGACATTTCTGATCTCAGTAAGGTATCTTTGTCATAAACAGGTAGCTGAGGGTTAATGTCTCTTTCACCTGTAAAGGGTTAACAAACAACACCTGACCAGAGGACCAATCAGGAAACAAGATATTTTCAAATCTCAAGGGAGGGAAGTGTGCGGTCTTTGTTCTGAAGTCAGTTGCTCTTCTAGTCTCTGAGGGTGAACACGCCTTCCAGGCTCTCTAATGGTTCTATTTCCCAATGTTATAAGTACAGGTAGGAAGACAATTAGGCTTTTACATTGTTATTCGTATTTGCAACTGTGTAGTTTGCTGGAATGTTTAAATTGTATTTTTTGAATAGCTGTTTATTTCCATTTTTGTATAAGTTAACAGACCTGTAATTTTCATCTTGATTACAGAGACGATTTTATCTTTTCTTTCTTTTATTAAAGCTTTCTTTTTAAGACTGTTTGATTTTCCTTTTTTAGTTGAGACTAAGGGATTTAGGAATCTTCTGCTGCCAGATTTACTGTCTCTCTCAGGGAAAGACTGGGAGGGGGAAAAGAGGAGACGGGAAGGTGAATTGTCTCTCTGTTTTGTATTCAAGGAGTTAAGTTACAGTAATCTTCCAGGGAAACCAGGGAGGGGAAGCCTGGAGGAGGTAAAAAGGGGGAGGGAAGTGGGTTTATTCCCTTTGTTTGTGAGCTCAAGGCATCTGAGTCTTGGTTCCCCAGGGAAGGTTTGGGGAACCAGAGTGGTTACATGTACCAGGCACTGGAATTCCTGGTTGGTGGCAGCGCTACAGGATCTAAGCTGGTAATTAAGCTTAGAGGATTCATGCAGGTACCCAAATTTTGGACGCTAAGGTTCAGATTTGGGAATTATACCTTATGACAATCTTTGGTGTATCTTTTGTATTAAGATGGTGTGTTTTAATGCTCATTCTAGAATAAAATCATATCTGGTTATGTAAATGTTGGAGGTGCATATAAAAGAGAGGCCTGCTTCCAAAACATTGCCTGCAAAGCTGTGGGTGGAGAAGCAGTCATCTGACATAGCAGTAATGGTTTTTAATCAAGTTAGATAAAAATCACAGGACAGGATCCAAACACAGACAATATGACCTTAAAGGTCAGATTGTTCTTGGGTTTTGTGGATGTTTGAGGGCAATGGGTGGAACAGTGAGCTGTCTTACATCTCAGTGCTCCTCATGCAGGGATAGGGACCATGTGCTTGGGGAGAACAAGGATTGCTCTTGAGCACCCCCACAATACAATCCCCCCCAAGGAGCAAGTGGGATCATGGCAAAGGGTAGGCGCAATGTGTGCACTCCCACTGTACATGGGGAAGTTGCTAGGGGAGGGAAGGGATTTTGTCTCCTGAAGAGATTGCAAAACTCTTCCAGGGTTTAGGAGGCTTCTGTCCATCACCAGTACTGCTTGGTGGTTGAATACCATAGACTGGTCCTAATATAGCATTGTTTTTAGTCCATGAAAGAAGGGTTTTATGGAGTTCTGGCTCTGCATGGGACCAGCATGGCTATCTCTTATGCTTCTGTTATATCATAGCTCTTCCAAATCCCATTCATCTTATACTCAACATACTCCTGACTATCAAAGGTAAACTGGATTTCTGCTCCGAAAGGTGACTGTAAAATAAAAATAGCACTTTTAAAGATGCATCTTCTCCCTCTGTGTCTGACAAGTCGTACTACTAATGAAGTGGGTCCAGTAGAGCTGTGGCATTGAGCAGCTTGGTTTCTGTCCTCTCGTCCTGCCTTTTCCCCCCTCACCCCACAAAAATAACAGCAGCAAAATTGCCATCTGAAACCTGATTACAGAATCTTCATTGTTGGTAATATATGAAGTGGAGAGAACTTCCCTTAAGTCAATACAAGGCTTAGCATGGCATGTCAGTGTAATGACTCACATTGATAATAATGGTGTACATTTCATATTTTACCTTTCATTCAGGAAGGTCTCTTAAGTACCTCAAAAACAGAATGAGGCACATTGGGCCAAATCCTGTTTCCACTGAAGTAATGACAAAACTCTCCTTGGTTTCAGTGTGATGAATATTTGGCCTGTGTTCTAATGGTGTGAGTGCAGAAAGCATAATTCCTGCATTTTAAAATGATCTTGTTTTGTGACCTTGGGCAAATCACCTAATCTTTCTGTTGCAGTTTCCTCATCTGTGAAATAATAGGTGTAGTAGCACTTCACTGCCTCATAGGGGTATTGGGAGGATTAATTAATTGAGCTTTATAAAACATTTAGAAGATGAAAAGTACTACATGCTAAATGTTATTTCCAAGCGACGGGTCATGTGATTTCACTGGGAGTTTTGCCTAAATAAGGGATGCAGATTTTGGACCTATACGTAGGAAATGCAGTTATTTCTGTGTTAATCATGGTGACTGCAAGTGAAAGTGAAAATCCATATTCAACTGAAAACCAGTCCAGGTATATGGAAATTGTAATTTATAGAGTTACAGATAGAAAAGGTAAAGAAATGGATGTGTGGTTTATATGGGTACAGTCGTTGGGCTTGACAAGGTATTGATTATGTACACGTTAACAACTGCAAAATTATTTCAAATTGGTCACACAAGGGAAGACAAACTTAATTAGAAAGTCTTGTTTTTACTTGTAATCGGAATTGATTGGATATAAGTATGTGTAACACCAAGATGCCAGTTTTACAATCACTTCTTTGAGCTTAAGAGTGCTTCAGAGTACACCTTTACCCCGATATAACGTGACCCGATATAACGCAGGTTCGCATACAAGGCGGTAAAGCTCTGACACACTGCTTTGAGCAGCGTGTTAAGGGTGCTGGGCCAGGCCGGGGCCGAGGGGTTCGATAGGGGGCAGAGGGTCTTGGGGGCAGTCAAGGGCTCCCCCCCAGGGTCTGGGGGGGCAGGAGCTGTGGGAGGGCACTTTTGGGGGCCCCGCAGCCTCAGAGTGGCCCGGGGGATTAGCGTGGGGTCGGGAGCAGCCCACTCTGCTTCCCTTGCCCCGGCCCCAGCCGTGTCACTCGGGGAAAGGGACCACCCCTCCCCCCATACTCACCAGCAGTGGTGAAAGCAGAGCAGCTCGGCCCCAGCCTGTTCCACTCCGCCAGCTCCCAGCCGCAGCGCTCCGCTTCCTGCCGCAGCTGACTGCAGAGGGCATCCTTTCCCTGCTGCAGGTGAGTGCGGAGAGGTTGGGAAGCGGAGCAGCCCAGCCCCAGCCATCTCCACTTCGCCAGCTCCCAGCCGTGGTGCTCCACTTCCCGCCGGGCAGGTGAGTGCAGGACCTTTCCCCAGCCACCCCACAATGACATGGCCGGGGCCAGGGCAAGGAAATGAGAGTGAGTTGAGACCGCGTTGCTCCGCTTCCCGCTGCAGGTGAGCACGGGGGGGGGGGGGGCATCCTTTCCCCAACTTCCCTGCACTCAGCAGCAGTGGGAAGCGGAGTGCTGCAGCTGGAAGGTGGTGGAGTGGAGTGGGCTGGGTCTGGGCTGCTCTGCTTCCTGCCACTGCCGGTGAGTGCCTGTCGGGGGCAGGGGGTGGATAGGGGTCGGAGCAGTCAGGGGACAGGGGGGTTGGGTAGCGGGTGGAGTCCTGGGGGTGATTAGGGATGAGGATTTCTGGAGGAGGAGGTCAGGGAACAAGGAATAGGGAGGCCAAAGCAAGTTTGATATAACGCGGTCTCACCTATAATGCAGTGAGATTTTTTGTCTCCTGAGGACCATGTTACATTGGGGTAGAGGTGTAATTAATAGTGGCTACCCTTCCAGCTGCCCATTGCTCCTTGGTTCCCCATTCTGCTAAATGAGCATGTTTATGAGTAATGATGGATTATCTGATCATGCTGAAGCTGTTGCACTCTGGCTGCATTTCAGTCAATCCAGGGATAACCACTGCAGAACCCAGTGAGCCTTCGTGGTTTTTACAAACAAGAAATCTCCTTCTGGGTCTCTTTAATTTAAAGGCGACCTGATTGAAGTTATGCAACTGAGCCTCCAGTGCTCAATAGGCCTTGCTTATTGCATGTAGCTCAGCCACCACATTATTTGTTTGGGGGGAAATGTTCTCATCCAGTATTTTATTAAAGAAGACTCTCAACTTGAAAATCACACTTCTGGTTAGAAACATTACACATCCTGTAATCACAAGTAACTCCCAAGATTACTATAGCTGAGAGAAGATGTCATTGTATTAGGGTAGCACCTTGAGGGGCTATCAGAGTTTAGGGCTCTATTGTGCTAGGTGCTGTACAAACCGGTAAGAGGCTCAGGGAAACTAAGTGAATTGGTGAAGGTCACACTTGACGTCTGTGGCAGAGCTGGAAGTTGAACCTAGAACTCTTAAATTCCAGTGCCTTAGCTGCAAAGTCTTAAGATCTCCCCTGACAGGTGTGTTCCAGTGACATAATTATTTCTGTTTATTTAATGAAGCACATCATATATAATCAGTTCCACTGTTTCCCCTGTAGAGTCAGTAGTTTTTTAGTTTTTCCCTTGTTATAAAGACCTGTATGAATTACAACAGGTGAGCAGAAGATCCTCTATAAAAATTATTTTAAAGGAATTAGAAAAAAAATCAGAGCATCCTATTTAACGGGTGCTAGAAACTGGAATATGTGACAAGTACTCACTTTAAAAACAATTAAATTGACTCTCTCTTTTGAAGTAACTTCTTGTGGTTAATAGGAAAGTGATTTAGTTTTCTTTGTAAATGGTTAATTTTAATTAATTAACCACTGAAATAGTAGTGTTTGAAATTCAGAGGAAATGTAATTAAAACAAAACAGTGATTTATATACATTTTCATTGCAGCTGCAACTAGAAAAGCAGAAGGGAGAAATTCTCGGGGTGGTGATTGTGGAATCAGGATGGGGATCCATCCTACCCACAGTTATCCTGGCTAACATGATGAATGGAGGCCCTGCAGCTCGTTCAGGGAAACTAAGCATTGGAGACCAGATTATGTCTATTAATGGAACCAGTTTAGTTGGTCTTCCTCTTGCAACATGCCAAGGGATTATAAAGGTACCCAACACTTATATCTGTATACATGCATGTTTGTAGAGTGTGAGCCTGCAGGGCTGAGATTGTGTCTTTGTAAAGTGCCTGGCAAATGTCTGACACTTACATGTCTAATAACAATAATTCATACTGGTGCAAGATAGACTCAGACACTCCAGGCCTTTCTTTTGAGCAGATTTTAGTAGGGACAAGTGAGTGAAGGAAGAAGAGCTGCAAGAGTATTTCACGAGACTAAATAGAGCCAGACCATGCCGCACACATCTCCTAGAGAGGACCACATGTGGACCTCTACATTTACCAGTGTGAGGGAAACTCAGCTGTATTCACAGCACTATCCATCCTATGAACTGTGCGGAAGCCTTTCATTTGGAGTCCAGTGTCCAAGCAAGTGGAAGGGATGGTGGACTGGAGGGAAGAGTTGGCAGGTTGGGAGATGAATCAAGTGGATGCACTCTGTCTTTCCTGTAACCCCATGAAGGTTCCCCAGAGAGGATACAATCCCAGGTTGTATTATTTTTGGCCACTGTTGATAGTACAGTTTTATATCCACCAGGGTTAATAGCAGCTGCCAGCTATTGATGACAGCTTCCATTGTGCCATGCAATTCTGACCAGAGCAAGTCAAATTGACCTGGTGCTTAAAACTCTCATAGATTTTAAGGCCAGAAGGGGCCACCATGACCATCTAGTCTGACGTCCGTCACCTTGCAGGCCACAGAACTTCATCTGTCCACTCCTATAATTTGCCCATAATCTGTCTGAATTACTGAAATCCTCAAATCTTGATTTTAATAATCCACCATTTATTCTACTTAATATCAGCAAGTGACCCGTGTCCCAATGCTGAAGAGGAAGGCAAAAAACCCCTAGGTTCTCTGCCAATGTGACCTGGGGGAAAATTCCTTCCTGGCTCCAAATATGGCAGGGGTTAGACCTTGTAAAACCCTGAGCAAGTGGGCGAGACCCACCAGCCAGACACCTGGGAAAGAATACTCTGTAATAACTCAGAGCCTTCTCCATCTAGTGTCCCATCACCGGCTATTGGAGATACTTGCTAACAGCAGTTGCGGATGGGCCATGTGCCATAGTAGGCAATCTCATTGTACAGTCCCGTCCATAAACTAAGCAAACTCAGTCTTGAAACAAGTTTACCTTTTTTGTTCCCACTATTCTTCTTGGAAGGCTGTTCCAGAACTTTACTCCTCTGACAGTTAGAAACTTTCATCTAATTTCAAGCCTAAACTTGTTGATGATCTGTTTATATCCATTTGTTCTTGTGCCAGCATTGGCCCTTAACTTAAGTAATTCCTCTCCCTCCCTGATGTTTATCCCTCTGATGTATTTCTAGAGAGCAGTCGTATTTCCTTTCAGGCTTCCTTTTGTTAAGCTAAATAGGCCAAGCTCCTGAAGTGTCCTCTGGTAAGGTAGGTTCTTTAGTTCTCTCATCATCTTAGTAGCCTTTCTCTACACCTGTTTCCAGTTTGAATTAATCTTAAACACGGGACACCAAAAAATTGCACACAGTATTCCAGATGAGGTCTCAGCAGTGTGTTGTATAATAGAGTTGGCAATTTCCCAGGAAAAACTAGTTTAGGACAGGGTGCTGGTAAAATACCAGATTAAACTCAGTTTAAACTGGGAAAAAATAATTGCACCTGCCTGCAGCAAGTTCAGCAAGCATAGAACAAATCTTTTCAAACTTTGGATACATCTATTCAAAACTGAGGAATAGGCTTGGTCTGTCCACATCATCAGACTTGGTCTTCTGCATGACCAAAAGGACCTGGACTTTGCATGCTTCTGATTGCTTAATGCTCCAAGCCAACAACTCTGCATATTGTTGTTTTCATAAATCAAATGCTTTTGAAGTTTGTTTATATAATATTGAAAACTGAAATATAAGTCATGACATGTGTAACTTCCTTGAGAAAATACCAAACCAAAATGTACACAAACATTCTCATGTTCAGTATTATAATTATATATTTAGTATTACTCCTACTGTAGTTTTATTTTGTATTTGAACAACCCAAAATTAATCTATCAGTTTCGTCTGATGTAACTATAATTTGAATAAGTAACTAAAACTAAGTGCAATGTGGTGTGCATTAATTAAACAGTTTTTAAAATAGAAAATACTTTAAAGTGGGACTAATTGGTTTTTCCTGTGGTGTTTAAAAAACATGATTTAACTGGTAAAAACTACTTTTGGTAAATACTGCCATCCCCATTGTATAATGGTAATAAATCTTCACTATCTCTGCCGGAAATACCTCACCTGATGCATCCTAGGATTATATTAGCCTTTTTTACAGCCATATCATATTGGTGGCTCATAGTCATCTGTGATCAGCCAATAGACCCAGGGCTTTTTCCTCTTCTGTGACTTGCAACTGGTAAGTCTCCAGCTTATAACAAAAAATCTTATTGTTAGTCCATAAGTGCCTGATTTGCACTATTAAATTTCATGCCATTCTTATTACTCCAGTTTTCAAGGTTATCCAAACCTTCCCATATGATATTCTGGTCCTCCTCCATATTGCTAATACCTCCCAACTTCGTGTCATCTGCAAATTTTATTAGCACACTCCTATTTTTTGTGGTAAGGTTTCTAATGAAGATGTTAAATAAGAGTGGTCCCAAGAATGATCCCTGAAGAACTCCACTAGAAACTTTCCTTCAGCCTGACAGTTCATTCATTGGAGTGTCCACTTTAACCAGTTCCTTACCCACCTTTTGATTTTCATATTAATCCCCGTTTTCACCATTTAACTAATAATTTTCCATGTGGAACTGTATCAAATGATTTACTGAAGTTCAGGTAGATGAGATCTACTGTATTTCCTTTGTCTAGACAATCATTTATCTTCTCAAAGAAAGAGATCCAGTTGACCTGGCATGATCTATCTTTTGTAAATCCATGTTGTATTTTATCCCAATGATCATTTATGTCTGTCCTTACCTACTCTCTGTTTCGAAATTTGTTCGAAGACTTTGCATACAATTGAGTGAGAGAAAATCACGGGCCTGTAGTTTCCCAGATCACTTTTGTTTCTTTTGTTAAAGATAGGTACCATGTATGCAATCTCCAGCCATACAGTACACCCCGAGTTTACAGATTATTTAAAAATCTTTGCTATAGGGCTTGCAATTCTTCTTCGAGTGCTTGCTCATATCCATTCCAGTTAGGTGTGCGCGCACTGCGTGCACGTTCGTCGGAAGATTTTTACCCTAGCAACCCCTAGTGGGTCGGCTGGGTCGCCCCCTGGAGTGGCACCACCATGGAGCCGGATATATACCCCTGCCGACCCGACCGCTCCTCAGTTCCTTCTTACCGCCCATGTCGGTCGTTGGAACAGTGGAGCGCAGCTTAGCTGTCCTTCACCTCCCTAGTTACTCCTTGTTTCTTCACTATTGTTGTTGTATATAGTTGGTTTTATATATAGTTATAGTTAGTTTGATAGTTCTTGAATAGTTAGTGTATATAGTTACAGCGGGGTTTGGGCATTAGCCCTTCCCCACACCTGGTGCTGGGGCCCATGCCTGGTTCACCGGGGTTTAAACCGTGCTCGGCCTGTCCTAAGCTGATGCCCACAAGCGATCCCCGCAACTCTTGTCTAAAATGCCTCGGGGAATTGCACATTACGGATAAGTGCCATATTTGCAAGGCGTTTAAACCGAGGACAAAGAAAGAGAGAGACTTTCACCTGAAGAATCTCCTCCTGGAGGCAGCTTTGAACCCTTCGTCCTCGGCACTGAGCGCTGAGCACTCTGCTAGCAGCACTCCTCCGGCACTAGACCATGCCGGCACCGCCAAGACACCAAGGCACCGGCCATATCCGGTGCAGGGACCTGCTTGGCACCGATCTCTGTCCCCGAAGCAGAAGAGGTCGAAGTCCTCCACTACCTCTGTGCCCTTGGTGCAGACGCAGCCTCCTGCGGACCGCCTAGCACCTGCACCTGCCATGGCACCAACTGCTGCGATACCATCGACTCTGGTCCCGCGGGGGCCGTCAAGTCCAGTCCCTGAGATCTTCCCGCTGAGGCCTGTGGTTGAGCTTACGGTCCCCTCTACGCCGGAGACATTCTTCACAGCCAGGGACCTTATAGCCATGACGGAGTCTGTCCTGCCTCAACCCCCGGCACCGCCGGTGCAGGTATTACACTCCAGAGGCAAGCCAGGCATGAGACCACCTTCAGTCAGCTCGGCAGACCGGCACCGATCACGATCCAGGTCCCGGTGCCATTCCCGGTCTCATCGACGATCACGGTCCCGACGCCGCTCGCAGTCCCGGCACCGATCGCCTACTCGGTACCGGTCGTACTCGCGGCATAGATCGATGTCTTGGCCTCCGGCCCAGTACTCTCGGTACCGCTCCCACTCCCGGCACCGCAACTCTCGCAGCTGTTCCCGCCGCAGACCTTCGAGACCCAGGTCGACCTCCTGGCACTGCGCCGGTCACTGGTCCCGGTCTCGCTCTCGGCACCGATATGACTCCAGATACCGATCCCCGGTGCCGAGGAGATCAACAACGGTGAGAGAGAGGGACCCTTACCAGGATCTTTCAGCTCCTCCTTGGCTGTCCCGGCACCCGTCCGTGTCTTCACAGGCGGACAGTGCATATGCCCAAGACAGAGACGCCAATGTGCCCGCTACAATTTTCCACGAGCCCCGGGCTCAGGATCACGGACCTCAACAGTGTGGGCATATCATCAGGCCCAAGGTGCACATCCAGGCCCATTGCGCTCTGCCACATCAGAACACCGGGTGCCGGAAGCCACCATAAGCCGACCTCCTCCTTCTGCTTCGGAAGTGTTGGTCCAGCCAAGGACTCCCAGATCCCAAGGAAGACAGAGGCTGTCCAGCACGATGAGCCCTCGACTGACCCGCTTGTCCCAGGTCTCTCCTCATCCTCCTCCCCTGACGAGGTGGTAGCCAGAACGTCGTCTGTAGGCCCTCCACCAATCGGGGCCCACCAGGCGTGTCGCACAAAATATGAACTTGCAAGTCGAGGAGGTCCCAGAGACAGAGGACCCAGTGGTGGACATTTTATCCTCTGATGCCCCCATGAGAGTGGCCCTCCCCTTTATACGGACGATCCAGGCCAATGCCAATACGATCTGGCAGTCTCTGGCCTCGGTCCCACCTGCTGCCTGGAAAGTGGAACGTAAATATATGGTGCCCTCCAAGGGCTACAACTACTTATACGTCCATCCCCCTCCTTACTCCCTCGTTGTCCAGTCGGTCAACGAGAGAGAATGCCATGGCCAGCAGGCTCCAGCCCCGAAATCAAAAGACGCGAGGCGCATGGACTTGCTGGGGTGCAAAGTCTATTCTGCAGGGGCGCTCCAACTCCATGTGGCTAATCAACAGGCCCTCCTTAGCCACTATAATTATAATACCTGGGTGGCGGCGGACAAGTTCAAGGAGTTGCTCCCGCAGGGCTCCCGACAAGAATTTGCGGCCATCCTGGACGAGGGGGAAAAGGTGGCTAGAACCTCCCTCCAGGCTTCCCTGACGCCGCGGACTCAGCGGCCAGGACTCTAGCCTCCGGAGTTACTATGAGGTGTATCTCATGGCTGCAAGTCTCAGGCCTTCCCCCAGAGCTCCAATATACAATTCAGGACCTCCCCTTTGAAGGGCAAGGCCTATTCTCCGATAAGACAGACCCTAGGCTGCAAAGCCTAAAGGATAACAGGGTCATTATGCGCTCACTGGGCATGCACATGCCAGTGACTCAGCACAGGCCCTTCCGCCCCCAGCCACACTGCTCTTACCCTCAGCCCAGACAGAGACAGGACTTTGCTAGAAGGCAGGGTAGAACCAGTCACCGGAGGCAGTCAGGCAACCAAGGGGAACAGAACCAAGGTCCCTCCAAACCTTCCACAGGGCCAGAACCCTCCTTTTGAAGGTGCGCCCGAGGGCGTCGTACCAGTATCGTCAAAGGATCAGTTCCCTCCTTTCTCCAACCACCTCTCCCTTTTCCTCCCTGCGTGGTCCCAGCTAACAGATCGCTGGGTCTTACGCACGCTGGAATTTGGGTACCACCTCCAATTTATTTCACGCCCCCCCTTCCACCACTCTTCCTCGTCCCTCTTCAGGGACCCCTCTCACGAGCAACTCCTCCTCCAGGAGGTGCAGATGCTCCTTGCCAAAGGAGCCATAGAGGAGGTACCGGAACACGAATGGGGCACGGGGTTTTACTCCCGCTACTTCCCAATCCCCAAGGCAAAGGGGGGTCTCAGACCTATCCTGGATCTGCGGGAACTCAACAGATACATGATAAAGTTGAAGTTCTGTATGGTATCCCTGGGGACCATTATCCCATCCCTGGATCCTGGAGACTGGTACACCACCCTCGACATGAAAGATGAGTATTTTCACATAGCCATCTACCTACCTCACAGGAGGTTCCTCCGGTTCGTAGTCAACCACCAACATTTTGAGTTCGCGGTCCTACGGTTCGGCCTCTCTACAGCCCCAAGAGTATTTATGAAATGCATGGCTGTAGTCGCCGCCCACCTCCGCCGCTGTCGGATACACGTTTTTCCATATCTAGACGACTGGCTCATCCGAGGGACCTCTGAGGCACAAGTGATCCATCACGTCCCCATTGTCAAGGACCTTTTCCTACATCTAGGCCTAATGATCAATGCGGAAAAGTCCACTCTGATTCCCACTCAGAGGATAGACTTCATTGGCGCCACCCTGGACTCCATCCTCGCCAGAGCTTGCTTACCGCTGCCCCGGTTCCAGGCAATGGTGGCCATCATCCAGAGTCTGCAAGCTGCTCCCTTGACTTCAGTTCGCTTTTGCCTCGGTCTCCTGGGTCACATGGCAGCCTGCACGTTTGTGATGAAATACGCCAGACTGCGCTTCCATCCCCTCCAATTGTGGCTCAACTCAGTGTACCGACCAGGCCGGGATGTCATAGACATGGTTGTCACCATTCCCCAGAGCATCCTAGGCTCCTTCGACTGGTGGCTGACCCCCACCCTGGTGTGTGCAGGGCTGCCGTTCCATCCGTCCCAGCCCTCTGCATCCCTGATGACAGACGCATCATCTCTCGGCTGGGGTGCTCACCTCGGGCGTCTACGCACGCAAGGCCTTTGGTCATCTCAGGAACTGGCCTTGCACATCAATGTCCGGGAGCTGAGAGCAGTCCGCCTTGCTTGCCAGGCGTTCCAACAGCACTTACAAGGCTGTTGTGTGTCAATATTCACCGACAACACAACAGACGTACTATATAAACAAACAGGGCAGGACAAGGTCCTCGACCCTTTGTCAGGAAGCCATTCAACTCTGGGACTTTTGTATAGCCCACTCTATAGACCTCATAGTGTCCTTTCTCCCGGGGGTTCGGAACACTCTGGCGGATCGCCTCAGCAGATCCTTCCTTTCTCACGAGTGGTCACTTTGCCCGGACTTTATTCTTTCAGTTTTCCGGAAGTGGGGATTTCCCTGTGTAGACCTTTTCGCGTCCCACAAGAACAGGAAATGCCAGATGTTCTGTTCCTTTCAAAGCCTCTCACAGGGCTCGACAGCGGACGCCTTCCTGATACCATGGACGACTCACCTGCTATACGCCTTTCCACCGTTCCCGTTTGTCCACAGGGTCCTGCTGAAAGTACGCAGGGACAGAGCCCGCTTGATCATGATCACTCCAGCGTGGCCCAGGCAGCACTGGTACAACCTATTTCTAGACCTGTCAATAGCCAGCCCTATCCCACTACCTCTTCACCTGGACCTGATAACTCAGGACCACGGCAAACTGCATCACCCAGACCTACAGTCCCTCCATCTCATGGCATGGCTCCTGAGTGGTTGACCCAGTCGGAGATGCGTTGCTCTGCCCCAGTGCAACAAGTACTCTTGGGTAGCAGAAAACCTTCCACTAGAACAACATATCTGGCCAAGTGGAAGCGTTTCACATGCTGGTGTGGAGAACACAACGTTCTTCCCGCCGAGGTCTCCATCCCCACCATCTTGGACTACCTCCGGTCCCTTAAACAACAGGGCCTACCGGTATCATCTTTGAGGGTGCACTTGGCGGCCATCTCTACCTTCCACCCAGGGGAGAATGGTCGCTCAGTGTTTTCAAATCCTATGGTATCCAGATTACTCAAGGGCTTGGAGCGGCTATACCCTCAGGTACGCCACCTCGCACCAACCTGGGACCTCAACCTGGTTCTTATCAGACTTATGTCGGCCCTATTCGAGCCATTAGCAACCTGCTCCCTTCTCTACCTGTCCTGGAAAACCGCTTTCCTCGTGGCCATCACATTGGCAAGATGAGTTTCCGAGCTCCAGGCTCTCACGGCAGACCCTCCATATACTGTGTTCCAAAAGGACAAGGTGCAGTTGCGACCACACCCGGCCTTTCTCCCCAAAGTGGTATCGGCCTTCCATATTAACCAGGAGATCTTCCTTCCCGTCTTCTTCCCGAAGCCACATTCATCACGCAGGGAGCAACAGCTGCACTCCCTAGACATCCGTAGAGCACTCGCTTTTTATATCAAGCAGACAAAGCCCTTCCGCAGAACCCTCCAACTCTTCATCGCGGTGGCAGAGCGTATGAAGGGCCTACCCATTTCCTCACAGAGGATTTCATCCTGGGTGACATTGTGCATCTGCGCCTGTTATGACTTGGCTCATGTTCTGTCGAGCCACCTCACGGCCCACTCTATCAGGGCTCAAGCCTTATCTGCTGCTTTCCTGGCTCACATGCCCATCCATGAGATATGTCGCGCAGCTATCTGGTCCTCGGTCCATACCTTTGCCTCTCACTATGCCCTGGTTCAGCAGTCCAGGGATGACGCGGCCTTTGGCTCCGCAGTGTTACACTCTGCGACATCTCACTCCAACCCCACCGCCTAGGTAAGGCTTGGGAATCACCTAACTGGAATGGATATGAGCAAGCACTCGAAGAAGAAAAGACGGTTACTCACCTTTGTAACTGTTGTTCTTTGAGATGTGTTGCTCATATCCATTCCAAACCCGTCCTCCTTCCCCACTGTCGGAGTAAGTGGCAAGAAGGAACTGAGGAGCGGTCGGGTCGGCAGGGGTATATATCCGGCGCCATGGTGGCGCCACTCCAGGAGGCGACCCAGCCGACCCACCGGGGGTTGCTAGGGTAAAAATCTTCAGACGAACATGCATGTGGCGCGCGCACACCTAACTGGAATGGATATGGGCAACACATCTCGAAGAACAACAGTTACAAAGGTGAGTAACTGTCTTTTCGTGTGCCAGTTCCTTTCATATTTATGGATAGATATTATCTGGGCCCCCTGATGCGGTCCCATTAAGCAGTTTAAATTTGGCTTCCACCTCAGATGTGGTAATTTCTATTTACATATCCTCATTCCCATTAGCTGCCCTGCCATTGTCCCCAAACTCCTCATTACTCTCATTAAAAACTGAGGCAAAGTAGTCATTTAGGTATTCACTTAATCCCCATCATCAGTTCTTAGTGGTCCGACTTCTTTCCTTGTTTTCTTTTTATTTATACAGCTAAAGAACTTTTCAACATTGGCCTTAATTTCCTTTGCAAGGTCCAACTCTGCCTGGCTTTTCGCAACTCTCACTTTTCCTCTATACTTTCTGATCTAAGTGAGTAGGTTTTCCTCACTGATCCATCTCATCTTCCATTCCTTGTAGACTTGATGCTTTCTCTTAACAACCAGTTTGAGGTGCTTGTTCATCCAGTTTGGTCAGCAACCCTTCCATATGATTTTTTCCCCTTGCTTGGGATGCAGGCTTCAAATAGTTTCTGCAACTTGACTTAGTAATTCCAAGCCTCCTCCACATTCAGATCCTTGAGTTCTTCAGTCGACTTCCCTAACTAATTTTCTCAATTTTTTTCAAGTTTGCCCTTTTGAAATCAGGGGCCCTAGTTGCAGACCTAATTTTGTTTATCCTTCCATTTAGTTTAAACTGAATTAACTCCTGATCACTCAAACCAAGGCTGTCCTCTACAGCCAGTTCTTCTATGAGGTACTTTCTGCTTCTCAGCACTAAATCTAAAATGGCATCTCCTCTTGTTGGTTCAGTGACTATTTAGTGAAGAAATCTGTCAGCTGACCCATCTGGGACTATCTGGGCCCTCCCGTTATTAGTAGCACTTCTCCTACAATGTATATCTGGGAAATTAAGATAAGAGTTGTCCATATAGCCTAGTGTCTTGTCTTCTGACAAGGGCCAGTGCCAGATGTTTCAGACAGAATGAACAGAATAGGGAAATTTCTCAAGTGATCTACCACCAGGATCATCCAGTCCCAGTTTCTGGCAGCTAAAAGTTTAGGGACACCAAGAGCATGGGGTTGCGTCCCTGTCCATCTTGGCTACTCACCATTGATAGACTTTTATCCTCCATGAACTTACCTAATTCAGTTATATCCAGTTATACTTTTGGCCTTCACCGCATCCCTGGCAATGAATTCCACAGGTTGGCTGTGCACTGTGTGAAAAAGTATTTTTTTTATGTTTGTTATTGGGTGACCTCTGGTTCTTCTGTTAAGTGAAACAGTAAATAACACTTACTTTCTCCACACCATTCATGATTTGATAGACATATATCATATCGACCCATAGTCATCTCTTTTCTAAGATGAACAGTCCCAGTTTTTTTAATATCTCCTCATATGAAAGCTGTTGCATACCCTCATAATTTTTGCTGCCCTTCTCTGTACTTTTTTCCAATTCTAATATATCTTTTTTTGAGATGGGGATACCAGAACTGCATGTAGCGTTCAAGGTGTGGGCGTATCAAGGATTGATTTCATAGCATTATGATATTTACTGTCTTATTATCTATCGCTCTCTTAATGGTTTCTAACATTCTGTTAGCTTTTTTGACTGCTGCTGCACATTGAGCTGATGTCTTCAGAGAACTATCCACAATGACTCCAAGATCTCTTTCTTGGGTGATAACAGCTAATTCAGACCTCATCCTTTTGTATGTATAGTTGGGATTATGTTTTCCAATGTGCTTTACCTTGCATTTATCAACACTGCATTTCATCTGCCATTTTGTTCCCAATCACCTAGTTTTGTGAGCTCCATTTGTAACTCTTCACAGTCAGCTTTGGACTTAACTATCTTAAGTAATTTTTTATTGTCTGCAAAGTTTGCCACCTCACTGTTTACCCCTTTTTCCAGATCTTTTATGAATATGTTGAACAGCACTGGTCCTGGTACAGATCCCTGGGGGACACCGTTGTTCACCTCTCTCCACTGTGAAAACTGACAGTTTATTTCTACCCTTTCTTTCCTATCTTTTAACCAGTTACTGATCCATGAGAGGACCTTCCGTTTTATTCCATGACTGCCTACTTTGCCTAGGAGCTTTTGGTTTTGGACCTTGTCAGAGGCCAAGTACACTTTTGAAAGTCCAAGTACACTATAGCCACAGTATCACCCTTGTCCACATCCTTGTTGACACCCTCAGAGAATTCTAATAGATTGGTGAGGCATAATTTCCCTTTACAAAAGCCATGTTAACTCTTCCCCAACATATGGCTAATCTATGTTTCTGATAATTCTGTTCTTTACTTATAATTTCAACCAATTTGCCTGGTACTGAAGTTAGGCTTACTGGCCTATAATTGTCAGGATCACCTCTGGATGCTTTTTTAAAAAATCAGTGTTTTTGTTGTTGTGTGCTTTCTTGCTTGCTGCGTGCCTGATTGAAGTTTATAGCATGGTCTGTTTGTGGGGTTGTGTGCTGAGTCTAGTCACCTGCAAGGGTGAGAGCTTCTGCATGAGGTTTTAGACTGCCTTTCTTTGATCCCTAATCCTTTTCAGATCCCTTGTTCATAAACAACTAGAGGAGCTAGCAAACAAGAGCAGGAAACAAGTGTTCAGAGGGGCTTTAGAGACTGACCATGACAGCCAGTTACACCTAATAAACATTCTCTAAATTTAGGCCAACCCCTCCCTTCCCTCCCCACAAAAAAGGGGAGGGGGAGAGGAGAAAACACACACACAGCTCTGCAAGAGTACAAATCATGCTGGCAGAAGTCCAGCAGCAGAGTGGGGGTTAGCCAGTTTATTGCACTGAATGCAGCATGTATAATTACCTGCTTTATGCTCAGGTGGTGTATGTAGGCATTTGGTGCAAGCAGCTCGTGGTCCTCAGAGACCATGTATGGGCTCTTGAGACCAAAGTGGCTGAAATGGAGGAGCGAAGGGAGACTGAGAGATACGTAGAAGAGACTTTCTGGGACACAATAGAGCGGTCCCCTCCCCCATCTGACAGCCTCTGTGTTGTTGAGGAGGATGAAAATCTGGGAAAGAGAACATCAAACTGGAGTGGAGGTAAACAATCGATAGGTGGGACTCTCTCCTTCTGGATGATGCCATGGTACCCTCTCACACTGAGGGCTGGTCTACACTACAGGGAAAAATCAATCTTAGATACACAACTTCAGCTACGTGAATAAGGTAGCTGAAGTCGAAGTATCTAAGATCGGATTACTCACTGTCCTCACGGCGCGGGATCGATGTCCGCGGCTCCCCCTGTCGATTCCGCAACTCCGTTCGGGTTGGTGGAGTTCCGGAATCGATATAAGCGCGTTCGGGGATCGATATATCGTGTCTAGATGAGACGCGATATATCGATCCCCGAGCAATCGATTGCTACCCGCCAATACGGCGGGTAGTGAAGACGTAGCCTGAGTATACCTCTCTGCAGGAGGGGACCTCTGTTACTATGAAGAGAGAAGTAATACTAATGGGGGAATTGATTACTAGAAATATAGTTGGTTAGTAAATGACTGAGAGAACAGCATGATGAATTGCCTGCCAAGTGCAAAGGTTGCGGTCCTCTCAAGACAGCAAGACAGACTTAGGTGCAGTGCTTCGGAGGAGCCAGTGGTCATGGTATCCATAGGTATGCATGACGTAGGGAAATGTAGGAGAGAAAGATCCTATGGGTCAAATTTAGGCTGCTACATAAGAGATTAAAGTCTAGGAGCTCCACGGTAGCATTCTCTGAAATGCTTCTAGTTCTATGCACAGGGCCAGTTAGATGGGTAGAACTGCAGGGTCTAAATGTGTGGATGAGATGTTCGGAGGAGGGATTTAGGTTTGTTAGGGACTGTGGTACCTTTTTGGAAAGGAGGTGCCTATACAGGAAGGAAGGGCTCTGTTTAAACCAAAATGGAACCAAGTTACTGGAATGTAAACTTAAAATCTCATAGAGGAGTTTTTAAATTAAGGGCTGGGGAAAAGCCAACAGAGGTAGGAGGAGCCCATGGTTCGGACAGACACATCCGTTAGAGGGAGGATTTATTAAAAGTGGATATTCTATATCCTAGGAAAGAGGAGAAGAGAGAAGTTGATAAAGTACAGGTAGGAAATGAATAGAAAAAGTTCAGCAAAAGAGAGTCCCATTCAGTTACATCACATGAGGGTAGACAATTAAATATTGACAAATTTTATAAGTGCTTGTTTACAAATGCTAGCAGTCTTAAGTACTGAGATGGGTGAAACTGAGTGCCTGGTATTACATGAGGATATTGGTAATTAGTTTCTCGTAATCACAAAATTTCCAATTGTAGTATTTAATTAAAAATACTGAAAAGGTGTCTATCTACACATCAGATCTAGGGGATTTGTAGCAGACTCTAAGCACTGTCCCAGTGGAACCTCTGTTATGTTTCTTCCCTAAAGTGATTTTGATCCAAACAGATGCCATTTTATCCATTCCATCACTTCTGTACAATGCTCCTCCACCACCTTTTCCTTTAATTCTGTCTTTCCTGAACAGCACATACATTCAATACCTCTATTCCGGTCATGACTACTATTTTACCATATTTTTGTTATCCCTATATCCTGTTCTAGTTCTTTCATTTTGTTACCCAAGCTCCTTGCATTGATGTACAGACATCTTATTTATGTTTGCTTGGCTTCACCCAGATTCTTCGCCTGATTAGGTACAGTCGTTTTACTGCCAGTATTGCCTACCTGGCTGTTACTCTCAGTGATGTTGGCACTGCCTTTCCTCTTGTTGTCCATTCTCCTACACTCTGTTGTTCCTTTATCCATTGCTGTATCCTCTTTTACTTGATTTTCCTCCCGGTTAATGTGTGACAATTACATGAGTATCTCCCAACCATCTCCCCTGAATTCTTAGTTTAAAGTTCTTTTAATGAGTCGTGCCCACCTCCATCTCAGAAGTCTATTTCCCTCTCTACTCAGGTGGAGTCCATCCCATGAGAACAGTCCCTGTGAATGCCTCCCAGTGATTGACCATTCCAGAGCCTTCCTCATAGCACCACTGCCTGAGCCATCTGTTGATCATCATAATCTTGTTTCACCTTCAGTCTCCTTCTCTACAGACAGATGGAATCCCAATCATAGAAGGTTAGGGTTGGAAGAGACCTCAGGTATCTAGTCCAACCCCCTGCACAAAGCAGGACCAATCCCAGTGAAGATCACCTGAGTCTCCCTTTCTTTAAGCGTCTTCCCCAGCCTGGCAGAGTCTTCCTTGATGTTTCCAAGTGAGAATCCAGCAGTACCATTTGTTCCCATGTGAAGAACAATTAGTGGATTCTTTCCTGCTCCGATTAGGGTCCTCTACAGCCTCGTGTCCACATCCTCTATCTTAGCTCCCAGCAGACAGAAACTCGTCTGTGCTTGGGATCAGCCCTGGTGACAGGCGGTCTGTTTTTCTTAATAAGGAGTCCGAGTCACATAGATCTGCCTCTTTCTGGAGTTGGTGCAATTCTCCGGCATTCCCCCTTTTGTTTTGTTTTTTTTGCTACAAATTGTCTTGTCTTCTGTTCCCCCTTGCAACCTTCTGAGAATCATCCTCTGTCCTCCAGCTATCTCCATTGTCTCTTCCCCTCTTCTTGTAGACTAGTAGCTCTTCTCTTCTTCCTTGTTCTCCCAGCCTGCCTCTCCCTTTCATTTTCCAACTCAGCAAACCTGATCCTCAGCTCTATTTCTCATTTACTAGCCTGTTTTTTCGTCAGCCTTGTTCTTATAATCACATGCTTCCACTGCCACTTTCCTCATCCAGAAATCTAGCCTTACAGTTCTCTGATCCAGGCATGCGCTTGCAAGCCCTGAGGTTCCCCTTTAGCCTCCTCTTTCCTTTCCTCTGTTAGTCACTCAAATCTCCTTTGAAACTCAGCCATAGTTTCTAGATGCATCTCCAAACTTTGGATCTTCTCTTCCATCAGCCCTACCAAGTGGCCTGTCATAAAAACGAAACATTTTTCAAGTACCCCCTCCATAATGTACATCCTACAGCTTCCACTTCCAGTCATCTTCATTGGGAGCCAATCAGCACTACGACCCACAATATTGCTAATACTGTTGGAGGTGGTTCAGCGTTAATGATAGTTGGAAAATTTGAGATAATTCGTTAGAGCAGAGAAGGCCTTGGCCTCACTATCCCATTTGTAAAGTGGAGATTACAATATCTTATTATGAGACATGTTGAAGCTGCATCCTTTAATGATTATGAAGGGCTGTGAGATCCTTGAGTTGAAGGTACTGTTTATATAAGAGTGAATTGTTATTGTTGGTAAGGTTTTGGGATGGCCAGCTGGACTAATAGTTTGGAAAGAGTCCCTGACTTCTTTCCTCAGGATCAATAGAATAATTTTCATTTGGAGTGGCAGAATGTTCCTTCCTATGGGCAGTCCTATGTTAGTTGCAGCTGCAGGGGGAGAGGAATACAGGGTTTCAAGCTCAGCTAATTCACATACTTCCAGTGAGCACCAATTAGAACCACTTCAGAAAATGCTAACATTTGGGATATTTTTCAGGGTCTTAAGAACCAGACACAGGTGAAACTGAACATTGTCAGCTGTCCTCCTGTTACAACCGTCCTCATAAAACGACCAGACCTGAAATACCAGCTGGGCTTCAGTGTACAGAATGGAATCGTAAGTTTGTACTTCAATTGTTTATGGCTTTTATGTGGAAACATGTTCAAAAGCTAAATAACTGGAATATTAAAAAAAAACCCAACAAACAAATTGTGTGCTTTTTGTGCACTTTGAACCTTTTGAGCTTCCTGGTTTATCAAGTAGCCTTGCAAGCAGTATATTTCAAAGGCAGAATGTAACATCTGTATGTTGTGGAGATAAAAGTGTATGTGTGTGTGTGTAATGTTGTTTGTTGTAGCATGTACCCAAATATAAAGTAAATATTTGATTTTTAGGAGATTGGATGTCCTAGCATCTATCTAGCAGAAGGAACAGATGAGAGGGTGAGAGAAGTAAAGTAGCACTCAAGGATGTGACAGGCTGCTGATGTGGGGCATGCAGCGCAGTTAGGCTGTGCCAGTTGTTGAGGTCAGTGAGACCTAAAGTCACAAGCATAAGTCCCATCCCTGAAGTATCCATTGCTGTTGATAGGCTTGAAGAGAAGGGACTGTTCATAGCCAGTGAAAATTTGTGTAGAGCTTCTATGTGTGCTTGTGTCATAATCACTCATTAACTAAGACCATCATGCCATCAGGATCTCTGTTTTCTGAGAATTCAGTTTGTCTGATTTGTACCCATATTCCACAAACACAGGACCTCTATTTTTCCATTTTGATCCCTTGATTTATCAAACCTTCTTATTAAATCTACTATACGTCAGCATCCTTAAATCTACTACCCCTTTGTCTGTGCTTCCTCTGATCTACTATATACCATATCCGTCATTTAACTCTATCTGCGATGTGGTGCTGTGCCCGTTAAAACCTTTGCATTAGTAATATAACTTTAAATGTTGTTTGTAACATCTGTGGTGCTTCCCCATTCTAGGAATAAAGAATATTGTAAATATACTGTAAATAAAAGTAGAAGCATTGAATGGCAAGTTTTAAAGATTGTGCCCAATGCACATGCAGTGGAACTTACTTACATTGGAGCCTCTGGAGAAGAGGGTTCATTTTCAGAGGAGTTTCACAATAAATAGAGCATCCACTATTTAAAAGAGGGAGCTAGGAATAAGCCTGCTTCTCATCTTCCACCTACCCTGCCGGTATGATATCTTTTTGCCTACAACTGGCTCTCTTACTCTGTTGTTTAGCTCTGGTAGTGGTTTTTGTTTTGTTTTTGATCCTCTTACTTTTTTTTTATTTTTTATTTAGGGTATACATTTAATTTGAGCCTCTATTGTGGTGTTTTTAAATAGTTTCCATGCAGCTTGCAGGCATTTGACTCTTATGACTGTTTTTTTTAATTTCTGTTTAACTACCCTTCTCATTTTTGTGTAGTTCCCCCTTTTGAAGTTAAATGCTACTTGTGGTGGGTTTCTTTGGTATTTTCTCCCCTATGGGGATGTTACATTTAAATTACATTATGGTCACTATTACTGGATGGTTCAGCTATCTTCACTTCTTGGAGCAGATCATGTGATCAATTCAGGATCAAGTCAGGAAATGCCTCTCCCCTTGTGGGTCTAGGACTAGCTGCTTCAAGAAGCACACATTAATGTACTCAGTCTGTCTGGAGATAGTTCAAGTCCCCCATTATTATTGGTTTTTTTGTTTTGGTAGCCTTTCTAATCTACCTGAGCATTTCACATTGCAAGGAGATCCTGGCCAGGTGGTCAATAATATATTCCTATTGCTATACTCTGACTAGTCAAGCATGGAATTTCTGTCTACAGAGATTCTTTGGTACAGTTTGATTCATTTAAGATTTTTTATTAAATTTGACTCTGCTTTCTTTCACATATAGGGCCACTCCCGCACCAATGTGACCTCCTGTATATTTTGTACCCTGTTATTACTGTTTCCCATTGATAATCATTGTGCCACCAAGTTTCTGTAATACCTATTATATCAATGTTCTCATTTAATACCAGGCACTTAAGTTCACCCATCTTAGTATTTAGCCTTCTAGAATTGTATACAAGCACTTACAAAACATGTCAATATTTAGTTGTCTGCTTTCATGTGATGTAATTGAATGAGAATCTCTTTCATTGGACTGTTTCTCTTCTGTTCCTACCTGTACTTCATCAACTTCTATCCTCTGCTCTTTACTAGGGTATAGAGTATCCCCTTTAAAAAATCCTCCCTTATGGAGGACCGTTTGCTTCTCCACACGAGTCGACTTGCGCAGTTCTCCTCTGAATCCCTCCGAAGCAGTTCTGAAGTGAGCTTGGGCAGTAGAGGGGAGGAATGGGCACAGATGGGAGCGTGTGAATCATTCCCCCCAACTACAGTCAGAAAGGCTAATAGAGACTGAGGCACAGTCTGTATTTCTCTACCCCTTGCACTTCCTCTCCTCCTTCACCTGCACACACTTACCCCCTTAACTGAACTTTCAGTGTCACAGCTGTTTCAGTTCATCCTGGTTTGGTTCCACTTAGTGGACATTTACTATGTTCACCATTTGGTGTATGGTCATGATTCAGTTTGAGTTAGTCTCAACATTTACATTACTGTTCAAAATGAAGTATACCAAATTTACCAAACAAGTCTCAGCATTTATAGTAAGCGGTGAGGAATAAGGAGGCCCTGCAATGCAATTCAGTTATGAAAAGTCACAATTTGGATTTGAAGGCCAAGAACAACTGGCACACGTTTGATTTATATTTTAAAATACATTACTCTAATAATGCAACTTTATTACCATTTGACTATTTGCATTTTAAAAAGCAGAATTTTCTAATTGCTAGATATGTAATTATAAAGGATCAGCAGGCTAAAAATATATAAATAAATAAAATAAAAAATACCAAGCACTTTTTCCTCTTGATTCAGCATTAGCTTAGAGAAGGGATAACTTGCCTGAATGGCTATAATTAAATGTCCTCCACTTCAGTGCCATTATCTTGTTATGCATGCATCTGCTAGTTATTTACATGCCTCATCAGAACACAGACTTGCTGTATTTGCTTTCATTCTGCATATCTCCTTTGTGCAGGATGTAAAGCCATTAAATTCCTGAATGGTCGGTAAACGACCTGAATGTATTTTTTTTTTTTTTTTTAAAAAGGCCTTTTTAGGCTTGGTTTTGTTCCCATAGCACATCAGACAGACATGTACGGTTGGGAAGGATGAAAAGCAACGCTTCCCCATCTCTGTAGGATTTAATTTCCTTGCTCAGTGCAGAGCTGTGCTCTGGGAGATGCTTTCTGGTACTCTGCAAACATCTGGCTGGTCAGGTTGTGCTAGCTTCCCTGGTTTCCAGCTGAGGGAACCGGAGCAAATGGAAGGAGATGAAAGGAGCAGAAGTAGATAGTGTAGAACAAAAGCAAACTGTTCTTGTTCCAAAGTCAGCTAAAAATGCATATGTGATGAAAGCAGTGGCTGTAGTTGCCACATGTATGTTGTGTCATCATGAATGGGGAGGGAGGTGAACATGAGATAATCTCTCTCAAGATGTGGTTCACCTTTTGTGCAAAAGCTTGGGAGCCGCTTGCTTAGAAATGATGGTAGCATTTAAATGTAATAATTCCCCTCTAAAGGGGCATTATGTTTGTGGTTCATGGGTTATATCAGGTTAGTGTGTGTCCAGTCCTATCTTTACTAGTGATATTTATCACTTTTCATCTATAATTTCAAAGCTGTTTACAAAAGAGGGGTTCTGTTTTAAAAGTGCAGTAAAATGGCTGTAACTTAGCAAGTGATTAATATTTTTTTTCCTTCATCTTACGCTTCTATATAGGGAATTCCCCCCTTTTATGTATATTTTATACCCGTAACAAAATGTGTGCTGCAGGATTTAAATACATGCAGTACCTAACATTCAAAATTATTTCAGTGAAAAAATAAACAATGTATCAGAGTTTAGCCATTTGCTCTGAATAAATGGTTGAAGAACAAAGAATTTAACTGGCAGAGTTTTACTCTTAATGTATTACTGTCCATTACACAGTGGGCAAACTGGAATAAAACTCGTTATTTATGTAAGTGCTAAGGTTTTCCTTATATTACAGATTGTCACTTAACACACTGGAAAATCTGTAACAGATGGAAAAAACCATACAGATCTAGGATATGGCTACACTGGAGAGTTGCAGCACTGGTGATGGGGTTACAGCGCTGCAACTTACTCTGTGTCCACATTTGCAAGGCACAGCCAGCGCTGCAACTCCCTGGCTGCAGCGCTGGCTGTACACCTGGTCTGCTTGGGGTGTAACGATTGCAGCGCTGGTGATGCAGCGCTGGTCGTCAAGTGTGGCCACCAAAAGCGCTTTTATTGGCCTCCAGGATATTAGGAGGTATCCCAGAATTCCTGTCCACAACAAACCGGAAGAATGGCTGAACTACGAGCTCCCCAGACCTACTTATCTAAAAAACAAATACAGCTGCTCTTTGCTCCAGCGAGCGAGCAGAGGCAGGGGAATTGCTTTGGAATGTTCACAGCTGTTTGCGAGAGGGGAGGGGGGAGTCCGTGTTGAGCAGCTGCTTATGTGGTCTGAAGGCTATTCAGGAGTGCATAATTTGCATTTAGTGAATAAGAGAGGGGTGGGGGAAGGGTCAAAACTTTTAAAATGATTGAAGGTTGGTGCTGTGTATATTCCAGTCCTTAGAACTTGCAAGGCAGGGAGCTGAGAACAGTGTCAGCTCCAAATATCCACTCTCTGTCTCCCCCACACTCCCTGTCACACTCCACCCCACCCCCGTTTTGAAAAGCACGTTGCAGCCACAATGCACCACTCCCAACAGCACTGCAAATGTGGTCACACTGCAGCGCTGGTAGCTGTCAGTGTGGCCACACTGCAGCACTTTCCCTACACAGCTGTACGAAGACAGCTGTAACTCCCAGCGCTGTACAGCTGTAAGTGTAGCCATACCCCTAGTTCTATCTTTGTTCTGCTACCTTTCCCCCCATTCCTTCAGAAAATAGGCTATAGGCCAGAGCCAGGTAAACTACAGGGACCCTCCTGCCCAGCCCCTGAGCTCCTGGCCCTGGAGGCTAGCCCCTGGCCCCTGCCCCGCTGCTCCTCCCTCACAGCCTCAGCTCACTGCGCCACTGGCGCAATCCTCCGGGCGGTGGGGCTGCGAGCTCCTGGGGCAGCGGAGCTGCAAAGCCTGGCCTGACCCGGTGCTCTGTGCTGTGCGGTGGTGTGGCTGGCTCCCACCGCCGGTGCAGCTGCCTATCCTGCTGCTCTGAGCAGCACTGCTGTAGCGCCGCCAGCCACCAGTGCTCTAGACGGTGCGGTAAGGGGGCAGGGGAGTTCGGAGTGGTGGTCAGGGGGCGGGGTTGTGGCTAGTGGTTGGGCGGTCAGGGCAGAGAACAAGGGGGTTGAATGGGGGTAGGGGTCCCCCAGGGGACAGTCAGGAAGGAGGGTGGTTGGATGGCGTGGCGGGGGTCCCAGGGGGCAGTCAGGAATGAGAGGAGGGGTTGGATGGGGCGGGAGGGGGGAAGTCAGCGGCTTACTACTTAATGGTAATATCCCTTTTCTGAACTTGCCAATTGAATCTGGTACTGTGGCCACATGGACTACATGAGGTATGCTGCCATGTATCTTGAATTCTGATGGAAGCTTAACATTTTAGAATGCTAAATTTGTGGTTGTATTCATTCTGGAGATAGCTAATGAAATCATATTGATCTGAATCTATTTTGTGGGAAGGGAGGGCTAATTTTGGGTAGCATATTTTAGCCCAGGATGCTTATGCTCTCTACAGTATGAATCTAGTCTCCTTGTTAGCATGTTTTTTAGTTGTTGTTTGTTGTTTGGTCTTTTCTTTTCATGCACATTGATGCAATGGACAAAGCGTTGCAGAACAAGGGAACAAATCAGCATATTGTTCTAGAGCCATTCCCATTTTTGTCCATTGTATTAATATTTATACTATCCAATGAAAACAAATGGTCTTTCTGATACAATTACCTATATTTAAATGGCCCTTTTCACTTATTGTGTCCTGATAATAAGCACTGGAAAGATGCTGCTGCTGTCATGATAAACCATAGCAGATTACATATTGCTACCTACAATAGATTATTGCTTTAACAGCATTCTGTCTCTGGCTGCTTTGCAGAATATGCTCCTTAATGAAGATTAGCCGTTTAAACAGTAGAATGTTAATTTTAGATTTCAGTTCAGTCTGGTGTGCATGTAGGCCCTAAATGGTACATAGGCTTTGTGCTGGCTTTATGTACAGGGGTGAATTGCATCTGTTGTTATCTAAGTCCATTGTGCCAGTCAGTGCTGGATTTTCCTGGGCCGTCTGGGAAGAAGCATATCATTCTCCACCCAGCTCCCTTCCCACATATAGATACGTCACCCTTTACCTCCCTGTGCCCATGTCATAAATAGATAGCTAAGGATTAATGTTTCTTTTACCTGTAAAGGGTTAACAAAGGGGACCAAACACCTGACAAGAGGACCAATCAGGAAACCGGATTTTTTAAAAGCTTAAGGGAGGGAATTTGTGGGTCTTCTTTGTCTTGGGTCTGTGTCTTTGGTCTGTCTCTCAGCTATGAGAAGCTTCTTTCTATCTTCTAACCTGCTGTTTCCAACTTGTAAGTACAGGTAGAAAAACAATATAGGCTTTTATGTTGTTTTGGTTGTATTAACATGTGTGTAGCTTGCTGGAATGTTTCAAATTGGATATCTTTTTGAATCAGACTGTTTATTCATTTTTTTCTTTTAAGCAATTGATCCTGTATTATTGTCATCTTGATACAGAGAAATTTTGATGTCTTTTTTCTTTCTTTTTTTTGTTTTAATATAAAAGTTTCTTTTTTAAAGACTTGGTGAAGTTTTTTTTTCTGCTGGGTCACCGGGCCTAAGGAAAAAAGGGGAGGGAATCTTTTGTTGTTAGAGTCTAACGGAGGATAAGCTCTGCAAGCACCAGGAATTGGGGAGGGGGAAAGAGAGAGAAGAATCATTCTGGTTTTCCCTTGTATTTGGGTTTGTCGCTTTGTGGAACAGAGAAAGACATGCTTCTGGTAATTTGTGATGTAAAGGGAGATTGCAACCATATGCTCAAGGTTAGCCCAGAGAGGAAAGTCCTGGGTGGGAGAGAGAGGGGGTAAGGGAAGTGGAAGTATTTCCCTTTGCCGGTAGGAAAATCAGAGCTTTGGTGGTGGGTCCCTACCAGGAAAGTTTGGGGGGACCAGGAGCGAGGCAGGCGTGTTCAGCGTATCTAGCGATGGCAAGCGAGATAAGATCACCGGCGGGTGAATTAAAGTCACCACAATTGGAGAGTGTCATTGCTAAGTGCCACCCAGAAGACTCCACGTAATTTCCAATGGCACAAGATCAGATGGTAGATTTGGATAACGCTAAGGTTCCGAGATTTTGGGAGAAAGGCTTATGATTATCGCTCGCATCGATTGTCGCGTAGACGCGGAGTGCGCCAACCATAGCCTGGCACAACCCTTCTGAACTGCCCCAATATATTCTACCGAAATGCTGCTATTGTGAGGCTAGCAAGGCCTCAGCTGTCGAGCTAAATCACGAACAGAAATCTGGCCGGAAGATTTCACGTGAATCACAAGGTAGGTTGGAGACTCAGCTGCACAACTAATTCTAAGCAGCGTGCGGCGTATACGCATGCCACTGACCATTCTCACTTCTGCCTCTACACATTCACTAGGTGCCTATGGATCTTTGTAGACGACTAAACTTAGAGGTACAATTAATATGAAGTGATCTACGGCATAGATGTTCTGATTTGGCGTGTTCAGCGTGGTAGACTCTAATCTGCGAGCTGACTACATTGCCTCAGACCGAACTGAATTAGCAGAGAGAACACGTTCACACACTACTCACTACTAATCTATGATCACTCCGCACTAGTATCAAGTGCGTTATATGAGTTCCTTGAAGAGACATAATTTCATAGCCTATTACTCTCACTAGTATTCATCTGAGAGGTTCCTTACTAGTGGGATGCATCAATTCCCTCCTCCTAGAGACGAAATCTCGAAGTGCTTCTCTGCCAATGGACCTGCATCATTCAATTGCGACCAACGAGCTGCACAGGATATTGGTTGTAAATATTTAACTAATCACATACTCTATTAAGGGCACTGACATTTATTTATCAGAATCATGAAATCTAAGATCATTGATACATCACAAGGCCACGTGCCCTTCACCTGCTCTTAGCTCTATTTTACCTTCGCTTCACGATGAACGAGGAGACACGTCTACACTCTCACGACAGCTTCTACCATACAAATCACGTGTGACGTTATGTCGCCACATCAAGCACTCGAGAGTAAAGCGTCTCAAATCACCAGTGTCCTCTCCTAGGATTGGCTACTCCTGATGATCTCATGAGACAATGTGTCCGCAATCCAGTCTCTGAGACATGGGACTTCCAGCGAAGTCTATATCTCACAGATAGGAGCATTACTGCCTTCAATATCGGTGCTCGTTACCCATGATATCGTTCTGACCTATTCTATAGGAGACATCGCATTCAGCGGCGCTTTTTCTTGCAATATCTTGATCTCTTCTAGTAATAATATACCACACGAATTTGAGAAGTATGAGTCTCCTACTTTCTCTGCCCAGACTGACATGTTGACTGTCTAGCATTAGAGCCTCGGGACTTGTTTAACGACCAGGTTTAAGCTAGGAGGGTGGCTTCTCAACTAGCCCACCCCTTCCTGGTCTCTTCCCTTAAACATTCTTACTCACAGACTATACCCAAGTCCTTGCTCCTCGTGAGGGTTGCCACCAGGGCAAACAACTCAATGGCCCATTGGCATTAACGATTCAATTTCGCTCTTGTGGCAAACACACTGCTGTATGGCTATGCTGAGGGCACAATGGTTACATTTGACAAGTCCTGAAGGGACCCGGTGGCTTGCTTTAGGCACCAGGGCTTCCTTTCTAGGACCTAGGGAAGGTCCTGCTCAAGGCCTGCAACTTGCACCTGGGCGTAGGTTTGAATTGCTGCCGTGGTTTCATGATCTATGCTCATAATTATTCAATCTAGTTATCAAGTAAACATCTCTTCCCTTCCTCCAACTTCTCAATTGCCAGTCCCTACAACTGGGGTAGATCCACCCTCCCACCCTTCCCGGTCCAACACAGGGTGGGAGAGAGGAATGCTAAACCCCTCTCCAGTTTCTAGAACTTTACTGTGAATGAGAGGCGGCACACCTTTAATCATGCAATACCTCCACATATACACACAATACAATCAAAGCAAACATAAAATAACAAGGCTAAACCAAATAAGATGGTGTAAATCTGCAGGGTTCCCACTTCTCAGATTGCTCACCAAACTGTGACAAATTTCTGTTACCAATCTTATCCCTCGTGTCAGGTGATCAGGCTGACACTGACAGGATTGTTGGGGGAAGATTAAAGAAAACACAACCAAACTGAAATTTAAAAAGGCTTCAATTAATAAAAAGTATAGAACAACAGACAGAGTGTTGGGAAGCTCCCACACACTCAGGAAAAACATTAATGCCCCAAGCCCTAGCCACTTTCAACTCACCAACCGTACGTCCAGACTGCCACTTCTGTGTATAATGGCAGGAGAAGGGGGAGAGGTGGACGGAGATATCCCTGTATACAGCTTGTCCAGAATTTCCTACATTGCTTCCGCTCTTGAGGGCTGTCTTTTACGCCCTGGAACCTCCTGCCAGAGTCTCTTTTCAGAGATTCAGTCCAGGTCGGCTGCCTATTGGCTTCTCCGTGGTCACCAAGCCACCACTGACCTTTCGGGATCACAAAGCACATGTTGATCTCACTGGACAGTTAAGCTTTGCAAATGTAATCTATTTTAACTATTTAAGTGCATTTAAGTAAATATAGAGGGGTTTAGATTGCTCCACCCATGCGAAAACACCTATCACTGGCTGGCTTCTAGCGTGGAAGGAAAAGTTGAGGCTCCCTTGTGGAGGATTCCCCATCAATACAAAATGACAACTGTTCAATCCACATATCTGCAAGATACTGGAATAGGGCAGTGCCCTTAGAATTTGGCCGATATTATTTGACAAATTTTGCCAAAGCTAAGAGCAAGCATCAAAAAGTGAACATAAGAACAAATCATAAAAGCATGTGATCGTTGGGAGGTTCTAATTGAAGGTCTCCTTAGCAATGAACCCAATTACTGCTTCAGAGCTGCAAGCAGTTCACAGAGGGAGTTGGAAAGGGCAGTCGAGGGGGGCAAGTTCATTGCCATCTTATGAAATTACTACATCACTTATGTGAAACAAAAAGCTTTTTAACTATAGTGTAGAAAGAATGGGCAAGCCAGACAGGAGTGGGGCTATCATTTATCACGAATGCAGAGTATGAATTTGTGGTGGTGGAATTGATGTGCAGGAGCTCCTGCCAGAGATCGCAGCCCGTTGGAGGCCAGAGTGGAGGGAATGGAGGAGAGCAGAGAGTATACTGATGAGCTTCTATGAGTGAATTGCATGGTACAGGCGGGCCCGTTGAGGGATAAGAAGAAGCAGGGAGGCAGAGAGAGGACATGGGATCTCAGATGGTGATCTAGCTGCAAGGAGAGGAGAAGAGAAGTATATGTGAGACAAAAATCTGGGATCCACTTGAGATTTCCGCTTCTCCTGACTGGCTCCTGGTCTTCACTCCTCACATAGCGTGTCTGACGGAGTGGACAACAAGTGATGAAGCTCATCAGTAACTCTCTGCCTCCCTTAGTCTCCTCCTCAATCGGCTCAAGTCGGTACGAGTTCTGAGGCAGGGCCCTGCACCAAACACACATACCACACCACAGGAAGTATATACATGCTGCATTCATGAAAACTGATAGCCCACTCGGCGGCTTTGGATCTTCCTAAGCTACTAGGTTATAAAGCGTTGTTTATCAATAAGTTGAATGTATTAATTTACAGGCTTTACAGAATGGAAGTGAACCTTGCCCCCCTCCGACTGCCCTTCCAACCCCTTTGTGAAACTGCGTTAGCAGCTTGAAGCATGTATGTGGTAATATGCTAAAGAATGACCACTCAATAGAACTCCAAACGATCACATCTTTGTATGATTTCATTATTTTCACTTTGATGTGCGCTTATGCTTGGCACATTATGTTCTAAAGTTAAATATATATCGGCCCAAATCAAGGATGCCATTCCAGTATCTGCAGATATGTGGATTGAACAGTTCGTTCATTTTGTATGAATGGGAATCTCACAAGGAGCCTCAACTGTTCCTCCACGCAGAAAGCAGCCAGTGGTTTTCGCATGGGTGGAAGGCATCTAACCCCATCTTATGATTTACTAATCACTTAAATATTTACAATAGATTACATTGCAAGCTTACGTCCAGTGAGATCACAGTGTGCCTTTTATCCGAGTCAGTGTGGCTGGTGACACGGAAAGCCATAGGCACCGGACTGGGACTGAACTCTGAAAAGACGCTGAGAGGTCAGGTGTAAAGACACACCTCAAAGAGCGAAGCATGTAGGAATCGGACAGCTGAATACAGGATATCTCCCGTCACCTCCCCTCTCGAACATTAATACGACAGAAGTGGCAGTCTGGACGTACGTGTGTGAGTATGGAAATGTTAGGGCTTGGGCTTAATGTTTTCCTGATGAGTGGGAGCATTCCAACATCTGGTGTGTCTATTATTTATTATGAAGGCTAAAATTCAGTTATATGGTGTGTTTCTTAATCTTCCCACACTCCTGTATGTCAGCTGATCACTGAAAAACGAGGGATAGATTGGTAACAGAAATTTGTCACAGTTGGGTGAGGCAACTGAGAAGTGGGGAACCCTGCAGAATTAAACTCATCTATGTTTGCTTGTTATTTATGTTTGCTTGATTGGTATTGTTGTGTTATATTGGAGATTGCATGATTAAAGGTGTGCCGCTCTCATTCACAGTAAGTCTGAGAACTGGAGAGGGGTTTAGCATTCTCTCTCCACCTGGTTTGACCGGGAAGGGTGGAGTGGATCTCCCAGTTGTAGCAGGACTGGGCAATAAGAGAAGTTGGGAGAAAAGGGAAGAGATGTTTACTTGATAACTAGAAGGAATAATTAAGAGCATAGATATGAAACCAGGCAGCACATTCAAACCTACGCCCAGGGAAGTGCAGGCCTTGAACAGGATCCGGTAGAAAAGGAAGCCTGGCTAAGAACACGGTCCTTCAGGGACTTGTCAAAAGTAACCATTGTGCTCAGGCATAGCCAATAACAGCAGTGTGTTTGCCAAAGAGGAAATTTGAATCGTTAATGCAAATGGCCATGAATTTTTGCCTGGTGGAACCTCACAGGGAGGACTTGGGTAGTTTGTGAGTAAGAATGTTTTTAAGGGAAGAGACCAGGAAGGTGGGGGCTAGTGAGAACCACCCTCCTACTAAACTGGTAGTGGAACAAGCCGGTGGCCCTTGAAGGGACGGTTCAGAAGAAAAGCAGGATCAGGCCAGAACGGGCAGGCAACAGACAAAGAGATTGGGAAAACAGGTTGAAATTTTTTGAGGGCTATAGTGGAAAGGAAGGAGTAGAGTATATCTGCCCG
>NC_133777.1:55804322-55833624 GCF_003597395.2 Chelonoidis abingdonii
TGGTGGCAGCGAGATAAGATCCATGCTGGTAATTAAGCTTGGAGGTTCATGCTAAGCACCCAGATTTTGGACGCTAAGGTCCAGATTTGGGAGAAAGGCTTATGATAGCCCATGCTGCCCCACTTGCCTGAAACCCTCACCCATTCACCTGTTTGTGAGGCTGCAAGGCCTCTGCTGCACCAACACCTGGCCTGGATCAGGAATCCAAGAGGTGGAGCCAAAGCACAACTTTCTAAGCAGTGTGCGGGGTAAGGCAGTTAGACCATTCATTCTCTCCCCACTGGTGCTGGATTTAGATGCTATGAAGAATTGAAGTGATCTGAGCAGTGTCTGTTTGCGTGCTGTGGAGACCCTATTACATACATGCCTAATGCTGCCACTGTCTTTAATTCATGAGAGACCGGTTCACACTCTACAATCAGGCTCACCCCATTGACACTGTATGGTCTCCTTTGAAGAACTAATGTTGCTTAACTTCCTAGTTACTGGAGAGTGTTCCTTACAGTGGTGCATTCAGCATTTCCCCCCCACCGAGACTCAGTGCTTCTCTGCAATGGGCCCTGCCTCCAATGGCCAGCGACTGAGGAGCCCAAAAGGCTGTCTTGCAAATACAGGAGCAGCGGCATTGGCCAGTGCTTAAAGCACAGAACTTGAGATAGACAAATCTGTGCCTGTAGTTATGGTTCTGTTGACTCCCACCAAGTGCAAGGCATGGTCCTTCTCCTGGTTAGATCAGATTCTAAAATGAGGGTAAAATATTACTGCTTTCCTATTGTGAAGGCTTTTAATTCTCTGACGTTTGTAAAGCTCTATCAGAGCATCAGATGGAATATGCCACAGAAATGCAGACTTATCATTGCCTTTGTGCTCTAGGGCTGACCCTTCACCTTTCTGCTTGCTTCTGAAAGCGTGTACTGTAAGTGGACCTGTTGTCTGCAGTTTTTTATAGTGAGGAAAATGTATTTACAGGGTTCTTTGGGCACATGATGGCTTTTTCCTGTCTGATTATTATGTACAAATTCCCTGTGGCAGGTAATAAACTTCTAATTTTATTGAAAAATCTTGTTTTGATAAGAGAGCTGGACTAAATGGATGTACTGCACTCTGGAAGATTTTGTCATCTGTATGATTAGAAGGTAAAAATTGTCTGTAAAATGATATGTTCTGTGGGAGTGAAATCAAGGTTGCAATTCTGTGGATGGCTCCGCTGGCTCCTTTAACCATGAAAGGGTTGCTGAAGTGGTTTATGAACCACAGCAGAACCCTGAGATCTAATTACAGTCCATGTGTTCGATGGCATCACTCACACTGTTATTTACAATACAGATGAAAATATCTTTCAAAAGGTTGGAGGAGGCTGCTTTCGCAAACAAGGAGCAATGACTAGAGAGGCATTTTCTCTCCCTTATATTGCGTGAGCTTTGACAGACTAGGAAAGGATTCCATTGTTTGTGGCATTGTATTTAGAGAGAGAGGGTTCTAAGGAAATTGCCAATATTGTGAGGATATTTTTCATCCATACAAAGCCTTTCAACTCGGGCACTTCCACTGCTTCCAGCTTGCCCCATTGCCAGTGTATTGTGACTGTATCTGAATTAGACTGCAAAGTCCTTGGGGCACATGCCATGTTTTATTATGCTTATATTTAACACTGAACAAAATGCTCAGAGCTCAACAAATAAATAATAATGCTTGACATATGGTTATAATAAGGATAGTGACTGCAAAAATTGCCATCATGGGATTCTATACAGTATTGATTCTTTCTCAGCTAGGATCACCTTTTTTCTCAATTTACGAATCAAAAGACAATTTTATTATTGTTCTCAGTTTACAAAAGATAAACTGTTCAGTTTTTAAAATCTCTGCTAACTGCACCTCTGATCCACAAAATCAAGCCGTGCCCTTCCTGCCTCTTACTAGAAGACAGAATAGACCCCAGCACAGTCTTCTGCACAGTGTTGACTATGAAAAGACAAAATTTACTACATTTCTTACCCGACTGTCGCTGATATACCGCTGTAACTTGTCTGTTAGAAATAGAGGGGTGAGTGTGGTATCTCAGGGCTTGTCTACACTACCATGCAGGGACGACTTCAGCTACGCTACTTACCGCGGTGTCTTCACTGCAGTAAGTCAACAGCTGACACTCTCCTATCTACTCCGCTTGCGCGTCTCATTCTGGTGGAGTACTGGAGTCAATGGGACAGCACTCCGCGGTCGATTTCATGTCTGTACTAGACGTGATAAATTGACCCCCGCTGGCTTGATCACTGCCTGCTGATCCAGCAGGTAGTGTAGACAGGCCCTCAGATACTGCTGTTTGGGAACTGCTTGTAAATGTTTTTGTAGTGGTGATGTTGCTGTCTTGGCTCTGCACTGCTTTGTTTAGAGCAGTAGAATAAGGAGATATGTCAGTCACGTGAAAGGAAAACTACTGACTTGGTCCCATTGTGATGTATTTATTTTTTTGTCCAGCTCTAAGAATTTCTGTCTTAATGTAAAATCTGTGTCTTTGTTCCTGTTCCAAATATGCATTATATTTTTTTGACTATGAAGGGCCAAATTTTTGGCCTCCCTTCATGTGCATGCAATATAACTGTACCTGATTAAATAAAACAGTTATGCAGTATAAAGAATTGCACTTCATTCCAAGCAAGGCATAAGGATTTTGCACTTCTTTGGAATTTATGCATCTGAAAAAGGGCATATTGTAAACAAGAGTAATCTAGATTTAGCTGAGTGAGCTGAATAGTCATGTATGCAGCTAGACTTTGGAGTTAGGATCACAATTCTCCAACTGGGGCAGGCCTGCCTTGAGAGCAAAGTATTAGCTAGCTAAGTCTCCATTGGCGTGGGGGAGATGAAATGCAGGTGGGGTAATTAATAGATCTATGGTGGTGTAGTATAGTAGGTATTACTAGAGCTAGTTCAGAACTACTGGTACAGAAGGAGAACTTCTGCTTTGAAGGTCAGCCTCCACTCTGTTCATATTCCCTGTGCGATCTGTGAACTAGCACTGCTGGTTGGCTATGTGGTGTGGATCATGTGGGAGTGGGCTGATGTGTTTTGTGTCCTGTTCCGGGTGAGTCACAAGGGATTCTGATTTTACAGGTGAAAGGCAATGATTGGGGTAGAGAGATGTCCTTTCTGGAGCTGCAGAAGCACTTAAGGCTGGGGCAGGTCCATGTGCACAGAAGCCAGGAACAAGATTGATTGATTTAGTGCTCAAAGCAAGTTTGCTTTTAGATAGGGGAATTCCATATTTAGACCATAGCCCATTCTGGCAAATTGTCTAAGCTTTGCAGGATGCAGCAGAGATAATCGGAGCGCCTGGACTTCCTAGGATAGGCCTAGTCTAGACTAGGGTTTGTGATCCTGTGCTGAGTGCCTCCAATGCCTCCTTCAGTGCCAATCTAGACACTCCACAAAAGTCTATTCTGCGATACAAACAATGATCGTTTCCCCTATGCTGAGTCCTTTTTTAGGAAACTATATTGAGAACTAAGCTGAGCCCTAGGGTAAACCACAAACCTGCGATTATCTTGTCTGACCTCCCCAGTGACCTTTTCCTCCCTGCCAGCTGCTCCTTTTGAATCAGACACATGGGACATGTTAAAAAGCCTTTTCTTCTTGACTTTAATGAAACTTGAAACTTCAGCACTGGTGTAACATCCGACCGTGCAAGTTGCTTTTAAATTCCTTTGCTGCAGGGGACCCTTGATGAGTGACCATTCTAATCTAAACTAAAAATAAAAATGGGAGAGAGATGAAGTAGGAAGCTGTTCTTTTCAGTATAGTTCAAAACAAATATTTTCTGACAGCTGACAGATGTGCCATTTTTTTCCCTCTCATGTTTTGTATTGTATTTTTCACAAGATTGTTAAGGTAGACAATCAGCTGAAAAAAAAAGTAAATTTAAACAAAGTTCCTCTAAATGTAAATCTGTGGAAGGACTCCACTATCATACAATTTCCATCTCTTTACTAATCCCTATTGTACCATACTCCCCACTCCCAGCCCAGAACTGAAACTGTGAAAGGGATTTTGTTAAATATTTTTACAATCACATACTTCATAAGGGACCTCTACTCTGAACTAATTATCCATTTTACAGCCTGGCTCAACCCTCTTATTGTAGTAACGGGACCCACGACAGGCTTCTAAGTCAAGTGGGTCAGAGTGAGTCTACTCACTGGTCATAGGTCAGGGTCTCTAGGGTGCACTCCCTAGCTCAGATCTCTTGTGTGAACCATTCTCTGAGACATGGGACTCCACAGTCTAACTCAGATCCTGGAATTACTGCCTCAAATCGGGTGACCAGATGTCCCGATTTTATAGGGACAGTCCAGATTTTTGGGGCTTTTTCTTATATAAGCTTCTATTATCCCCCACCCTCTGTCCCAATTTTTCACATTTGATGTCTGGTTAACCCTAGCTTCAAACCTCCTGAACACCTTAGTTGTTTACACATATTCCTCCCATGACAGGAAGGCAAGGGACACAGACTTAGCAAAGTAATTTCTTAATCACAGTCACATCATTTTTAAAAAAAAACCACTACAGAGTTTACAGATCTTTGTACAATAATAGAAGTCCCAAGATGCAGCCTCCCACCTTTAATCTTACCCCTTGTGTGAATCAGGTCTTGCCAACATTTCTGGCTAAGTGGAGTCCCTCCTGCCTTCTCCCTCTCCAGGTTGGTCTTCATTGTGGCAATGGATGGTCCCCCTTCAGAGATGCACCCCTCCTTAAATTCAGTTTCTGTCCCTTTTTGCCAAATGTTCCATAGGCTTGCTTGTGTCCTGTCTCCCTCCAGGCTCCTGTGTAGAATCCATTGTTCCATGAGTATGGTCTGGCAGTTGAGAGAGAATCTGACTCAAATGGCCCTAGTATATTGTCTTGATGGCTTCTTAGAGATTGTCCTTCACCAAGGCATTGAGCACCTTTCCTGGTCAGAGTAGCTGACTGCAACATAGCATAGTAACCTTGCTTTGGGCAAAGTTAGACAGGAGTTCAGCACATAACATAAAATGGATGTGCTAATCCAAAATGGAGGATACAGTACAAATAGATATCACATTTGATCTCAGACCTGAATAGCCCACTCTGCCACAATCACCATTTCACCACTAAAACAGGACCTCCAGAACCAAATATTGGCAAAAAATCTTCTCCATTCAAATGGTTCCTATGGGTGCTCTTTAGCAGATTCACTGCATTCAGCACTGAGTGACTTTCTATCTTTATGTGGCAATGGAAATTTAGTCTGATTAAGGACTGCAGTATTTAAATAATTATTATGCCCTTGTGCTCTGTTTATTTCTTTTTGTGACCTTTTAAACCGGTTCTGTATTTTTTGGTGAAATATTTCATTTTAGATTTAAAGGGATACTGGCAAGTTAAATACATATTAAAAGCAAAAACTTTTCCATATACATTGCTAATAACACATTGATTTTTTTAAACAGAATTTAAATTGTAATATCTATTAACTGATTACTTTATTGCATTTCTCTGATTTTTGGAAAAGGATAGATTGGTCAGTTTCATCTTTGTTTACAGAAAGTTTCTAATTCATTTATCTGTTGGGTTCCTCTAATTCACATGATGGGTTTTGCATGCGAACAATAGATTTTTATTCTGTTCTCATACTGGTATAAATGGACAGTAACTCAGCTGAAGGTAAGGGATTAACAGAGTAAAATTCAGAGGAGAATTGGGTAAAGGTCTTGTAAATGTGGGGTGATGTTTGTTTTCAGTTGGGAGAAAACAGTCACTGTAATTTTTCTGTTGCTATTATTGCTGTAAAAGCTTTTTACCTAATCCTAAATTTTGGATCTAATGTGAACAGAGTGTCCCTTTAAGAGGAGAGCACTATGTTAAGGTCCCCCAGGTAGTAAAGGCACTATTATTAAAAAACAAGCCAACCTTCTGCAAGGAAAGGCTATAGACAACTGCAGTCAAAAATATATATTAAATTGTCACCAAAATAATAGATGCAGTGACAGAACTTACAACTGGTCATTAGGTTTCCTGCAGGTTACTTAGGACAGATTTTTAAAAAGTCGCCTCTATTTGTTCTGAAGACAGGAAGAAAGATAATTGAATATAGTCATGTAGGGGCTCAATCTAAAAGTAGATTTTTTTCAAATTTTGAAACTTGAAAAGCTTTGACCAGCTCTCTAAAATAATCAGCTTCTTCCATCAGAGGCCTGTGTACATGAGAACATAGTCCCAAGTCAATTCTTATGGTCAGGTATATACATCACCCAAAAAATTCCTGCTGTATTTGCCAGCCTTGGGGAGTCCAGTGATGGAATCTGTAAGGATGCCAAGCTATCTTCTTGCCATTAGTGGTGATCTAGGACACTAGCACTCAACCTTTCCAGACTACTGTGCCCCTTTCAAGAGTCTGATTTGTCTTGTGTACTCCCAAGTTTCACCTCACTTAAAAACTACCTGCTGACAAAATCAGACAAAAAGTACAAAAGTGTCCCACCCCACTAATACTGAAAAATTGCTTACTTTTTCATTTTTACCATATAATTCTAAAATAAACCGAACAAGTCATTTTCTGTATGAAATTTTAGTTTGTACTACTTCACTAGTGCTTTTTATGTAGCCTGTTGTAAAACCAGGCAAATATCTAGATGAGCTGGTGTACTTCCTGGAAGATCTCTGCATACCCCCTGGGTGAGAACCATTAAGATAGGAAGAACAGTGCTAAACTATGTTCATAGGTGCTGACTTCCCCTCGGCCTGGTCCTGCCCATGCATCGCCCTCAACTCACCCCCATTCCACCCCTTCCCCCAAGTCCTCACCCCTTCTCCGCCTCCTCCTGTGAGCGCACCATGTCCCTGCTTCTCCCCCTCCCTCCGGGAAAGTCCTAAGCACCGCCAAACAGCTGTTAGGTGGCAGAGGGGCAGGAAGTGCTGGTAGAGAGGGGGAGGGAGGTGCTGAGCACCTGTTAATTTTTCCTAGTGGATGCTCCAGCCCCGGAGCACCCCCGGAGTCAGCGCCTATGAGTATGTTCACTGGATTACACGCTGACTGTACCTGTTCCGTTGTGACAGATGCCAGGTGGCTTCCCTGGAGCCTTCTATTTAAACTGAATCTCTCTCTGTGATCTTGGACTACATGGAGAAAAGCACATTTTAATATAATCTGGTCTGATTTGTGTATAAAGTCATATACCACTGATTTAGGGAATCTTCCTCCTGGAGATGGAGCTGATGCAGCACTATGTAGTAATTTTAAAGCTGCAATGTACCCAGAGAGAAATTCCCATGGCAACCCTTGCATCATATGCTACAAGTGGCACCTCAGCAATAGGAGGGACTCTCACAGGAAACACACCCAACAAAATGTTATTTCAACTTATCATGTTGCTTGGATGTTTTAGCAGTTAACATTTTCTCATTCATAATTTAGTTGCTTCTACAGACACATTTAAATACCATGTAATTTTGGAAGGATTAATTTGTGGTGTAAACAAAAATCTAGGCTAAGGTTTAATTTGGAGTGTGCATATGTATGGACAAAAGGAACATATATTCTTTTGGTTTTTTTCCCTTCCCTGTTTGGCCTGCTTTGAGATCAGCTATTGAACTATTGTTCATAAGGTTCCAAGCCTCCCCTGCCTTTTTTATTTATGTCTTTCTTTATTTTTTGCACAGGCCTGAAACTTCATTGCCATGGTGATAGTGCAACTATTTTATATTTCACTGGGTGATCTGTACACAATCCCAAAGCCATCTGACCTCCTGTGTATTCCAGTGCCTTAGGAATAAAGGGCAAAATTGTGACACTGTTTTTTTTTTAATTTTTGCGAACAAAACAAACCTCTAAAAGCCTAAAATTAGACCCATAATTCTGTTTTTCTAGTCACATCTTGTGGAGTCATCACAACACACCTCTTAAGCACAGGTAGATGGACATAAGCTAACATGCTGAAAATAGTGTGGATGTAGTGGCACCGGAATACATTCCTGCCCAACCCCATAGGTACATACTTAGGAGGCTAGCCAGATCCACCACAGCCACACTGCTATCTTCAGTGCACCAGCTCAGGCGCGCTAACCTGTCTGTCTACCCAGTTCCTAGTGACCTGCTACAGCTTCACAACTGCTAACTCTAATTACACTCTGACTTTGCCTGCCAGATTTGCAGCTTGATGCGAGGTGGAATAGCAGAACGGGGCGGGGTCCGAGTAGGACATCGCATTATTGAGATCAATGGGCAAAGTGTTGTGGCCACTGCTCACGAGAAGATAGTACAAGCCTTGTCTAACTCAGTGGGAGAGGTAAGAATCGTCTGAATTTAAAATATTGTACCAAAATATTGAAACAGGTTGGTGAGAATCTCTCTCTATATTCTTGGGCTCCTGTTGAAAACAATCTGGTGCTAAAACTCTCTTACGCCCTCCATCAAACCATACAAGTAAAGCAATTGTGGCTACATTATCTGCATTTTACCATTGGTTTTCAAGAAAGATTTCCCTGACTGATTGTGACGTTTGAAACTGCAGTCAGACATCAACCATTCAGGTAGGTGAAGAAATATCAGTCAAGCATTGTATAGCCAAGAGCTATGAAAAATGTCTGCATCTCTGTTTTAGATTTTCCAGTCATGAGATGAATTGCTAGCCAGAGAGGCGAGCGATTAAGACTGACTAATGTTTTTGCTGAGATTCTCTGACTCTGATTAGGGAATTGGGGTAGGAGAGTAAAACGTGTCTGTTCCTCACCATGTTTAGCGAAACTAGTGACTGATAAACAAGATGGGTGTTGGTGACATGCCTTCTCATCCCTTTTGAATTTCAGATAGCATCACTATGCGCATGCTAACTTGCTGGTCAGTATTTCCATGGCATAACTCTTCCTTCATAAAGCCTTAGTTAACTGGATTTGTGCAGGGAACACCACAAGGTTGGGGAGATGGAAAACACACACCACACAGCCTTGGGGCTTGCAATAGTGGCGCCTGCATCCACATAACTGCAGAGTCAGTAGCCAGTACTCCTTCCACCCTCTGGTTAGGGTGAGGTAGTACTCCTCACCAAGGCCCACACGAAAGGGGTAAAGCAGTGTTTAAGCACTGGGTGGTGAGGGCTGTAGGTGGCAGTTTACCCCTTATGAATGGTCATAGCCCTACTTCTAGTGGTGAGATGATATCACTAATTCTGAGTAGTCTGTGTATATAAAAATCTTTCAATGGAAGGCTATAGCAGTTAAAAACATAGCCCAGGTAATTTATGACGTTTGGACTACTGCAGCTAGAGTTTGAGCTGTCCTAAGTAATTGTACATTTATAAAAGGCTTTGGCCTGACTGTGCAGTGTCTGATTTTTTTAAAATAGGCTGACAAGTGCATATTATCATTATTTTAAAATGATCACTGCTATCTACAACCATACTTGTTTCCTTGCCGCTTGTATTGTAGCAATACGTCTCCTGGTGTAAAATCCAAAGTGGCAGCTCCATCTGTGCTTATTTTGCTACAGTTGATTGGTTGGTTGTTTCTAATACCTGCAAAAAAGTTTGTTATAGTTTGTTCATACAATGCCATGTCCTTTAACAATGTTAAATGAAATCTCTGCTTACCTCCCACTCTTCCTACTGAGTATTTACCAGGATTACTGCCAGATGCTTCCTTTGATTATTTGACTCCTTTACTCCTATCAGAGTCCAATCACCCTTGCTAACAGGCTTAAAAATGATATTTCTTGTAAATTGCTGATTTAGTAGGAATCGGGGTGGGAGAACTTGCTTTACCTAAATTTGAATGCATTTGAACATTGTGGGTGGTGAAGTTTAAACTGAATGTTCAAAGGTTCACATTCCATGTTAGAGATACTGTGTTGGATGGGCAGAGAGAGGAAAATCCAGTCCCAGTCAATATTTGAGTAGGCAGGGTGAATTTTCATGTACATGAGATTTTCTTCCTGGCTAATTTCCTTAGCTTGGACAGTGATGGTTGGATGAAATCGGTAATAGCAGCTGGTTTTCAATTGCATTTGAATACAAACTCTTCCTCCCCCAAGATGTAGGTAGAAACCAGGAAAACCTCCCCTGAAGTCAATGAATGCTGTTAGTGATATGTGCATCAGGCCCCTAGTGATTCTGAACTGATAACTGTTACTATATTTTATGTAAATCAATTGACAGATTCATATGAAGACTATGCCAGCTGCAATGTTCAGGCTTCTAACTGGCCAAGAGACACCCCTGTACATCTAGCACAAGGCTCTCTCTCTCAACAAAAGAACTAAATGATTCCATCAAAGTTGAAGTCTACAAAGAAGAAGAAAGAATTTTGTATGAATGAAAGGCTTTGAAACAGGACCTGAAGATTTCACAAACTGAATGGCCAAGAGTCTCTCCCTTGCCAAAAAATGATGATCATCTTTATTAAGAACAATGACCCAAAATCTTTGTAAGACATAGTATTTTGCAACATCTTCTAAACTCTTTTCTCATTGAAACTTATACATATTTATTTGTAATCTTCATGTGGCATAGTGTACATCTGTCTGTCATGTTTGATAATATGAGAATGAGTCAGCAGAACATTTACTACAACGATAAGCAACTGAACAGCAGCCTCAATTTAAAAAAAAATATCCAAGTCCCATGTAATGGTCCCTCCACAGCATATTGCGTAATTTGAAAGCTGATCCAGGGCAGATGGCATTTTAACGTTTCAGGGATTAGGAATGTGTGCTATTAGATTCTAATGTAAAGTAAAACCGTTGTAGTACTTGGTGTAGTTACATGTTACATTTGTTATAATGGTAAGTATAGCAAGGTGTGACTATAAGTGTATAACAAAAGAACAGGAAAGTGTTTCTGATGCTAAATAAAGAATAAATGCCACAAAACTAAACATTTATTTACATTTATTTTTAATTTTCATGGTTTAACAGAACTTCTTTTCTGATACTTAAATGTGTTCCATGGTTTGTGTAATATTTTTTTATTACCCTTTGATTTACATTAGCTCACAAGGGGAGAGCCATCCTTAGTCTTTTATAAAAAACATTCTTGTTCCTGAGGCATTGTTCTGAATGTTTGTTTCTGGTGAATGAGGGGGAACTAGCATCAACAGCAGTATTAGTATGTGTATAGATAAAATAAGTAGTAGTGAAGTTGTATTCGTTATGAGAAATTGTTCATTAATGTAACTTTGTCTTGATTTTTTGGGAGGGGGACAAGGCCTTGAAGAAAATACACTGTGACTTTAGAAGCCATACCATCCAGTAACTAAAGCTTTTTAGGATTTCAAGGGGTAACATACGTTGCATGCAACTGACCTTAGGAAAGAATTAACCCTATTATCACTAATAAATCTGGAGTAATAAAGACAACTTGCTTATCTTGTTTATTCTGTTAGTAAGTTTACTGAATTAAAAAATCTTCCTAGATGAAGAATTAAATGGAGCTATTTCTAAGTGCAGTTGCAAAGAATCACATAGTTGGAATCCATCTGCTGCCTTGAAGTCAGAATTATAGTAGGTGGTATATCTGCAGAATTCATAGTGAATGGATGCTTGCAATTACCCTACCTTGTTGCCACTGGATGTCACTGTAGCTCATGTGAATGTAGTTGAAGCAGCATCAATTTAAAATATTAGCAGCATTGCTGATTGACAAACACACATTCTGAACTAAAGCTACCCATCTCCAGCTACACAGCCTTGTGACCTTTTCACAGATTGTCTGCCAAGTTCAGCGTGATACAAATGAAAACAGCCAAGCAATTAAACCCCAGAGATGTGTTTATAAAAGTTAAAATTTTGCACATTAGACTGGATTCCTTATGAGAACACTGATCATGCCCTTTTCTATCTCTGCCGAGTTGTAGCTTGCATTGTTTTGTTCTTAAAGACCAGGCAGGCACCATCTGCTGTTAGCATTGGCATTAGTTGAGTTTTTTTAGACCAATTTTTAATGCAGAAGAACTATTAGAAGAAAATTTTATTACTAAAATTATCCATGCGAACAAATGGAATAAACCAAATCAGAGGAAGATGATACATCTTTGGCATCCCATTAGGCCCTCAAGATTCAGGGTTTTAAAGAGGTTTTTCAGGGCCCAGGGCAAAATCTGAAACTGAACCCTCCTCCCTTCCAAAATTACTGTGACAATGAAAGAGTTTAAGATGGGAGGGAATGGGGAGCAGGGTTAGCAAGGGTCCAGGACAGTGGAGTGGCTGCCCTCCTCACAGGGAGAGAGGAGCTCTAGCCCCTCCGCTGGTGGGAATGGTGTCCACAACCCTACTCCTAGCTCTGGATGGCTTCGGACCTGCCAGTTGATGACAATAGTGGCAATGATAGGATCTGAGCCTGGCCAGGATAGGGGAGTCAAGTCTCATATTACCCATGATGCAATGCCACTCCCTCAAATTTGGCTCAGCTCCCCCCCCCCCCAATTTGGGGGGCCCTCTCAAACAAGGCAGGAGGGCAAACTGCCCTTTTTGTGCTTCCCCCAGGTAGCCCTGTCTGGATTCAGCTCAACGGTTGGCCATGAAAGGTTCTGGAAGTCAGCTTTTAGGCAATTGCAGCAGTGCAATGGCTTTGTCCATAGTGCACCTGCGGGACATAATTTGTAGTGAATTTAGACCTTAATTTATAATGGCATCTCCCAAACCACCAAACTCACGAGCATTCAGAAGAAAGCAAAAAATAAACCACTGTGCAGCCTTTACTAGAATTTAAAAGGGCAATGGGCATTTGAGAAACACAACAGCTCTAGCAGAAAATAACAATTAGCTTAGCGTCATGAAACCGATGTACACTTAGATATGGAAAGAAAGGAATCAGCAAAAGGAGCTGTGCTCCTATAATAAGAGCGAATTTTTGTATTTCTAACCAAATCAGTTTTTGCAGAAGCAAAGTCCAGAAATACTTTTTATTAAAACACTGATGATAGTTAAAACCCATTGAGGTACATTAAATAAATGTAACTTGTACAAAAGGTCGCTTGGTGATGGTTTTCAGGAAATGCTGCATGGCAGCAGCATCTCCATCAATGCGTTCAAATCAATGCGTATCTTTTTGGGAAAAACATTTGTTACAAGTTTAATAATAACCATTTAAATTTTGCAAAATGCAGGGCTTAAAAATTTACATTCAGAAAAAGAGTGGTGGTGGTCTGCTATTAAATAAAAAGTGGAATTCCAAAGGAAGACACTTTTTTTCCTTTCTAAGCCATCCATTATTTGCATTTCTCCATGTGCTGGACTCTTCTCTTTGCTGGAATCAGCTTTTCTGCATACCTGTAAACTGTTGTCAAAGGATGGTCTCCCGGCAAACGCCAATCAAACTGTGTGGCCTGTTCCGCTCTAAACTGCGAGTGATATGGGACCTGCGTAAGAAGGCAACTGGAGAACTTAGAGCACCACAACTCTGAAGGTGAAGATCTTCTTGAAGTCGTTTTCTAGAGGTATTCACATTCTGCTGGGAACTTGTAATTACCTGATAAAGGGGGAGCATGGAGGGAGGCAGAGGAAAAGGAGACAGGATACTTTAAAGTGGCAATTCTTCAACAAAAAAAACTTCAAAAACAGACTCCAACGAGAAATTGCAGAACTGGAATTAATTTGCACACTGGACACCATCAAATTAGGTCTGAATAAAGACTGGGAGTGGATGGGTCACTCCACAACTAATTTCCCCCTGCTGATACACACACCTTTTGTCAACTGTTTGAAATGAGCCACCTTGATTGCATTGAACTCATTAGCATGACAAAAGTGATTTTTCCTCCCTTCTTGTGAACTGTTGAGAATAGTCCACTTCCACCTTAATTGAATTGGCTCGTTAGCACTGACCCCTCACTTGGTAAGGCAACTCTCATCTTTTCATATGCTGTGTATTTATACCTTACTGTATTTTCCACTCCATGCATCTGATGAAGTGGGTTTTAGCCCACGAAAACTTATGTCCAAATAAATGTATTAGTCTCTAAGGTGCCACAAGGACTCCTTGTTGTTTTTGAGGATAAGAGGTGTTTGTTTCACTGCAAAGATTCAGTCACTTCTGTTACAGCAGCAGTTTTCTGCTCACTCTCTTTTATTGAATGTTACCTAATACTGGTTAGCCCACAGAAGGTAAAATCCTAATACTAACCACCAGTCAATGGCCTTTATTTCAAGTGGGAGGGGCTGTGCTTTTGCTGCTGAAATCTCAGCTTCATTCCTCACTGACAACCCATGAAGCAGCACCATGTAGCTGCCGCCAGGACAAAGAATGCAGAAACCACCGTCGTCCTTCAAAAAAAATCTTGGTTTAAATTAAAGAAAATATGTTCCCCCTTCTCATATGGGAACAAACCAGTAATTGGGGGCCTTCCAAATGGTCAGACCTGGATCCAGCTAGACAGGAAGCCAGCGTTAGGCTGCAGTGACCTCAGGCTCTTGCACTTCATGCTGCTTCAGTCAGACTTTTAGAGATAGAGGGGAGACAGAGCACTGCTGTGGTTGGCCTCAGCTGATCAGAAAGTAAGTGATAGAATTGTGACTCCTGCTGAGGCATGAAGGAGGGGAATTGGAAGGTGTTTTCTCAGAACACAGCTTTACCTTTTAGTCCTCAAGTATAAGTTTGGGACAATGAACTTGCTTAGAGAGGAGAGGGTCATGTGTGTTTTGGAGAGGAAAAGAGAGATTGATTTTTCCTGGCCATTAACTAAAATTTGTGTTCTTTCTCACCATCACTTAAAGAGCAACTCTTTTGTGAAGTAGCTTGTCACTTCCATTTACACCTCTAAGTCTGAATTACATAATGGTTATTGAAAAGGCTCTGAGCTTCAAGAGCAGATTGATGGAGCTGCTTAGACTTTGTTAATGTTTGCTGACTGGAAAAATAACTTTACTAGGATTGTTCCCTTTGTTTGAAGCAGCCATGTGTCTCCTCAGATCTCAAAAACTACACTTAGTAAAAATGGAAACCACGCGTGTGATTTTTATCGTCTGTCTAAAACACTCAGTCTATAGTATTTTTCTTTTTGAGAAGTTATGGCTTTCCATTATAGCCCTAATATACTGTTTTCAGCTTTCTAACCTTTGGGAGTTAATGACCGATAATGATTTCAAAGTAATAAAAATGTTAACGATGTAAGGTCACTGTGGAATTCTTAAGTATCTCAGGATATTACTGCTTTTCCACTGCTGTAACTAGATATAGTAAGGTTTGTATTTCAATTTGTTCTATTCGCCAGCAAGCAAAAGGCTAATGCAAATTATCTTACAATCAGGCCTTGGTCAGTGGTGAACACTTTGTACAGCACTTAAGTTTCTCTCACAATGCTATTTAATGACCACTATATCACATATTTAAAGACACAGGAAGTTTTCATACTGCTGAGGAAAAGAGTGGACAAGCAGGAAAATGCGAAAGAGACAATGATCTCTACAATATGGGGTTGCTCCCATTTATATATCCTCAATTTTCAACCCAGAATCTTATGGTAGTGGGCTAGCATCAGTGTTCCCTCTAATTTTCCCCACACATGTATGGAATGAATTTTGTTACGTGCACCAATACGGAGATTGGTCCGAGGGATTCAGAGTTTGGGAGGGGACTCAGGGCTGGAACAGAGGTTGGAGTGCAGGGGTGTGAGGGCTCCAGTTGAGGATGTGGGGCTGGGGTTGGGGATGAGGGGCTCAGGGCTGGGGCAGAGAGTTGGGGTGTGTGTGTGTGTGGGAGGGTGAGGATGCCGTCTGGAAGTGCAAGCCTGGGCCAATGGACTCGGGATGCAGGAGCTACGGGAGGGAGAGAGGACTCCCCCTATCTCTCTCTCCCTGAAGAGATGCTTCTCCCCTGGCCGCAGCAGGTTGGGGCCGGGGCCAGAGGTTCTCTGAGCACTTGCCCAGCCATGCACCTTACAGGCAATTTAGGGTAGCATGTCTCTCAGACAGCCTCCCGAACCATTGGGAGAAGGGAGCTCCATTTCTACAGCTGATATTTTTGCTTCCACATAAGCTTCATGCATTGTTCAATGCTTTGTGTTTTCATGGTCTCTTCGAAGCATGTGAACCAAACTTATTCCTCAGTCAAAGGTGTGGGGATTCCCTGTTCCTTAATTCTGAGAATTAGAATTTGACAGCTTCCTAAAAAATAACCAAACCTGGTGTTCATCTTCTAGCCAGAAGCACGGGTGAGCACTGTTCTCCTTCAGAACAGATGCAAATACCACTTGTCCATCTACCCATTCTTGGGTAGTTGGTAGACTCCATCCCTCCCTTCTGCTATCCAAATGTATCTGCTGCACAATGCAGCTGAGCATTAGTAGTTCAAGAAGTAAAAGCTCCAAGTCAGTTTCCAAACCTTTGTACCCTATGTCCTCAAATACATTTTCCACCCCTGCCTTACAGGTGGGGAGAAGAGAGTAAGCTTAAAAATAAGGTGAGAGTTCCCTACAAATCTTCAAGGATAGCATCAGTATAAATTCCTGCTCTGTGGAGTTTAGTCGTAAAGCCCATCTTTCAAATCACGTCTTGTTCAGTTCAAAATATGTCATTGCTTGACAAAATTAATATTCTAAAGCCAACCCACGACACAAGCTGGGAATGGTGCTAACATGATAATTATAAGAACCATAATGGTCCTACCTGGTCTATAATGTTGGCACTGAAGATGGCTTCTTCCATGTGTCTTTCATCAGATTTGATTACAGATCTTATGCTGTTTACAACATGACGCACTTCTGGAGGGAGATTACAGTTTGAATGTTCCAAAAATTTAGCCACCAAAATTTTTGTGTCTTTATACGCCTTAAGGTCTACTAAAGAGTGCGGTCGCTCTTTGGAGATTGTGTTGAAGGCCTTTGGCTTTAATTGTAGGTCAATTTTCCTTGTCTCTCTTTGTTTTCCAGTGCGTGGGAAACAGCTTACAGAGTCCTGGCAAGCAGAGGCAGCCACATGAGAACTAGAAACGGGAACTAAAAATAAAGGGGGGGAAATGAATCTTTTAAAAAAAGGCTAGAATAAGAAAGGTGTCAAATCAAACATCCTGACAGGGGAATATTATAATGTTCAGCCTACAACCTATAACTCCTAGTAGGTTCACAGTGGAACAAACGTATAAAACAAAGGAAACATTTAAAAATAGTTATTTTAAAGACTTCTAATAAGGGAACTGACTGCTGGTGAAACACTTCACACTGGTGTTCCTTGAAAAGATCTCCCTTTACCCCCAGAAAAGGTACAGCACAGAGTGCCAGGGCAACGTTCCTCTCCAGGACCAAGAGGCACCACATGGGAGAGTGAATAGTTAAAAATCTTCATGTTCATTGACCCTTCTGCTAATATTGCTATCATGAATGCCAATTGATACTAATTGTGTTAGGGGAAATTTTTCCACTACAGACTGGGCTCAGACAAACATTTATTATATACAAGCCACTGCCCCTATGCTATAAACACAGCTGTAGGCTCAAGTTCCCAGGACAACTAGTCAGACCAAGAAAAGTTTAGGACTGGGCTGCAGGCCTCAGTCATTTTATACCGAAGTGAATAATGCATCAAACCACTGTGAAAATAGAGTAAAAGCCCATGCTGAAATAAAAAGATCCAAGTCTTCACTGATTTTCTCCTGAAGGCTGCTTCCCAAAATATGTGGGTGTGCTGCATTATAATCTGTCACAAAACTCTGCCCTCACACCTACTTCAGTGCTTCCAATATGTTTTACTAAGGCAACCTACCAACTGCATTGTCTTTTTTGTGAACCACCATTACATATACATATCCTGCGCCCTGGCACTGCAACCCTAACGGTGGACTGGTGATGGAGGGACAGCAGGGCCAAACTTAAGTGGTGGTGCAACCCCAGGTGCAGGACAGGAGCCACTGCTGCAGGGTGAGCATAGGGTGGACTCACTCTGCACCGAGCCGTGAGAAGTGTACATGTGCCTAAGGCCCCGTGACCCAGAATGGGATGGTTTGGGAACCATCTCTTTTAACTGAAGAAACTGTAATGAAGCACTAGAGTAAAAGAAAAAAAGTTCAGAGGCCCCAGGCTCAGCACTAGAAAGAGTGATAATGTCTGGATCTAGGCATCATGTGCATGGAAAATGGTGTTATCCAATATCGAACATAATTTTTGTACACCTCTACCCCGATATAACGCTGTCCTCGGGAGCCAAAAAATCTTACCGCGTTATAGGTGAAACCGCGTTATATCGAACTTGCTTTGATCCGCCGGAGCGCGCAGCCCCGCCCCCGGGATGCTGCTTTACCGCGTCATATCCAAATTCATGTTATATGGGGTAGAGGTGTATATTATTATTGTTAACAGAGTTTGGCGGAAAAGAGTCCCAATTACTTGATTTTATTTTTCAGTCTGTAGCTTGTTATAGTTATTGATGGGGAAAAAAAAAAACCATAATACAATTTTAGGAAATTGACTCCTCTCCTGTTTCTAATGCAGCCTGAAATAATCCTGTTTCCTAATGTTGGCTACATGTAGGAGTGCAGGCAAATTATCACCTGTTAAGAAATGTTTCCAGAGGATGCATTTTCCTCTTTGTTGTATATTTATCAAAGGTGCACATATTTAATGTTATAGGCCTAATCTTGAAAGCCAATTGACATCAGTGATGTGCAGTAAGGACTCAGCTCCTCTTGGGAACAGTCCCTATTGTAACTCCTCAAGAGACCCAATTAACCACAGAGGTATCTAGGATGTACTAGAAACAAGCAGGATGAATTCCTCTTGCCTCTATGTCTAAAGGAGCAGGAGTTTCGTTTAACAATTTCATTCTCTGTTACAGAATCATTCTGTTGCAGAGCAAGTGTCATGCACCACTAATTTTAGTTAATGTACACATTCTGGAGAATACCTTGCCACCTTTTCCTGAGCTCCATCCTATCATTCAGGTGCCAAAGCATCAATGAACTGCCGACAGGCTAGCAAAGCATCTGCAAACAGCTCCAGAGGATACCTGAGAGGCCAGCACAATGATCATGTGATGGTGCCACATAGTAATTACCACCACAGTCTTCTGACAGTCAAAAAGGATTAAATCTGCCCATTTGTGGTAAGCCTGTTTATTACTCTTTCCAACACTGAAAACTATTTTGAACTTATAGGTACATTAGAGGATGTTTTTCTTCTGCATCTTCAGGGCAAAGCAGATAATGTAAAACTGGTCTAATCCTTCCTGGCAGAGTGTATAATTAAACCAGGAAAAAACAATACTAAAAGAACACTGAGTCTCTCAAACTCAAAGCCATAATGAAATTAAGAGGGCTGGCTGCTTCTGCCCTTAACTTGCCTTGGTGTACCTAGGTACTGCAATACATGACAGTGTATGGCTTTCCAGTTAAGAGGTGACATTTCAATGGGTTTAAGTGGAATTTGTCTTGGCAGCCTTTACTACACTCATGGTGCTTAACATACCTGGGGCATAGAGCAAAATGAAACACTAGACATTGTGGTCTGCCACACTAGTCACTATAGAGAATGCCAACAATGGATTGGGTTACTCTGGGCTAGCGTGCACAGCGATAGTGGCAAATCCTCCCAGCGTAGATGCAGTTTATACTAGTATCACTAATTGTTTTAGTCTTTCTTTGTTATGGTAATAGCTTATTGAAAAAAATACAAACAATTGATTTATAAATACTTTTAAAATTGAGAACCCCTTTCTTATTGAGACTGTATGTGAACCTACCACAGTCACAATGTGCAGCGATTACTGACCATGAGAGTCTGTTACATCAAAGATATTTTTGATGTTCTTGTATCTGAATCAACAGATTTCCTGCTTTAAACAAACAAAAAAACAAGAAATCTGACTCCCAGTACCAAGAGGTAAGTGGATGGATTATTGACCAAAGAGACCAGAATGAGTCTATCACGTCAAGTCTTAGGGCTGGTCTACACTACAGGGGAAAATCGATCTTAGATACGCAACTTCAGCGACGTGAGTAACGTAGCTGAAGTCAAAGTATCTAAGATCGAATTACTCACTGTCCTCACGGCACGGGATCGACGTCCGCGGCTCCCCCTGTCGATTCCGCAACTCCGCTTGGCTTGGTGGCGTTCCGGAATCAATATAAGCGTGTTCGGATATCGATATATCGCATCTAGATGAGATGCGATATATCGATCCCCGAGCAATCGATTGCTACCCGCCAATATGGCCGGTAGTGAAGACGTAGCCTTACTTGGGGGCACATTAATCTGAGGATTATTGACACAAAAGTCCATAAAGTCTTAAACCTGCTTGGAAGCAAATACTTTAATTCCTGGATTATTAATACATTAGGCGTAATGGCTGTTGTGTTACTGTAGGTACTGCGCAAGTGCAATAATTCTGCTCAAATATTTTATGCTGGAAGCTAATTGCTGTACAATGGCTGTAGCACGCGTGATCCAATCTGGCAGAGACTCTCCACATCAATGTGTAGCGTTACATTTATAAATCACTAAAAATCAGGATTTATATAGTGGAAATATGGCAGGCACCTAAGAGAAGTTAATTGGTGGCACCTAGGAGTGAAAACTGAGTTCTAATTAACATTTTCCTACAACTTCTCCATCAGGAGACACATACCTGGTCTTCCCCCATGAAAGATGCCCCCCCCACAAATCTACCGATGTAAACTTGGGCAAATCACTTTATTTTCTGTGCATAAATTCCCCATCTATACAATGGGGATAACAAATAATTTCTCTCCCCCACCCTTTCTCTTTTGTCTTTTTAGACTAATCTTTTTGGGGTAGGGACTCTCTTTTCACTATATATTTGTACAGCACTAGCAGGATTAGTCTCATCTGAGGCCTCTAGATGCTACCGTAACACAAATTATAATAAAAAGACAGAAAGCTAAACTGTAAATTACTTTCAACAACTAGCTTTTCCTCTGGGTTTTGGGTGGAGCCCAGCTAGTTCCTAGCATCTCACCTCTTGTCCTCAAATTCTGTGGAACCCAGTTCCATTTCTGCACGGTCACATCTACCCTAGCCTCAGGCACGGCTCCCTCCCTGCGCGGAAGTAGAAACAAGCACAAAGGAGAGTGGATGTGTCAATTTCCTGTATCTTTGCTTTCCTCTGGAGAACATTTGTTTGGTCTGACTTGTGATCGGGATGCTGATGTTCCCTTTCCTTTCCCTTACTTTTCTCCTCTATGGAAAGCAGGGACCTCTGTGTGTTTTAACGTCAAAAGGCTTTCTTCCTACTTCTGCCAACAAATTCAAAAAATACAGAGCCATTGGGGCCCTTCTCAGTGGACTGAATCCACCTCACTGCAATAATCCCACCTAGCTGGACTTGGCGCAAAGAAGTTGCATGGGTAGATGGGAAATAGAATCCTCCTTCCCAGGCATGGAACATCACTTGAGTTCTGTGCCAGATACTGCAGCAATCATGCTGAATGCTGTTCCCCCATTCTGCAAGGAGCATCCCCATTCTGCAAGGAGCATCCCCACTCCTTACCTGGCCACTCTCACCTTGTTCCCATGCCCCAGTGCATGGTGGTGTGCCCAGGAGTGTGGACCCCCTTGAATGGGCTGCAGATCTTCTGCCTCTCCTGCGCTGAAACTACCCCAATTCCACTGTGCCTCAGGCTTCACTGCTGCACAGAAGTTTTTCCACTGAATGAACAATGTACAGCCTAAAGCAATTACCAGACTGCAGTTTGCAGCATCTAAACATTCCATGTTAAACTCTACAACTTCATAGCCCATCCCTGAAGTATCCAGATCAAATGCTTAGGCAGAGATAGCCAAAGATAAGCAACTTCAGCTGTTTGTCACAAGAGAAAGCACCTTAGGAAAGATGAAGCTGAAGGGGCTGATACAAACAGCTGCTACATGTCATTGGAAATACTTCTTGTAATATTTATGTAATTTCCAAATAATGTTCAACAGCCTCTTCCCTCTAGCAGGGAGAAAAGCAAGCAGATGTGATGACTAGGGTTGAGGAACTCCATGGATCTGGAGATTTTCTGAATCTCTCCAACTGTTTATGAAGTTTACAAAATGGTTGAATTTGCAAAGTTCTCTTTCTTTTCACTTAAACTCCTCCATTTCTCCAAAGGGATTTAATTTTAAAGAACAAACAATTTGGTGAGGAAAGAATCTCCCACCAGCTAGATCAGCACAAGTAAACTTCCTATACATTACATACAGGTGCATACTGGTGTTGTCTTTAGATCTTTCTCTGCCACTTTATTGACAGTCTCTGCGAAGCAGAACAACTTTCCAATGCATGAAGTTAAGTGGGTGGGAAATTAAACGAATTGAGTTCCCATATCTCTAGTTTTAACCCACACAACTGCTTCGTACCAGATACGCATCATTACAATAACATTCACATATAAGAAATCCAACATATACTATTTTTAGATTAAGGATACACATTTCCTGGGTGACAATTTGAAGCCAGGTTTCTAGATTTAAAATGCCAGTGCATTAACTCACTGTTCTAGGGAGCTCACAGAACTGCATGTTAATGTCTCTGAAATTCACAGAATCACAGAAATTAAAGATGCAAAAGTCCTAGTAGATCGCCTAGCCCAGGGTTCGGCAACCTTTCAGAAGTGGTGTGCCCAGTCTTCATTTATTCACTCTAATTTAAGGTTTCGCATGCCAGTAATACATTTTAATGTTTTTAGAAGGTCTCTTTCTATACGTCTATAATATATAACTAAACTATTGTTGTATGTAAACTAAATAAGGTTTTTAAAATGTTTAAGAAGCTTCATTTAAATTAAAATGCAGAGCCCCCCAGACCAGTGGCCAGGACCTGGCAGTGTGAGTGCCACTGAAAATCAGCTCACGTGCCGCCTTCGGCACACGTGCCATAGGTTGCCTACCCCTGGCCTAGTCCAATCATTCTGCCGGTGCAGGGTTATTCTACATACTATTTTCTTCTCATGTTTTGTCTGCTTCTGCTTTTAATTAGCAAAGCAATGACTCTTCCCCAGTTCCCTTGGAAAATTATTCAACAGTCCAACTGCTATCACTGGTAGGACAACTTTTCTTCCTTTTACTTTCCGTCTATTTCTCCGCTTTACTCCTTCGAACATCCCAGAACAATTTACTTCCTTTTGTGATGTCGATCCCTTTTCAATAGTTATAGACTGTTATATCATCTCTGCTATCATTTAGTCAAGTTATTCTACTGTAACATACTTTCTCTTTTACAGTCATAAACTGATTTTTCATGAAAAGTTGGCAGCTGCTAAGCAAGACCTCTCCCTTTCTCTCCCTCCATGGCTGAGGGGGGGTTTTATAGCAGAAGAGACTGCTGCAGGAAACCAGACGCTACCACCTTGTTATTCTCATCCCCATCCTTCTGAAAATGACCCACCATCTTGTCACTACACAGTCATGCTGGACCTGCTGCCTCTAGAGACAGTACTAATAGTGTATTGCTTGCTGATCCTATCAAAGACAGTGCCACCTCAGGGAGGAAAACCAGAAGCCAGGCCTGTTGCACTACAAGTATGTCTGCTTGGTCACTCCCCTTTCCTGAATGGTACCCCAGCTTCCACGTAACTCTTTAGTCTTGGTGTTCAGTGTGACAGTGGCAGACTAGCAGAAGCACCTGGTCTTCATACGCTTCCCAAGGTGTAGGGTTTTGACTCAGTGGAGAAAGGTCAATACAATGAAGATCAGCAATTATTAATTTCACACTTGTACATTTTTTTCCACATTCCTCTGCCTATAACTTTTAAACATGGGAAATGTACAAGAAACTAAATTCTACACGTGTAAATCATGCTGCAAAACTTGATATAATTTCCAACAATACTAGCTGCAGGATAAATCAACTGTGCTTGATTTGTTCCATACTACATTGCCTTAGTGGCCCACACTTACCTTCCATGCTGGATGAACATGATACAGGGTCACTAGTAGATCGGACTATGTTTGGAATGCCGTATTTTCTAATGCAATGCTGCTGGACAGTTCTCTCGGGGCAGCCATAGCGTGATGAAGTACTTGCAGGCACAGAACAGGGAGAGGGCTGAGTGTGTACAGCAGCAGGCTGGTTAAAGACCCCAAAACATATTTTCACTTGTTTCAAGGGTGGTGTGGTTTTGTTTTCTCTAACAGAGCTCTGTGATTCTCTTTCTGATGGGCTGAAATTTTCTGAGGAGCAGTCTGAGGCTCTGCCATGAACATAGTTCTCATAGTCCTGGCCTCGAGACCTGTCCACAGAGGCTCTGCTGCAGGAACTGCCATCCTCATCAGGGGAACATTGTGAGTTAGTCCTGTGAAACCCAGAGCAAATGCTGTGATCCAAACTGGTGCAGCTCCTGTTTGTGGCGCCTTTGTGGATTGTATTGTATGGAGAAAAGTCTGTGGAATGAAGAGACCCCTGAACTTCCAGAGAATAAAGATCCTCTGAAGAGTAGCTATGATCTGGAATATCAGCAACCTCAGAGACCATAAGAGAGGTACTGTCAACAGACACTGAAAAACAAGGCATTTGGAGTATTATCATATTGCAGTCGTCTATATCATTATTAGTATACATTCTGTTTTTAAGCCAGCTATGTGCCAGTGCTGTACAAGACAAAACATGAAGAAAGTCCTTGTCCTAAAGAGATGATGATCTAATGGTTCAACTAATGGATTTAAACCAATATATTAAAATATTTTAAATGACAAAATGCCAGATAGTAAAGACTGAAGTCATCCTCCTGCTTTTAGTCTCTTTTAAGCAAAATGCTTTGAGCTATTCTCATCTATTTTCTTTCACTGATAAAGCTCATACCAAAGTATATTCTCCCACTACAGTTAGAGTGGGCTGAAGTCCTGCCTTTGGTTTATTTGATAAACATTTCTTTTAATGCTGTAAGGATTGTGTGTGGTAGGAACAATAACACTTTACACAGACACTCAGTAACCAAGGCATTTATCAAAGTTTTATACCTACAAGTATTATCAAAGCTAGTTTTGTATCTAACACCTTGTAACCAGGCATCACATGTCTCAAATACACATCAAAGAGATTCTCGAAAAAGAATCCACCCTTGTACCATCTCTAGCATACAAAATGTATAGCGTATCAGAGATTTCTTTGTCTCTACATGGCAGATGAAAGCTCAACATTCTCTCAGATATACATCACTGTGGACGCCCTTTGTATTAGAAGCTGAGATTTTTATCTCTTCTTCCAAGATACTCACACATTTATATATAGAAGAAAATGTGTGTGTGTTACGTAAAGCTGTATTTTTCCTCCTCTTTGTTGCCAGAAAAGATTTTCTAAGAGAATAAAGAACCACACCTACATCCTGGCCTATACGTTCTTTTTTGCCCAACTTCAGAATACAATCAATTACTTTTCTATAGTGGACTAGAACTGATGAGGTGTCATCCCCAATTATATACAGAATATACATCACTTAAAATAAATTGTTCCATTCAGCTCAGCAATCTCAGATTGCCCCCTTTCATGTAATAGCTGTTACCAGCAATGTTGGTAAGGTAAACAGGTTCTCACATTTGTGTTGAGGGATGGAACAATAGGATCTGTTAGCAGGTTTACAAATGTTTGGTAAAGTGCCTCTGCACCTGGGGTCTGGCTAGCAGAAATGACAAAAAGCCTCTTAGTGCTGTATTCCTGGCCTGCAGGAAATATTGTAAACTTCAAAAGGGAGCTGTGGTATTTTGGGAGCTTACTCTGGCACCCCAAAGATATGGAGACGGAGCCATTACTGCATATGTCGTCAAATATCCAAAAGGCTAGATTTTATGAAAGACTTTTCATCCCCACTCAAAATTGCTAAGTGAGACCTAGTATTTTCCTCAGGGCATGTGGGAAATAAACTCACATTTGCCAGGCAACTTAAGTTTGCCAAAGGACACATTAGTCAATTATGTAAATATCTATTTAGACATGTTAAAATGCATATTATTTACTGCTCAAAGTGCATTAGGTACACTGAAACTTAAGTTTGGTGATGTAAATACTTATTTAGACATTTTTAAATAGCATGTTTGTTAAATATACCAGAATCTCCCAAAAGCTTCTTACTTGGGTAGTTAAGATGAATCTTTGTAACATATCACACTGTCATGATTTGAAATCTTTAGAATATTAAGACAGATGCGTGAATGGGTTAAATCTGTATCCCATCCTCAGAGCACAGACCTTGAAGTAGTATCCAAACTCACCATGGAACCTCTTTTCCAGGATTTGGATTTATTGATATTCAGAAACAATCAGATAGTATAAACCTTCCAAACAGACACTCCCACTCTGTATCCTGGCTGGAGCTGTTTGGACCCATTGGTTAGCCTGACTTAAGGGCCTTATTTACACTTTCTCATGATTGCTACTCTCCACTGCTGCAGTTCCCCTAGTGGAACCAACAGAGGAAGCTGTAGTAGAGGCTGGTCAACATCATCTTGACTACCATCATCATTTAACCCTGCTCAGAGCAGGTCTAGCTGCACAATGAGTGCTTTACCATGGTACTCACAACAGTGGCAAGGTTATTTTGGGACATTTTTGTAAGGGCAGGCATTGGGGGAACCTAGTGTAGACACAGACATAGCATGTTAATGCATAATATACTTAAGCAAAATGTATGCAGTGTTGTAGCTCTGTTGGTCACAGGATTTTAGAGAGACAAGGTGGGTAAGGTAATATCTTTTATGTGACCAGCTTCTCTTGGTGAGAGAGAACAGTTTTCAAGCTGACACAGAGTTCCTGAAGGAGAGCTTTGTGTAAGCTCAAAAGCTTCTCTCTCTCACCAACAGCAGCTGGTCCAATAAAAGATATCACCTCACCCACCTTGTCTCTTTCTCAGTATGTAAAGGAATACATTCCTGTGGTTGGAGGCAGAAACTCTTTTGAAATGAGAATATACATGAAAATGTTGGATTTATATTCACTGTATGTATTCTGTCATGTTAGTAATACCAACATTTAATAAAAATGTAACAGAGTTACATTTTTAAAAGATGCACATATACTTTTACATCCCCCATCGTGTCAAAGAAAGAGTATGCATTTTTAAAATGTCTACATAATAAATACATATGCACAGAGCTATAAAATGTTTATGACTGAATCACTGATTCTTAACTCATCTACAGCATCACATATTATTTCAATACAAAGCAGAAAGGAGACACATTCTGCTCATCAAAGTGACCCAATAAATTCAGTTTTGATAAAACAAATTAAATATCTGCTATGAGTATATAAGAAAACTCTTTGTAAACATCCCCTCCTTAATAATAAAAACTGGTCACCTTGAATTGTCAACATCACACTTCACTGCACAAAGATGTCAAATGGTTGGTTTGTTTTTTTAAGACTATTTAGTGCTAGTGAAAAGTGAGGAATTGACCACTCTGGAGACTGAAGCCTTCTAGTTATCCACAAAACAGACACATCATGGGAAGTACCCGATTCCCAACACTGATGTGTCAGCATACTCTGACGCTATTTTGGAAGATAACAGAAGATAATTCAGTCCTCAGACCTGTTAAAACTTTAGCTTCTCTTCTGAGATTGTCAGCAACGGTGCCAAGAGGTAATACCTACAGGGTGTTAATGTTGGCTATGATATGGACACCTATCTGCTGGGGATTAGACTGAGACCATCACCTCATTTCATATACATCACTGAACAGCCATCAGGTAGTAACATGTTCTGGTCATTGAGCTGAATTTATGACATTGACCTAGAGGTGAATACCTCTCAATGTCAATCAGACTTGTTACAGAAAGGCTGTCCTGATCAACTTGGTTAAAAGAATGAGCAGGCCCTGTGCTGCTGCTGCTGCTGCTCAGGATCCCTATTCAAGAGATCTGCCTTCAGAAAAAAGAGCTCAGGTTCATTCCTGGTCTTCTGGAGCAGCAGTAGGGAAGAGCGATGTGAGTGTACCTGTCCAAAGGCAGCCACAATTGTTTATTAATATTATTTATAGAGTGCCACAGGAATGCATGGCGCTTTAAAGACAACTAAAAGCCTCAGGAAAGCTTCCAATTAAAGTAAGCTCTCCTCCACAGAGCTTTGGAGACAGCTTTGGAGAAGAAAACTGGCTTTCTTCTGTGCCTGTTTTACCATTCTAGCAATATCAGTTTGTGAAGAAGGAAAGTAGTGAGTGATTGGGACAAAAGTGTTTCTTATTATGACCAATAAGTTAGGTTGACATAGCTACATGCTCAAGGGTGTGAAAAATTCACACTCCTGAATGACATAGTTAAGTCAACCTAACCTCCAGTGTAGACATGACTAGACTGAGGGAAGAATTCCATCGACCTAGCTACTGCCACTCAGGGAGATGGCTTGCACACATGGATGGATAAACTCCTTCTCTCACGCTAGGCCCTATGTCTGTATAGCTGCAGCAATGTAGCTGTGCCACTGTAGCACCCATAGGATAAACATGGCCTTAGTGACAACTGCCTGTTCCCAAAATAAACAAACAATAAAATCACCTTGTGTGCTAAAGCCGGCTGTCGTGTTTCTCTCACCCAAACTGGATTCAGTCACTTGCTGAGCTGTACCGGTGATCTGTACAGAAAGTGTATAATAAATAGTGTGTTAGCCTGCAGTTAGCATTACCCACGCATACAGGGCTGAAACATACTGTCATGGATCTAAAGGATATGACTGGTAATGTGAGAAAGCTATCCTACAAGTTGCTATTCAAATCAAAAGGTATTTATAGACATAGTAATTCACAATGTCTTTGGATTAGCAGCAGATGCAGAGCAAATGAACATGCCTAAAGCAATTGCTGGATTTTCCAGAATCTATAAAATAAATTATCTTGGGTTCAGAGGCATTTAGGGCTTCAGGCTAACGTTACAAAGCATAATGACTGCGGTGCTTAGAATTAATGCTCCTATCTTCTTAGCATATGTGCAACACGCCTCAGGTGGCACATGACCAGGATCCATCTCTGAATTTGATCCGCTGGTTGGATAATTAGCTTCCCTGCCCAGTACTGATGGGGAGTGCAATGTGAACTGATCCATAACACCACAATGCTCCTATTACCAACAGTCTTTCTGTAGTGGCCTATATATATCACTCTTCCAGAGGAGGGCAAACTACGGCCTGCGGTGCCGCCCTGCCCGGCCCTTGAGCTCCCAGCCCCTCCTCCACAGCCACGCAGCCAGACCTCTGAGCAGCAGAGCTGCATGCTCCTGCCGAGCAGAGCAGCAGTGTGTCTAGCTCTGGCCAGGCAGCACAGTTGCCAGACATGCTGCTCTGAGTGGCATGTTAAGGGGGCTGGGGCCAGGGGGTTGGATAAGGGGTGGGAGATCCTGGGGGGCAGTCAGGGGATGGGGAACAGGGGCGTTGGATAAGGGTGG
>NC_133777.1:55833863-55847476 GCF_003597395.2 Chelonoidis abingdonii
GTTGGATGGGTCAGGGGTTATGAAGGGGGCAGTCAGAGAGCGGAAAGGGGGAGGGGACGGATAGGGGGCGGGGGCCAGGCTGTTTGGGGAGGCACAGCCTTCCCTACCCAGCCCTCCATACAGTTTTGCAACCTCAATGCGGCCTTTGGGCCAAAAAGTTTGCCCACCCCTGCTCTATTCCCGCCATGTGGCCATGGGGGAAAAGTGCAGGGTGGAACCAGCAGAGACTACAGCTAGTAGAAGCAGGTGCAGAAACAGCCAAAGTGCACACAGAGAACTTTCTGCAGTTTTGACTGAATTTTCTCTGCCCCCTGCTGCTTGGCTGCTTGCTCCAACTCTCTTCTACCACCCTCACAGTCTCTTCACCTCAGCTTCCTGCCACCTGTTCTCCACATACCCTCTTTTCCCCTGCCCTGTCAGCCTCCCCCTTCTTCCCTTCAGCAGGCACTCCTTTCACTTTTCTTTCCATGTACCTTATCCTGTCCTAACTAATCATGGAACTATCATGCTATCCGCTGCCATCACCTTGTTCATGCTGCTTTCCCCCACCCTCCTTCTGTCTTTTTAGATTATGAACTCTTTGGGGCAGTCACTGTCTGATACTCTGAGTTTGTACAGAACTCAGCAAAATGGGGCCCTGTTATTGGTTGGCCCCTAGGCTCTACCACAATAAACATTAATAATAATCTTCACTTTCAGTCCTTGAACAACTAGAGCAAAATACCTTTGGGGTTTACTTTGAAGAAGTACCTACATTTCAGTATTGAATGTAGTAATCTCTAAAATGTTATAGGGTTCTTGTAGACGGATGGTGCTCTATAAAAGTAGGGTATTATTATTATTTATAGAAGTAGACTCATTACAGTTGCCAACAATTTGCAAGGGTGGATTATTATTAACAAATGGTTCCTTCTGCCAGAAGGAAATTCCAGGATGTTTTCCCCCAACTCCAAATTATTCACTGATGCAGCACAGTTTGTGGTTTTGAAAAGTTCTTCAAAGCCTTTTCCCCATCATTTTAAAATATCTTAATATATTTTTCTCCTTGAAATGCAGTTACAAATTTCACTTTATATATAGATGATAAAAATCAGCTCATGGGTTTCTGTAAATCACAAAGACTCCTAAGGAATGATAAAATATTTTTTTTCTTAAAAAAAATACAGATGGGTGTATAAGGGAGGAGAGTTTGCAAAACAAAATACAGAGAAATGCCCGATTTATTTCTCATTAAGGGAGGAAAGTTAGCATTAAAAAGCTATCAACTTGATTAAGGTTAGATACAACATTCATAACTCCAGCTTCACGTGGATTCCTGTTGGAGATTTCTTTGCAAAATCACTAAGAGGGAGCAGAGCTCAAAGAGAGCATGCCAAAGGGGAAGAATTTAAAAAACCTAGACAAATCTTTAAGAACTTGATTCAAACACTACTGAAGTAAATGGGGTTTAGACCAGGCTCTTAACTTTGTTTTTAATCCCTCCCATCAAATTTTTAGCAGTTCTTTGGGAACCCGCTATTGGAAAAGAATACATGGTAATTATAAATAAAACAAGAGTACCAAACTATACCCTAAGATGAGGTCAGTATAGCATGAGAAGTTATGTCATCTTTAGCAGACCACATCACGTCTGCTTCTGTATGGCCACATTTAACTAGGAGACGTTCATTGCAATAGATAACAGAGCCTAGAAATAATCATCAATCACCTCTATGCAAGCTCTGGTGTTGAGGGCTTAATTTGTATTTGGCTGTCTATAAAATCGAATGTAACATTACTACACTAAAGCCATTAAGAAAAGAGCTCTAAGTGTTTGTGAATGTGACTATCTACATAAAAAATGGTATCAGAAATATTCCCCGTGCAGATACAGCTTCTGTGATGCAGTACTGCAAAGCAGGCCAATATTTAAAGTAATAGGGTCTTGCTGTGAAATGATTTACTGACAAAGTTTTATCTTCAAAAAACCTTTCACTATATGTGAAAAAGCCTGGTTACTTACCTTGTACAGTAGCTGGAGTTCTTTGAGATATGTATTCCTCAAGGTGCATAAGCGCTCTATACACCTGAGACTGGATGATTTTTCGTTAGCAATGTCCTTGGGTCCGCACCTATACCCTTCTCCTCCTCATGCGCCAAACCAAAGGTATGGGGGGGGGTGGGAGATGGACTGCCTCCGTAGTTCCTTCTCTACCATGAATACGTTGTATAGAAACAAGCTAAATAACCAGACATCCAGTGAGGGTCCATCTGCGTATTCCATTTCAGGTGACTCACAATCAGTGTTCATCGAGGACCATGGTGTCAGGAGCTCTGCTGTATTGCAGAGCGAAGGACAGTTCTTCTGAAGGATGTGTCTATTATAGAAACTTGTACCAGGATGTAATGCTTCATAGAGGTATGAACAGAGCCCCATGCTGCCACTCTATAGGAACATCTCAAAGTGAAGGTATCTCTGAGAGGGACTGCTTCTCCTCTCATACATTTGGCAAAAGAGACAAATACTTAAGGATATTTCCTAAAAGGTTTCATCCTCAGCAGGTAAAAAGCCAAGGCTTGTCCAATATCCAAAGAGTGGTGCTTCCCATTCTCTCTGGTAGCATGGAGATTCTGGTGGAAGACAGGTAAAATGAATGACCTGGGTCAGACGGAATTCCAAGATTACTTTCGGAATGGATTTAGGATGTAACCTCAAGGAGACATTATCCTTACGGATGACCATATAGGGAGGGACTGCCATAAGGGCGCCAGGTCATCTACTCTTCTGGCTGAGATGATTGCAACCAGAAAGGCAACCTTCATGGATAGCTGAGCAAAGAAACACGGAAGCTAAAGGTTTGAAGGGGGAATTTGTTAGTGTGGATAAGACTAGCTCAAGGTTCCACATTGGGTAGGTTTCATTACTGGAGGAAAGGTTCTGATAAATCCCTTTGAAAACCTTACTGTAATCAGATAGGCAAAGATTGTATGGTTGTCCACTGAAAGGCAAAAGGCACTAATAACTGCCAAGTGTACTCACAAGGAGGTGAGGCAACCGTGACATTTTCAGACACAGGAGTTAGTTCAGAATATTAGGGATCTCTGAATACTCTAGGGCTAGCCGATGATGTTGACACCATGCAAAGAACCTCTCCCATTTTGCTGTATAGTGTTTTCTTGTGGAGTCTTTTCTGCTGTTGCTAATGATGGATTGTACAGCTTCCATGCATGATCTTTCATCCAAATATGAAGCTGCTAGATGAAGAGATACTGGTTTGCAATGGAGGATCTTGCCCCTGTCTTGGGTTAACAGGTCTGGCAGGAGCTTTTGAATGCAGATGCAAGGAGAATGCTAGTGAACTAAAACTGCCTTGGCTACATGGGGGCTACTAGGATCACCAACATTTTGTCCTGTTCGAGCTTCCTCTGGACGCAAGGCAAGAGGGGAATGTATGGAAATGCATAAATTAGTGGTTCTGAATGTTGTACTAGAAATGCATCCCATTTGGAGCTGTGTCCTCATACCGTTTGAGGAGGCTGGACATTTCCTGTTTTTGTTAGATGCAAAGAGATCCCACGATGGGAATTCCTGTTGTTGAAAGATGTTCTATACCACCAAGTCGTTAAGTTCCCATTTGTGGTCTTTGGAGAAGTGTCCTCAGACGTGGTCTGCCAGAGCATTTTGCACCCCTGGAAGATGCACTCCTCAAAAGTGATATGGTGGCAGAGATATGACAGAACTTGTTTGCAAGCCTCAAGCACTGTATTCAATTTTGAATTCCTGAAGGGTCCAGATAGCTCCCAAACCTCACAGGGAGGAGTCTGTAATTAGTTTTTTCGTGGGTCACGGTGTGTGTGCAAAGGGAACTGACTTCATGTTTTCCTACCAGACAAGTGGCCTCAGGACCCCATGGGGGAGTGAAACTGACTTGCCAAGAGTAAGCTTTCATGGCACATAGATTGTCCATAACTATGCTTGTAGACTGGGATTCTCAAACTTCATTGCATCGCGACCCTTCAAACTCAGAGCTGGAAAAGAGTTGTCTTTGTTTAGTGAGGGAATTAGAGAGACCAGGGCGATAATTCTGAAACATAAGAGCAGATTAAGTCATTCAGCTGTCAGATATAGCATGAGCCTCCAGCCTCCTTTCTTCTTATGGATGAGGAAATATCTTAAGTAAAATCCTCTTCCCATGTACTGGGGTGTTGCCAGCTCTATGGCTGCCAGATGGAACAGAGAGTCCACTTCCTGGGTGAACATCCTCTCGTGAGAAGGTCCCTGAACAGGGACTCTGTTGCATATCCATCATATATCCAGGGGTGATGATTTCCAGAACACGTCTGATGTTAAATGGTGCCATGCTGGAAAAAAAGTAAGCTAGGCAGCTAATAAAAAAGGGTGTGGGAATCTGGCTCAAGTGGACTTGGTACGAGGACTCAAAGGTCCCATCAAAAGTTATCAGTTAGTAATGACTCTCAGCTATTACTGGACTGGCTGGATTCACGCTAGTGACTGTAATGTACATTCTGTGACTGCTTGATTTTGACTTTGATTTTAACAGACCTTGTGCGGTGGCAGTATGCAGCACACATTCCGTTCCTCAATCTGTAAGCTAAAGAGCCAGGGAGCTACAGGTGTTGTATGCTCTCAGCAGTTTCTGTGTTTTCTGTGAACTAATGTTTCTTTAGCACAAGGGACACCATAGTGGCCTTGAGGAGAAAGGCTCCATTATCCCCTCATCTATCTCCTACACCACAGCTCCTACTTATTTTTAAGCTAAATTTCAGGCTTAAAGAAATGTAAAAAAACCTGTTTTGACAGTAAAACAAAAGAGCTGACTGTCACGGAGTCCCCGGGCGATGCTTTGGAACTATTCCCCACAGAGCCAGTCAGGACTTTGGGGAGCCTCCTCTCCCTTGGAGCAGACTGTCTTCAGGGCAAGAAGCTCACATGGCTTCACCTCCTGGGTCTCTCCTTGGAGTATTCAGCATATGCTCCCCCGTGCGCTTCCCACAGCGAGTACGCCCAGGCAGGGTCCTGGGGAAGCGAGAGGGTCCTGCATGCACCCCCACTTCACTTCGCAGTCAGATGTGACTTTTAGCCAGCCAGTAAAACAGAGGCTTATTAGATGACAGGAACACAGTCTAAAACAGAGCTTGTAGGTACAGAGAACCGGACCTCTCAGCCAGGTCCATTCTGAGGCAGACACTCACGTCTGCACTCACTTCCAGTCCCCAGCCAGCTCCAAAATTGAAACCCCCTCCAGCCCCTCCTTTCTGGTCTTTGTCTCTTTCCCGGGCCAGGAGGTCACCTGATATCTTTGTTCACCTTTAGCTATTCCTTTGCAGGGTGAAGGGCCCCAGCCATTTGTTGCTAGGATACAAAGTGTCGGCAATTTATGCACACTGGTGACTTAAGAAATGCATAGGGGAAACTGAGGCACCCACACAGTATTCAGAGGAAACATTAAGAACAGCCCTACTTCGTCACACTGACCAACACCTACTTTTCATTCACTCAATTTCTTTTTCTGAAAGGAGACAACACCAACACAAACACAGGGCCTATTCTGGAAACCCTGTATGAATATGAGTAAGGGTACGTCTACATCAGGTTTCCCCAAACTTTTTTCCTTGCGTTCCCACCCCACCTCAGTTGTGGTTGGGAGCTGGGACCAGATGTGGGGCTGGAGTTGCAGCCAGGCTGAGAGCCAGGAGCCGAGGCCGGGACCACAGCTGGGGGCAGGAATGCAGCCAGGAATGGGGTCAGGACTGAGAGCGGAGCCGTGCTGGGGCAGGACTGGAGCTGCGGCTGGGCTGGGAGCCAGGGGCTGAGACTGGGACTGCAGCTCAGGGTGGGGCCAGAGCAGAGCTGGTTGGTGCTCCCTGGCCCCCTTGGGGGCTAGCCTGGGCCCCACTGTGCCTCCCAAATATTCCTCCATGCCTGCCTAGGGGAGCATGCCCGATAGTTTGGGGATCACTGGTCTACACTTAAAATGCTACAGCTGCACACCTGTGCCGGCGTAGATCTTCAGTGTAGACACCATCTATGCTGATGGGAGGGTCCCTTCCATCAGCATAGTTAATCCACCTCGCCAAGAGGTGGTAGCTAGTTCAGTGGAAGAATTCCTCCACTGACCTATCACTGCCTACATCGGAGGTTAGGTTTGCTTACCTACAATGCTCAGAGGTGCAGACTTTTCACACCTGAGTGACATAGTTAAGCCAACTTAATTTTCAAGTGTAGACCAGGCCTCAGTCAAGCTAACTATCTTCTTGCCTGCTGAATCAGACGTAAGATATTTCCTATCAGTGCTCATCTCTAGTAATGCCAGACGTATCTTGTACATTGTGGCATTTAGTCTGAATGGAACATACCGAGAACACAGCCTGGAATCCTTGAATTTTTCAGCAATGGCAAGAAGGTGAAATGTTTTCACCTGTGCAGTGGCTCTGTTGCTAACACTGAGACACTACCACCTTCTCCAGGGAGTGGATTATGCAGGGAGAATTTGGAGGTAACACTCCTTCTCCAGGATAAGGGTGAAGATTACATCATTCTTTCTCAACCCTTTAGGGTTTATTCTGAGGGTACAAGATCAACTTCAAAGTGAGTCACTTGCTTTCTCAGACTTAGAAGCACCACATGGACCAAGAGCTCCTTTAGCACATTCCTAAGAAATGGGGCTGAATGAATAAGATAGTGTGCTTGGAAACGTAGGGCTCTTTCACTGAAAATTGGTAAGAAAAATGAAAAGACAAGACCTCTCAGCTTAACCTCTGGGCTCCTGGCTGTAATGTGCAGACTCTTTACATTGGGGTATAGCTTTCTTTAAATATAATATTTGGCCTTCCTAGTGGTGGTACTTTGCTGGCAGACTGGAAATCAAATTGAGGAATAGATAGGGCATTTTTCCACTTTACACATGGGTTTTACAACATCCCTTCTCTTAATACCAACAGAGTACTCTGCGCATCCTCTCTGTTTACAGAAAAGATGGCAATATCTTTAATCTCTATATAAAAATATCAACTGCCTGAGGCTTCAGCTGCTCAGTGGCATCCAAAAAAGTGGAAAGATGCATGGACAGCTTTTAATCACTTGAGGAAGCCTAGATATATATATATAGAGAGAGAGAGAGAGAGTTAAAATCACTTAGAGTTCTCAGTTTTTCTCTAATCGAGCACTTTTTCAATATTCAGACTCCATTTTACTAGAATTAAATCCATTTAAGTCTGTCTGGTTAGTGTATTCATAATTTGCATTTCCTTCACTGTCTCTTTCTCCATTTATCAGAATAATTGCTGAAATGTAATTTATATGCAGTTTACACTGATAAGTGGAATTGATTAACCTTCTGTTTGCTTGGGGGAAGGGAAGCCATGTTTTAACAGTAACAATCCCTTAATGTTTAGTCAGTTCAAAGCTCCTGCTCACTAATGGGAGGGAGTGCAGGTGGTACTGGCACAGATTCTCTTATCCACCCTGCACCCCGGTAATGGATGTCATGATTATGAATGTCCTCAGGAACACTGGCTGCATTAAAAGATAGTCACTAAGCTGTTAGGATTCAAAGAATAGCTAAACCAGGGGTTAAATTCAGCTGGAGGTGTCCAGAGCACAGCTCTGGTAAATATTTTTAAAGCCCTGAGCTCCTGTACGCCCCATGGGGCTGAAGCTCCTAGCCTCGGGGCTCTGAGAAATACTATATGAAAATTTAAGCTCTGAGCTAAACCATGCTTTCCGCAACTCTGCACAGCCTACAAATTAGTAAAGCTTACAAGACATTTACTGGTATAATTCATCCAGAGACTGGGGACTTTCTATTCTACCCTAGCAGATATCACCCCTGCGAAGTAGTGCGGAAAGCACTGTTTTCAAGGCAATACAACAAGTTGCAGTATGGATGACAACTGCAAATTGTATTTAGAAGCAACCACTGCTACTAGCACTGACATTTTCTGTTCCTATCCAGGAAATAGTTATGTCTAATTTGATATAATTTGATAAAATTCTAAAGAACAAACAAAAAAAATATGCCTCATGCTCAGTAAGAGGCTTAATTATTATTGATTAATGGCTCCCAGCAGCACTTCTATAGCTAAAGCTCTGCCATTATTTCCATTGGAAAGTCTGATTTTGAGGAGTTTATAAAGCTGATCAATTCAATTCATACCGTGCTGTACTCTGATGCATATTATATGAGAGTGTGTAGCATGTATGTAAGAATTTGAGTCTCCATTCTATATTCCTTACAGATCTAAATTTGTCACGGACTTTAAGGCTGTGTTCTTCAGTTTTTAAATTCTTTGGGACTTCTGGTCCACAATGAATGTAGGTTTGGGCCTTTGGTGTTAATGAAAGTGTCAAGAATATAAGTTGTTCTGCAACCTCTACTATTGCCAATGCACTTCATTCCTCACCTCCCACACCTCTTGCCATTCTACTCTTAGAGCTTTCCTGGCTAGAAACTGCCAGGCATACAGTGGGGTAATGTGGATTAACACCCAATAAGAGCTTTATAATCATGATCACATAATAATTAAAAATCCACCGCTCATTTTCTCTTAAGACCAGAACCAACACTGGGACCCAGGTGCCCAGAGATGAATAGATGGGAGCACTGACACTGACCCAACTGTCAGAGATTTATGGACAATGTATCTGCTTAGGAGCACTTTTGGGGAGGCCTGACATAATAGGGTAGAGTACGATTTTGCTGCCTTAAGTTACTAGCTTGTTAAATTAATTATTTTTGTTGTCCTTGAGTGCCACGTGCTGTTGGGGTGACTATTCCTGTGTAAATTGTGATCCTGACTAATAGAGCACCCAGAATGGTGGACAAGCATATTTTTGTATTTAAATATAAATAAATAGCCATTTATATAACTTTCTAGCATACCACATACAAATTCTCACCTGAAATATGTTTTTTTAAAAAACAGATCTGATTTTAATTTGCCTTTTTTTAAATTTAGAGATAAGACACAAATATAAAAACATTACAAAACACCCTAAGGCTTTCAGATTCCTTTATAATCAATGCTGTAAAGAAAACAGGGCAGAATTTCACTAAATAACATTTTAGAAATTAGCTAATTGGGACTCTAAAATGTTTTGTTCAGTAGCAATTGTCATTGACTCATCTCTATTACTGAAGAATAAATCAAAGAAAGGGGGCAAGTACGTTTGATCGGACCAACTTCTTTTGACGAGAGAGACAAGTTTCGAGTTTACACAGATCAGAGACAAACGATGTTTGGCCTGTTGCTATCTTCTGTCAGGTACAAGTGAGAAAAACAAAGACTTAGCAGAAGCTGCTAAGGTTAAGGAAGTTAAGAATGGCTGATGGGTCTCATTTAAGCCTAGCTGCACATCTGTGCTGCCTTCTTTGGACACTTTGTAAACTGTCAGCAATTTTCCCTCTGTGGAGGTGGGTCCATGTATTTATATTGTAATCGAATGTTTCTTAATACGTTGCTTTCCCTGGGGGAGAGCTACCACAGGTTATTTCTTATATATGCTGAGTAAATGTGAAGGACTCTAGTAACACAGTCTAGACACGTGCTATGTTAACCAGCTCTATGTAACTAGTTCTGCAACTGTGCACCTCAACCCTGACAAGCAATAGCCAGTATGTTACATTCCTCAGACTTCCTTGAGTTTCTACTGAAATTTGAAGAAAATCAAAGATCCCAGAAGCAAGTAAAAAAGAGAAACTGAGACTGTTATATGGGGTAGCAGTTTATCAGTGTGATCACCACCATTAACTGTTTCCCCCATGTGGACCATAATTCTGTAACTGATTGTCTGAATGAATTTTGAGTCGCATGGTATGAAATAATATAGAAAATACAACTGAAAAATAGAAGTGAGATGTACTGGACCTTTTGTTAAAGCTCATAATGGAGTTAAGGGGCTTGTAGAATACTGTTATTGATAAAATATATCAGCCATTACTGCAAATAATAGCATCAAAAAGTATGAGCAATAGCAAAATTACAAACAAATGTAGATTCTGCTCATTGCTTTGTTACAGAAATACGTCCCTACTTCTTATAGTTCAATATATAGCTGCGTATGGTTCCTTATCACTTAATGTAATCACTAGGTGCAGGTCAGTTTCCAGTATTCTGGGGCCAGCTTGGTTTCTGTTCCTGGAAGGCTATATGTTAGAACTGGTAGAGAGTAAATTTTGACACTGGGCATAAGCCTTTCTGTCAAGACTTCGGCAAGTTATTATAAGAAAATCTACGCCAGCTCTTTTCCAGAAGATAATTTGAGATCCAATGCCAACTGCAAAGCAATTTTTTTTTTAAATTGATCTATAATCTCTTGCAGGAATGTCTCCTAACTCTAATATGGTACTTAATGGAATTTTATACAGAAATTTGTATGACTCTAAGCCCAGACCAGAGGACATGTTAAAATTATATGTCCCATGAGCTGCATTTCTAATACACACAAAGATGGTATCATCACATTTTGTACCAAATAAAATTACCTTCTTGGTTATCAAATCTAATTTTTGTACTATCTCCTACCTGTGCACAGTAAGGTAATCCCCCTGTTGGAGGCACTAGACTACTTTGAATAAAAGAAAACTGCTTCCTACTTGAGGATTCTTCTTACCAAAAGGGCCCATACAGCCCAATCTCACTTCAGAACGTCATTCTCCATCCACACCTAAAAAAACAGGTTCCTTGCTTCAATGGCTCAAATCTCTTCTCCTAGGTTTCTTCAGTGATGGTCCAGTGTTCTGTGATTATTTTTGTGATTTTTTAAAAATGAATGACCTCAACTGAAATGCTATGTCTTACACAAACATTTGTCCAAGCATGCACCCAGAATTTAGGAGGATGCAGATTTATAGATGAAGGTCACAAGCTACTACTGAGAAAGGAAAACACCCATTTAAGTTGAAGACAATGGACCAGAAATTATCAGTTTAGAGAATGCAAAAGTGCTCACAATTCAAACACGTTTATCACTGTGTCCTTCAGGTACTCTTAACTCCTAAATTCTTTAGTAAGTAAGAGAATGGCCAAAGAGAATTCACACCTATTCTTTGACCTTTCCTTACCTGACTAGCAGGGTCTGTCCAATCACTGCTTCATAAGGAGGGGCAGCTCCGTTGGAATAGCATTCCTGGCTTTAATGGTGACTTCATATAAAGCACTGAAGGGGAATGAGGAAAGTCCAAATGGAGACCTCTGTTAAAGAAAAATAAATGTTCAATTATCATTTCACTGCACTGGATTTACCTGGAAAACAATGTCATCTTCCACATGATGTAGTTAGCAGATGCACGCCTCTGAATTTGTGACTGAACCACACAAAGCAGTCTGTTGAAGAGTTCATTAGACAAGTGAAATGAAGTGAAATGAAGCCTAAATTCAAAGGATAGTTTAAAAATTATTCACATTTTTGGATACTGGCCATTTATACCAATCTATTCTATAGCATAATATCTTGCACATACAGTACCCTGTAGCAATGTACATTAATAATGGCAATCTCCTCAAGAGATTAACTCTCACATTTAAATTCTGTGTATAATGCTAAACTGTGGTAAAATTAATAGTATCCTTGTTATGTTCAAATATTGTTATCCCTGTCTTGTCTGAATTCATCCACTTCTCCATCATGGTCTTTTTTTATACAGCAGCACTAATATAAACAAAATGAATGTTTAAACAGGGCTGTCAAGTGATAAATAAATGAATCATGATTATTCGCATGATTAATCATGCTCTTATACAATAATAGAATACCATTTATTTAAATATTTTTGGATGTTTCTGCATTTTCAAGTATATTGATTTCAATTAAGAATAGACACAAAAGTGTACAGTGCTCACTTTATCTTTATTTTGATTACAAGTATTTGCACTGTGAAAAAAACAAACAAATAGTATTTTTCAATTCACCTAATACAAGGACTGTGACTAGAGCAATCTCTTTATCATGAAAGTTGAACTACAAAGTAGAATTATGTATAGAAAATAACTGCATTCAAAATATAACAATGTAAAACTTTAGAGCCTACAAGTCACTCAGTCCACTTCTTGGTCAGCCCCATCACTCAGACAAACAAGTGTGTTTACAATTTGCAGGAGATAACACTGCCACTTCTTGTTTACAATGTCACCTGAAAGTGAGAACAGGCATTCATATGGCACTGTTGTAGCCGCATTGCAAGTATTTACGTGCCAGATGTGCTAAAGATCCATATGTCCCTTCACACTTCAAACACCATTCCAGAGGACAGCGTTCATGCTGATGACGGTTCTGGTCAATAACGATCCAAAACAAAGGATCGATGCATGTTCATTTTCATCATCTGAGACAGAAGTCACCAGCAGATGGTTGACTTTCTTTTTTGTTCAAATTCTGTAGTTTCTGCATAGGATTGTTGCTCTTTTAAGATGGCTGAAAGCATGCTCCACACCTCATCCTCTGGATTTTGGACGGCACTTCAGATTCTTAACCTTGGGTCAATGCTGTAGCTATTTTTAAAATCTCACATTGGTACCTTCTTCGCATTTTGTCAAATCTGTTGACTGTGAAGTGTTCTTCAAACGAACATGTGCTGGGTCATTGCTCTGAGGCTGCTATAACATGAAATGTGGGTAAAGTAGGAGACATACAATTCTTCCCCAAGGAGTTTTTTTAAATCCAATGATAGATTATTTTTTATTTTATTTTTTTCTTGTTTTTTTTATTTTTGTTTTTTTTTTTTAAATTTTTCTTCTTTTTTCAAAAACTATTGTTCTTATTTTTATTTTTCTTCTTTTGCGAAAAACAATGTATTTTTTTTGTCTTCCTTTTTTTATTTATTTTTCTCTTTATATTAAGTTTTTCTTTTTGTGTAAATTTTTTTACAATTATTCTTTTAAAAAGCCTTATTTTTCTTTTTAAAAAAATAACATAGAATAAGCAATTTTTTTTTTTTTTAACCATTGGTTTAGAATTTTTTTTTTTTATTTTTAAATCTGTCTATTTTTATTTTTTTTTATTTTTTCTTTTTTTTTATAAAAAGAAGTTAGTATCAGATAACCAGGAAAATATTTTCTATTTTTTTTTTTTTATTGTTTTTTTTTTTTTTATATTTATTTTTTTTAAATCAATAAAATATTTTTATATTTATAAGTTTTTTGTTTTTTTTTTTTTATTTTTTTATTTTTTAATTTTTATTTTTTTTTTTTTTTATATTTTTTTTTATAATTACATTTTTTTTTATCCTTTTTGTTTTTTTATTTTTTTTTATTATCTTTTTTTTTTTTTTTGTTTTTCTTTATTTTTTTTTTATTTTTTATTTTTCCTTCTTTTTCTTTTTTTCTTTTTCGTACTTCTTTTCTTTCAAAAATAAAATTTTTTATTTTTTTTTTTTTTTTATTTTTGTTTTTTTTATATTTCTTTTTTATTTTTTTTATTTTTTATTTATGTCATTATTATTTTATATTATTTTTTTAATATTTTATACTCGTTTTCTTTTCTTTTTTTGTTTTTTTATTTTTTTTAACAGTCATTAGTAAATCAGAACCATTAGAACATATGAACAAACAAGCTAGTGGTTTCAACAAATTGAAATTGTTTAACGCATTATTTTTTTTAACAACATCATTAGCCA
>NC_133777.1:55847576-55875520 GCF_003597395.2 Chelonoidis abingdonii
GGTCCCCTATACTAGACAAAGCCCAGATGAAGGAACTGGTTCCATATACAATAGGAATCTGGTCACCCTTGAGAGACGACATTTCAGTCCAAAACACTTGCTGTTGTGCATGCAGTGATTTTGCTCCCACTGCCAAAGACACATTTAAAAAAGATGAGGGGATGAAGAAGAGACAGACAGGAGAAATGAGCTCTGAGCACAGTGATGGCTGCTCTCACCAAAAGTAGAGGCAGTGAAGACTGGCTCCTGTATCCAAGGTGGACTCAAACACGTAGACAGGAGCGCATGATGAAACTCTCATGGCAATAGACAATGGCAAGTCAGGGAGAAGAAACAATCACACCCCCAACACACAAAAAAAAATACAAACAAGCAACATGGGAAGAAAAGACTCAAAAAAAGAGGAACCCAGAGAAGACCCTGGGAGCAAGTAAATTCCTTGAGTGAAAAAACAGTGGGGGAATGGGTAGAGGTAAGTATGCAACCAGGGGAATGAGTTCAGGAGGCTGTGAAGATTTGCCCCATGGCTAAGGTGGGGCAAGGAGCTCCCTGGATCCTAGAATTTTTCTAGTGTTAAAAGTGTAGCTCTGGGATTTTGTTCTAATTGTTTTGGGAGGTCTGGGGGGGAACAATATATGAAGAGATTCTAAGGCACATGTACAAGTGTGCTCCCTGCTCTGGGTCAGAGGAATCTTGGGGTTCTTGGAAAGATTGACAGAGAGCGGTTTGACAGTGGGGATTTGGCTGGGAAGGACTGGATTGGTGCAGGGGCCTGTCCTGAGTTCTACCAACCTTGGCTTAGGGAACTTGCTGCAGCCTGTGTTGGGGACTTGACTGAGTCTGCCTGTATGGTGCTGTGCATTGTCACAACCACACTGGACCATTATCCTCTTCCACTATGAAGCAGGAACTAAGTTGGGCATCTCTGAACCTAGAGAGAGCTGTCTTCTATTCCCACAAAGCAGACAGAGCCCTGGGGAGCCACCAGGCAGAACAATTCCACCAAAATTTCACCAGGGAGAGAAATTAGTGTGAACTAGACACACACACAAAACCAAAAACCCCAAACGCCACACTGAGATGGGAATCAGTAATGTTAAGCTGCACTGAATTGCCTCACATTCCATGTTTTCAGCCTACTAGTGACTGCAGTAGGGTGAGCAGGTAAGGGCTGAATTCAGCGAAGCAAAACCGATGGATGGGTCTCAGTGGGGCTAATTGCTGTGTTGAATCTAGACAGAAAGTTCACCCTCCAGTGGCTGCCCAGTCTGATTTATTGGAACAGAGGGAAAAGGGCACACCTCCTTACGGAGGACAGACAGCAGTACCCAGTCACTCAGAGCAAGCAGCTGGGGAGCAGCCATGCTGTGCAGCGCTATAAAGGACCTAACCCTGCAATGTCCAGGTCACAGGAGAGGGCAAAAGCTAGCTCTGTGTCTAAGGGGGCTGCCTGGATTTAATGCCATTGGTGTATGAGGAGTGAAGGGGCAGCATGTCAGGCAGAGAATTCCAGAAGAGGGAATCGGTGCACAGTTGGATAGATGTCTCCATGCTCAATACACCCACCCATGGCCTTAACCCAGCAGTTGTGTGGGGAAGAAGCATAGATCTCCCACATCTTACAGGGTGTCTTGGTTTAATCCCTGTATTTGGAAAGGTCAGGGTAGGAAATGCAGCAGCTCCTCAAAGCATCACATCTTTCAGCCTCTGGAAATTTCTCCCCATTGCCAAGTTGTGTGCATGAAAATGCATTCGTAAACTTCCAACACCCAGGAGATTTATAAGCTATTTGTTTACATTGGACAATGCATGAGAAACAGTGTTGAAAGAAACTGATGAGGAGACAATGCAATCCCAGTGGCAGCTCTCTCAGCTGGGTAGGTGGCAAATTCCTGAGCGGGTTCTGTGATGGCCAGGATCCCAGGCAACTGGGGCTTGAAAATATAAGTCTCAGTGAAGGCAACTAGAAGTTTCATGCTGACCTCCTGGCTCAGCTTGGATCATGCAGGTTGGAGGAGGAAAGGGTTGAAAGGTGGCTAGGGGCCATTACACCTCCAGAGTGCCACAGGGAATGAAGAGGCAGCTGGTGTCTGCTCATCCCACCTCAATAGTGTGTGAAAGGCAGGCCCCTCCAGATGTCCAGGGCCCTTAACTACATTTCAGTCTTCCAGTGGGGTCAGTCTGAAATTCCACACCAGCCTCATGGGACCTTGGGGTGGCCTGGCATCATTTCAAGGCACCTGACCATTGGTTCCCCCCCAGGGGCAACAGAGGTTGCAGATGCCTAAGGAAGTTCCTGAAGACCCCAGTAAAGAAGTCAAAGTGATAACATTTCCATTGAGGAGTTTAGAGGATTGACAGTGGGGAGGTGTATGCTAATCCACAGTCCCTCGGCAGGATGAGGGCCTGGTGGTAGGGCTTAGGGACCAGAACAGGCTGGGCATCCTCCACCAACTCACTCATTCCCCTTCCATCCCTTGGGAAGAGTTTCGTAGCATTCCACTAGTCAAATCTTGGTCAAAGCCTCCCCCATCGAATGCAGTATGGGTGTATAGTCGGACTAAAACAATGGTAAGGCTTCCAGACCTCTAATTCCACTTTAGAATTATTTTGGCTAGGCCTGGTTTAATTATGAAGGCAAATCAGCTTCTTTGTTGGGCATTCATTTATGTGTGGGATGAGAAGAAGAACTCCCTTCCAGATACTGGCATATCCTTTCATTTGTCACAAAGACAAGACTCAGAGCTTTTCCCATTGTCCCGGGTCAAGATTTGTACTGCTTGCTGCAGAGACCAACAGCTTCATTATTTCCTAGGCAGTTGCTCTTTGGCTCTCTCACTCTCCAGTTCTCGCTTTGACACACTCTCTCTGCAGACCAGGACATTTCACACGTTTTTGAGTCCATTAGATCAGACACTCAAGTCTGAATCCTTTGCAATTTTTGAAATGGGAGAGCAGAGAGCTAAAATTAAGTGGCAAACGGACAAAAAGTCTTTCATCAGCAGGTTGCTGGTTCAGCTCTAATTCTAGATCTGACATGACTAAAAGTCATTTCCACCTGGAGGCAATTTTAGTAGCCATATGTTGGTCTCTATTGTTCCCAGGAGACAGGTGTTCACGCCCAATAAATCATTACAAATGCTACTGCTACACAGCAGACTCCAAAGACAGAAAAGGGTGTGGACAAATTACCCTCTTGCTCAACAGAGTCGGGACTGATGCATAGTGGGTCGCATGCAGGGGAAATATTTAGGTTTTTAATATTTTATAATTCTCACAACAAAAAGACTGACCAAGTATTATTATTTTATCAACTACCATTGGTTAATAACTTAAAGCATCCTGATTGGTTAATAACTAAATCACAATGTTTTAATACCCTGTGTGACGTGTTTGGTCACACAGACCCCCTTGGGACTGTCACCTGATGTACTGAACCTACTTCTGAGCCTGTTTTCCCAGCCAGCTTGGGGCTCCAGAACCCTGTCTTGTTGAGCCATGCTGCAATACAGACCCAGGGTCTGAACCATGCCCCCAAAGATGCAGACTAAACTGAAAACAGCTCAGCAAGTACTTCTGTCTCTAGCACTCAGCTCCCAATGGGATCCAAACCCCAATAAATTCATTTTACTCTGTATAAAGCTTATACAGGGTAAACTCATAAATTGTCTGCCCTCTATAACATTGATAGAGAGATGTGTACAGCTGTTTGCTCCCCCAGGTATTGATCACTTACTCTGGCTTAATAAATAAATGAAAGTGTTTTTATTAAGTATAACAAGTAGGATTTAAGTGGTTTCAAGTAATAGCAAACAGAACAAAGTAAGTTACCAAGCAAAATAAAACAAAACATGCAAGTCTAAGCCTAATATATTAAGAAATGGATACAGGTAAATCTCACCCTCAGAGATGTTCCAATAAGCGTCTTTCACAGACTAGATTCCTACCTAGTTTGGGCCCAGTCCTTTCACCTCATACAGACCTTGTTGGTTCCAGCTCAGGTGGTTACTAGGGGATTTCTCATGACTGCCTTCTTTGTTCTGTTCCACCCCCTTTTATAGCTTTGGCACAAAATCCTTTGTCTCCCTCTGGGTTCCCACCCTTCCTTCTAAATGGAAAAGCACCAGGTTTAGATGGATTCCAGTATCATGTGACATGTTCACATTTTCTGTGAGACTTCATTACCCACTGGCTGGCACACATATATACAGAAAGGGTTACAAGTAAACGGAGCCAATTACAACCAATTGTCCTAGTCAATAGAGCCATCAAGATTCCAAACCCCCATTAATAGCCCACACTTTGCATAATTACAGTAAGACCTCAGAGTTGTATTTCATATTCCTAATTTCAGATACAAGAATGATACATTCATACAAATAGGATGAATGCACTCAGTAGATTATAAACTTTGCAATGATACCTTACAAGAGATCTTTTGCGTAAAAGACGGTTACTCACCTTTGTAACTGTTGTTCTTCNTTTGCAGGAGATAATGCTGCCTGCTTCTTGTTTACAATGTCACCTGGAAATGAAAACAGGTGTTCTCATGGGACTGTTGCTAGATATTTGGCATCACTAGATATTTACATGCCAGATGCGCTAAAGATATATGGCAGAATGTGGGTAAAACAGAGCAGGGGACATACAATTCTCCCCCAAGGACTTGAGTCACAAATTTAATTAATGCTTTTTTTTTTTTTTTAACGAGCATCATCAGCATGGAAGCATGTCCTCTAGAATGGTGGCCGAAGCATGAAGGGGCAAGGAACGTTTAGCATATCTGGCACGTAAATACCTTGCAATGCAGGTGACAAAAGTGCTATGCAAATACCTGTTCTCACTTTCTGGTAACACTGTAAATAAGAGGAGGGAAGCATTATCTCCCTCCTATAAATATAAACAAAACTTGTTTGTCTAAGCATTTGGCTGAACAAGAAATAGGACTGAGTGGACCTGTAGGCTCTGAAGTTTTACATTGTTTTGTTTTTGAGTGCAGCTATGTAATAAAAAAAATCTACATTTGTAAATTGCAGTTTCACAACAAAGATTGCACTACGGTACTTGTATGAGATTAACTGAAAAATATTATTTCTTTTGTTTATCATTTTTACAGTGAAAATATTTGTAATAAAAAAATATACACTGTGATTTCAATTACAACACAGAATACAAGATATATGAAAATGTAGAAAAATGTCCAAAATATTTAATTTTTAATTACTGGTAGTAGTCTATTGTTTAACAGTGCAATTAAAACTGTGATTAATCATGATTATTTTTTTTTTTTTACTTAATTGCATGAGTTAACTGCAATTAATCAACAGCCCTACTAAAATAAAAAAATACAGCTCTACCAAACTCTAAACAGTAACAATGACTGAGAAGTACAAATCAAGGGCCTGAAGCTGATCAGGCTCTAACACAACAATAGGATCAAAAAGCACACTCAGTGATACAAAAAAACTGTGACATAAATGAGCCTGTTAGCAGGTTTAAATGACAGTGTGATACTATGGGGACTGTTCTGAAGATCAAATGAAACCTGGCCTTTGTGACCCTATTCTATATGCTTTGCATGGGGAGAAGCACACCAATAGCCGATCAAAACACACAGAGGCATTCTGTCACCTTCTGTTGAGTCTCTGCTGTTATATTATTTTTGTAGGATTGGGAGATGATTGGGTCTTTAGCTCACCTTTTGAAACAATTGAGCTAAGAAAATTTGCTGAAGGCACACTTCTGCTTTATACTGGAACAAGTGAATACATCTGTTTGTACTGTTGTCTCATTGCATTATTATGATTTTTACAAAACTTCCACTGACACAGATTAAAGAAGCAGTCATATAACAGGAAAACAAAAATGTTTATGTTTAGAAGACCTAGCAAATGGCTTTCATTTTTAAGCTTGGCAGGAGGTTGTAACCTTCTGGGAAAAACTCATCTCAGATGTAAATCTGATTTTACATTACATCAGCAATGAATTTGGCTCCTTGTGTCTAGAACACGAGTAGGCAACCCCTGGCACGTGTGCCGAAGGCGGCACGAGAGCTGATTTTCAATGGCACTCAGACTCCTTGGGTCCTGGCCACGAGTTCGAGGGGCTCTGCATTTTCATTTAATTTTAAATGAAGCTTCTTAAACATTTTTAAAACCTTATTTACTTTACATACAACCATAGTTTAGTTATATATTATAGACTTAGAGGAAGAGACCATCTAAAAATGTTACAATGTATTACTGGCACATGAAGTGCCCCACTTCTGAAAGGTTGCCGACCCTGTCTAGAAGGTTAATAACCATTGTTCCATGAAACACTATGTATATAGATGTCTCAAAGGTCACAGTCTCAATGATGTAATATAACGGAGGGTCAGGAAGCCAGGTCTCCTTTGTTGTGGGAATTAACAATTAGAGGCTTCTAATTAGCTGTCAAGTTATACTTTCCAAGATGTCTACTAAGTAATTAGCCTCCTATGCTCCAGATTCTCCTACCACCTGTCAATCTACCCTTTCAGTCAGTGTGTTCTACTGATGCTTCTAGAACAAGAAAGCATACTATAGTACATATTACTCTGGCCTGACACCACTAGGCTGGCAAAGCTCTTTCCAGGTTGAACCTAGGAACAAAAGGTATACTCCTTAATGATGCTAGCCTAGGCAAGAAGTGAGGGGTTGAGTGTGGTGTCAATAGTCGCCCAGGTGGAGTCTCTGAAAGACGTACAAGGAGAAAGTGTCACAGGAGCACATTGAAGCAGGACAATCTGTCTCTCTCAGACAGACATGGGTTAACTGGGCTGAGAGAGTTTGCAAAAAGAAGATTAAGGTAGAGGTAAGGGGAAACAATCTAGCCTGTTTGTTACATGCTTGCTCTTATTCATAGATTTATAGATTCCAAGCCAAAGGACCATTGTGATCATCATCTAGTCTGACCTCCTGTATACACAGACCACAGAACTCCACCAAATAATATTCCTTTCACTAGAGAATATCTTTAAAACAAAATCCAATCTTGATTTAAAAATTGCCAGTGACTGAAAATCCATAGCCTTGGTAAATTGTTCCAATGGTTAATACTCTCACTGTGAAAAAATTTACAGCTTATTTCCAGTCTGAATTGTCTAGCTTCAACCTGCACCACTGATCTTGTTCGTACCTTTTCTGCTAGACTGAATCCTTATCAATATTTGTTTCTCATTGATACTTATAGCTGATCAAGTCACCCTTAACCTTCTCTTGTTATACAATAGATTGAGCTCCTTGAGTTTATCACTATAAGCATAATTTCAATTCTTCAATCATCCTCCTGGCCTTCTATGAACCCGCTACAATTTATCAACATCTTCTTGAATACAAACGTCTTACAGAAGTTAAGCATATTACATCAACATTATTTCCTTTAGCAATCAAACTTGTATCTAATCAAAAGAAGATATCAAGTTAGTTTGACTGGATCTATTTTCATAAACCCATTTTGATTGTCATTAATTATATACCTTCCTTAATTTCTTTATGAATCATGTCTGTATCAACTGCTCGTTTATCTTGTCCTGGATCGATGTCAGCTGACAGGTCATCCATCCATCTAGCTGGGTCATCCCATCTACCCTTTTAAACATTGCAACCTTAGCTTTCTTCCAGTCTTCTGGAACTCTCCCAGTTTCCAGGACTTATTGAAGACAACATAATGGTCCAGCGAGCTCTTCAGTTAGTTCTTTTAAAACTCTTGATACAAGTTATCTGGAATGCTGATTTAATATGTTAAACTTAGTAGCTGCGTTTAACACTCTATGAGTTACTAATGGAATGGAAGGCATGTCGTTATTACATAATCTGAATGCTACGAGTGGGCTTTTTTCCATACAGAACAGAAAAATATTAATGAAAACATCTGCTTTGTCTGCATTATTATTGATAATTCTACATTTCCATCTAGTAATGGACCAAACAATTGTTAGGATTATATTTTGGTTTTTTACGCAATTTTAAAAGCCTTCTTCTTATTGTCCTTAAGGGAAATCTCTATGGTCAGCAAAGGTGTGTCCCTTTGCTTCTTTATCAATTTTGTACAATTCATCATTATTCCCTTCTTATTTTAATAAATATTTCATATATTAATTATAAATAAAAATCATCCAATACTTATAAATAAAATATTGGAATTATAATTAAATAATGATATTTAATTATAAATAATACATAATTATTTGGAATTCCTCCTGGTGGTCTTGTCTCTGCTCACACAGTCTGCCTATCATAATCTGTCTCACCATTAAGAAAGCCTCTTGTCTCTGTGTTCCTCTCTCTCCAATTCCTTGGTAGTCAGTTTCATTCTTCCATCAGCCTAAGGTACGGATGTCCTGACCTGGCTGTCTAGTACTCTCAGCTTCTCTGATTCTCAATAGCATCTCTCCTTCCTTCCAATCCAATGATCTTTTCTTCCAGCACAGCTACCAACTTGTACTTCATACATAAAGTCCTTTCTGGCTTCAGGCAGGGGGATTAAGAGGAGGGGAAGGGACACAGCCATTGCAAGTCACAACCACGATTCCATGCTGCCGTCTGAAATCAAACATAGAGCTGGACCTGGAAGAAGCCTCTCACACTCCCTCTCTAATATCCTCCAAAATTCTCCTCTTGCTGCCTCTGTTCAGACTCTGAGTTTCAAGGCTTTTGGGTAATAATAAAATAATACTTTGTTTCAAGAAGCCTTGTTTGATTCACTTTAATCAGCCAACATCCAGGCTCCCAGTAGTAAAGAGGCTCACTGTCATCAACCCAGTTAACTCAGCTGGTAATGTGTTTACACTCCATGATGCGTGCTACGTTACGGTGTTCATGCACGGATGAGCCAGGCCATGCTGAGAGTTGTGCACGTCGAGAGGTACGTATATCCAGAAGGCTACAGATTGCGTGTTCTTACTAGTGACAGTACAGTAGTCTAGACCATATCTAGTTAGTGCAATCTGGCCGTGCAAGGTAGTGTTCACTCAGTAGTGAAATTCTTCACTACCCGTCGTCCCGATCGCGCTGCGCCCAAGGCACGCCCAGTCTCCCCGCCCTGAGGCCCCGCGACAGCCCCACCCCACCCTCAAGCACCCTCCCATCCCCAGCTCACCCTGTTCCACCCCACCCCGAGCTCACTGTCGCTGCTTCACTTCTCCCACCTCCCAGGCTACGGCGCCTACGCTGATTGGCGCCGCAAGCATGGAGGTGGGAGAAGTGAAGCAGCTAACCCCCTGCTCCGCCTCCTCCCTGAGCATGCTGTCGCTGCTTCACTTCTCCCACCTCTCAGGCTTATGGCACCAATACAGCTTAGCGCCGCAAGCCTGGGAGGCAGGAAAGTAAGCAGCCACGGCGTGCTCGGGGAGAGCGGGGCAGGGTGAGCTGGGGCGAGGAGTTCCCATGCGTGCGCTCCGCCCCTTACTTGCTGCAGGCAGCCCCCCCTATACTCTGCTGCCCCAGCTCCCTCCGCCTAAATGCTGGTGGCGACTGGGGCGGCTGAAGATCTGGCCGCCGCGGTTGCTGCTGAAGAAAATGCCACCCCCCAAACCCTAGTGCCCCAGGCGACTGCCTAGGTCGCCTAAATGGTTGCACCAGCCCTGGGCAAGTGCAGACAGAGCAAGCTGCATTCAGCACCATTTCAGAAACCCTTTTGCAGTTTGAACCAATGCTGAAAGCAAGTATCAGCAATGGATAAAGGTGAACAGTTGTAGACAAGAACAAACTGCGATCAGCATCATTTCAGCAAGCTTGGTTAAAATCTTACACAATCTTATAGCTGCAGTCAATGTTAATGGCAAATATTCTGAATTTATTGGCCTCGAAAGAAACATGACATGGCAGCTTATGTCACTGCTCTTATTTGTAATAGTGTTCGAAACTTTAACACAATAAAAGAGAAGAAAATACAGTACCTTAGTAATAAATGCAGGCAGCCCAGAGAACCAAGTTGTTTAGCATATGGGCAATCCTTTGGTGATGTTTATTTATCCCCTTACTGTTATGCTTCATATTATGAAAGACATGAAACTCAGAGAAGATTCAAAGTCCACAGGAACTGTGCTTCTAAGTCAATTAGATGTTTTTGAAAATCCCACCCAATTTATCCCTAATCCAAAGTATTAGATTTCATTGGGCAAAAAACTCAAGATATCTTGAGACCAATCCTACCTCTCATCTGGGAAAAATATATAGCACACATTATGCATCTCTGTTGAAAAGCCTTGAAAAAGATACATAAAATTGGATAATCTCTCTCTCCAAGATTATCTTCTTTTTTCAAACAGTTGGAATAGAAATCCCTACAAAATTATTATAAGAGTTAATCTCCTCCATTTTATTATTTGGAGTAATAAAATCATTCATTTAAAAAATTATACAGGTCAGTATTTCAAAGAGGGCTAATGGTACAAACCTAAGGGGGTATTATTGGGCACCAGAATGCTGAACCTTGATAGCCTGGTACAGGGCCGGTGCAAGGATGTTTCGTGCCCTAGGCTAAACTTCGAGCTTGCGCCCTCCCTGTCCCTGAGCCCCCTCCCCCGCGGCAGCTCCCCTCCTCCACCCTGAGGCACCCCACCTGCGGCAGCTCACTCCTGCCCCGCCTCCTCCCCGAGCACACCATGGCTGCTTCACTTCTCCCGCCTCTCAGGCTTGTGGCGGGAGAAGTGAAGCGCCACGGCGTGCTCGGGAGAAGGCGGGGCAGGGGTGAGCTGGGGCGGGGAGTTTCCCTGCGTGCTGCCCCTCCCCTACTTGCTGCAGGTGGCCCTCCCTGTGATCCCCTACCCAACTCCCCTCCACCTAAATGCCAGCGGCGACCAGGGGGCAGCCAAAGATCTAGCTGCTGAGGTTGCTGCCAAAGAAATGGCGCCCCCAAATCCCAGCGCCCTAGGCGGACATGCCTAGGTTGCCTAAATGGTTGCACTGGCCCTGGCCTGGTATCATGGGTATTAGCGATAAACATTGGAGAACACAGAGGAGGAAATATTTTTGCTATCACATTTGGGTCAACATTTTCATTTCCAACAACACTCAAGACCTCCCATTTAGTGATTTCCCTGAAACTTTGGGCAAAAGTAGAAAGTTGAAAACCAGCCCAGCCAATTCCCCTCTAACAACAAAATAGATAAAATCCAACCTTCCCTCCAGGAGACATTGATCCCACTTTTTAAAAATGGGAAAAATGTGAGCCTGCAAAGAGTAAGGTAGTTAATTAAAGGGGAAAAAAATGATAGACCCAGAGAGATTACAAGGAACTTTTCCTATAACTAAGATACCAATATTTAATTAAATTACAGTTAAGATATATGTCAAAGCCTCCCAAGAAATGGCAGGTTCTAGAAATGACTTATGGATATTGAAATGATAATAAACTCTAGCAAAGCCAAAATCAATTTTCAAAACTATATAGTGAACTTATTATACTTGAAATGGATGGCAAATGTAATTACAGGAAGAATGGGAAAGGTTCTAGATAAAAGACATTCCCTTAGAGCATTGGTCCTTCATTTGGGGTAAAGCAGCTCCCTTTTCCAGATATCTAACAGTAAAAGAAAAACAGTATATTTCGCTAATTCAGTGGTATCTCACACCCTCTCATTTAAAAGAGAATCTACAATGATGCACCGACACAGTTTGCAATGTGCGGGGAATGAAAGGTACCTTTATGAATATTTGATGGGAATCGTCTCCAAAGTCCAGGAATATTTGTCAAGTATTTGCAAGCTCATAATGGATCTCAGAGGTCACAGATAAAAAGGCTTGTCCTATCACATAATTGTGCTCACACCATCTAACAGCATGGTGTACTAATGCAGAATTTTGGAAGAAGAGTGAGCTAGCAGATTCTAATAAACTAGCAGGGAAATCAGATAGTCTGATAACGGAAATGTTTATAGATAATGTGAGACAAAGGCATAGTCCTGTTTCTTAAATGATTTCCTGGCTACCATGTCTTGAATATGTAAAAGACAAAACAAAGAAATCAAAACACCTGAGACAGACAAAGAGAAATGTTTGTTTTACAGTAAAAACATTCACAGTCTTTAGCCTCTGTTTCTGGTAATTTTGAACTGATGAATATTAAACTTCTGCTCCTGTGTCAGCTTTTACTCCAACAATTGTCATTGTTATAAATGGAATTTGAAGCAGAGAGCTGTTTTTCTTGGAATCCACTCAAAGTCTGCAAATGTAGTACCCCGTTTCCCAAATCATCACTGCAGTGATTCAATTTTTGAAAGAAACTGATGGAAGAATAAGGGGATTAGGAGTGGACAATAAGAAACAAACGTTAAAAGGAAAATGAGTTTTGAAACCTGATTGTTATCCTCTTATATTGTCCTGTAGTCCTAGAGGACTGAAAATGAAAAGTAAAAAAGTATCCATTCATTCCACAAAGAGCCATGCTCTGCACTGGAAAATGACAACCTAATGCCTACTGCCACAGGTCATAAGTTTGCAAAGGTCTTCGCTGGTTTCTAATGCTTGGACATTGGCAGTGTAGATGTCTCATCCTTCACGGTAAACGGACTCTGAAGACATTTGCATTTTTAGAAAAAATCTTAACATCTTCTGCCTGCTGGTGAAAGGAGCACTTACAATGTTAGTTTATCTAATTCCCCAACTGGTGGCATCTGCTAATGATGCCATAGTTAATCACAGTGAATTTGTGTGCCCACTTCATAACTACAACAGATGTTTCTGCATTTTGGGCAGCAGCAACATATTGTCATACTTAATTCTTTCCTCTTGAGTGGAACGCTGAACAAAACCATAATAAGAAAAGTGATCATCTATATCAGAAGTAAAGCTGAATCCTGCCAAAATTATAGGCCCTCACTTTTAAAATTAGGGCTGCACAACATGTGGCACAACAATGTACATTCAATTGTTTTACCAACTAGCATGTGAAAAGTTTACCATCATTTGTTGTTTATTTATGGGAGTGCCAGGGGTGAAAGTAACTTAAAGAACTTGCCGGTACTTACCAGAGTCCTGCAAGGGAGAGGGGCCTAACCCGGAAGAGGCGTGGTCTCTGTCAGAAGAGGTAGGGCCTTTAAATCCCAGGGCTTTTAAGGGCTCAGGGATTTCAGCTGAAGCTAGGAGCCGGCCCTTTTAAATCACCCCCGGAGCTACCTAGCTCGCAGAGACAGCTGGGAGCCCTGGGGTTTGGGCAGGGTGAAAGTATTTACATTTCTTACCCATATGGTCCAATCGAAAGCAACCCACCTCTTCCTACGTACTTCATGGATCCTCCCATTGCATGACATAGATAGAGAAAATAAGCTTACTATTACTACCACCCAGTACTGTCTGTGATAAAAAACTTTACTATTGAATAAGCCTGAAAAAAGTGAAAAACTCACTGTCACATTTTTCTCCGTGTCTTCCCTCCTCCTCGCGCCAGGCTGCGGACACTAGGCTCCGTGCTTCTCTCCCTGTATGCTCACTTGAGCAGCAGCTGCAGGCTTCCCTCTAGCTGGAGCAGAAGTACTGCTGAGGGAGGGATAAGCCTGCCTCCCTTGCATAAGAAACAGTGTTCTAACTCAGTCGTGTTCCCCGTTGTGGTTGCAGTAACATTTCAAAGCAGGATCTGCAAGCAGTTTTGGACATCAACAACCGTGATCCTCTGCTGGGGAGGGAATGGATAGATGTTGAAACTTGGAAATGGTTCCTTTTATTTTGATTTGGTTTTTTGTTGTATAGGAGATCCCCTCATCCCGGGGGCAGAAAAGCGACCTGCCCTTGCCATGGTCGCACACAACCTCCACGCAACACCCCACCACCACACGAACTGGGAGTGAAATTACACAGGATGCCAGAACCGTCTTCTAACACTGGGGCTGAACTGAACAGGGAACAGCTGAGTTTAAACTGGTTTGCTTATGCAGCGCGCAGCCAGCAAGCATCTCAGCCAGCTGTCCCTACTGGCAAGCTAGAGCCTAAAGGAGAAGCCTCTACGGGGGGCGGGGGGAGAGGTAATGCAGAGCCTTTGTCTGCAGCCTGGCTGGAGGAGGGAGAGGAAGGAGAACGAGGAAACCAATGTGACAGTTGAGGTCTTCACCCTTCCACCTGCTTTATAGCTATGGATTTTAAAGCTTGTCAGCCAACTGCTTGTATTTGTTGTGTATATTAGTATTCGAGACAAGAGTCCCTATCCCAGGGCAGACAGGACTTGCCCCTGCCATGGTCAAACAACACCCTCCCCACTCTCCTCAGCTACTTTGAGTGAAAAGTGAAATTAACAAGGATGCCAGAAACCACTCCTAACCCCGAGGTCTGAACCACTCAGGGAACAGCTGAGTTTAAACCATTCTTATGCAGGGGGCAGGCTTCTCCCTCCCTCAGGCAGTCTCCTTTTCTTACTGGTCCTCCATACCGGCCTGTAGCTACTTACTTTCACCTCTGGTGAGTGCTCACTGTGTGTTAGGCACTTTCCAAACCCTCAAGAATGGCTCATACTATAAAGAGCTTATAAGCTAAGAAACTATGTGTGTGCAAAACAGTCAATGAATGTGAACTGCCAGATGTGTAATCTGACATCTGGCCCCGAATTTCCTAAAATAGGACCAGCAAATCCCAAATCATGGATCCTAAATCCATATTCAGGCACCACTCCCGCTGGTCAATAAGAACTGCTGAGTACCCAGCATTTTCTGAAGTCAGAAGGTGCATAAAGATTATTACTATTTATATTATGGTAGCCCAGAGGTCAGAAGTGGGATCAGGGTCCATTGTGCTATACACCAAGCACATAATAAGAGACAGACCAAAATTTTCAAGAACAGACTCTAACGTTACACTCTTAAATCAATGTTTAAATACCAAAAGGTGGTATTTTCAAAATCTCCTAAGTCATTTATGCACACTTGAAAAGCCACATTTAGGAGGCTAACTATGGTCTTGAAAAATTCAGTCATAGTCCCTGGCCCAAAGAACTTGCAATCTAAACAAACAAGGCAAAGGGTTAGGGTTGTCTGTTTTTCGACCAGAACACCCGGTTGCAAAGCAACCCTGGCGGCTCCGGTCAGCACTGCTGACCGGGCCGTTAAAAGCCCGGTTGGCAGTGCAGCAGAGTTAACGCAGCCTCCTTGCCTGCCTTGGCTTTGCGCAGCTCCTGGAAGCAACGGCATATCCCACCTCCGGCTCCTACATGTAGGAACAGCCAGGGGCTCTGCACGCTGCCCCTGCCCCAAGCGCCAACTCTGCAGCTCCCATTGGCCAGGAACCACAGACAATGGGAGCTGCAGAGGCGGTGTCTGCGGATGAGGTGGCACTCAGAGCTGCTTGGCCATTCTTCCATGTAGGATCCGGACGGGAGACATGCCTCTGCTTCTGGGAGCTGCCTGAGATAAGCGCTGCCTGGAGCCTGCACTCTCTCCTGCACCCCAACCCCAGCCCTGATCCCCCTCCTGCCTTCCAAACCCCTCAGCCCCAGCCCAGAGCACCCTCCTACACCCAAACCCCTCAGCCCCAGCCCAGAGTCTGCACCACAAGCCGGAGCCCTCACACCCCCTGCATCGCAACCCCCTGCCCCATCCCAGAGCCCCCTCCTGCACTCTCAACCCCTCATTCCTGGCCCCACCCCAGAACCCACATCCCCACCCCACAGCCCATACCCACTCCCACACGTTACCCCCTGCCTCAGCTCAGAGCCCCCTCCTCACCCTAAACTCCTCTTCCCTGGCCCCACTCCAGAGCCTGCACCCCCCAGCGGGAGCCCTCACCTCTCTTGCATCTCAACCCATTGCCTCAGCCTAGAACCCCCTCCCACACCCTAAACTTCTCATTTGTGACCCCAACCCAGAGCCTGCACCCCCGCTGGAACCCTCACCCCCTTCTGCACCCCAATGCCCTGAGCCAGCCCAGTGAAAATGAGTGACTGAGTGAGTGGGGAGAGCGAGCAACAAGGGAGGGGAGATGGAGTAAGTGGGGGCAGGGCCTTGGAGGAGGAGCAGGGCAAGAATGTTCAGTTTTGTGCGAGTAGAAAGTTGGCAACCCTACAAAGGATAGGAGGGAAAACAGAAATGCAGACTAATAAGTAACTTGCCCAAAGTCACACAGCAGGTCATTGGCACAACCAGAATAAAATCCAGGTCTCTTTGTTTCTAGTCCAGTTCCCTATCCATTACACCACAATGCCTCTCAATGGATTTAGTTTATCGATATGGATTTGAGACCCTAATTTGAAGCATTTATTTTTGAAAAGCAGAACTTTGATCAATTACTTATGTGTAGCCAGGCCACAGTGGTTCTCAACCTATTTACCATTATGGCCAGCATATACAGCTCTCTATGTGTTGGGTGGGCCGCATCCACACTATATAGAATACCTGTACAACACTTAACCTCACTGAAAGTCATTTAAAAACTAGCCCGATCTATTGACTGAAATAAAGGTTTTTTTTCTTTTAACACATTGGACTATACAGATGTAGCTCAGTGGCTGTGTATGTGTATGAGAATGAGCGAGTGAATGTAGGTGAAAGTTGTGTGAAACAGACATGAAGTCTCTCTCTCTCTCTCTCTCTGTATGTGTGAGAGAGAGAGAGAGAGAGAGCGTGAGCCAGAGGGGGAGAGAGAGAGACAGACAGACAGACAGAGAGCCAGTGTTGTGGGAGACAGACAGTACCAGTGCCCATGATATATAATATTTGGGGCTTGGGGGGGTGGTAGAATTAACCAGTTTCTGTACAATAGTTGGGATTGTCCTGGGCTGTTGATCACTGCAAGATAGTTGTGAATCCCTGAGCTCAGTGCTTAAAGTGGACTGGAAAAAGCATGTGTGTATGTTAGCAGGGTGTCTATGATAATACCAGATGAATTAATGTTCATGCACTTGGAAGGCAGAGCTTAAAGGGCACCCCTCAGTGACCCAACACCATTTTTAATTCTTTTTTGCCAGCACCGTGACCCCTTCTGATTCTGCCCACTTTAAGCCTTGCCTGAGCTGGGCCCACAAAACAGCTGCAGCGTCAGCACTGTGCCTTCGTCTAAGCTGCTATTCTGTAATGCAGGTGGCAGCGTGCATGGCGTGTGGCACACAGCAGCTCTGTGCCCTCGGTGCCCCTCACCTCATCTGCGGAAGGGGCAGAGCCCTGCTGGAGGCTGCCCAGTTGCTGTCTCTGTGCATGGGTGAATGGACACTGACCTCTGTCTGGTGGTAGTGACTATGGAGGTGATGCAGCTAGGCTGGAGGGGGCTGCTCCGGGCCCCGCTCAGTGCAGGGGGTACCAGAAGCATGCACTCAGCCCTACGTGGGGCTCAACACCGGGGCACTTTCCAGGCCAGAGAGGGGCACTGCTAAGGATGGCAGAGATTGCATGGGTGTGTGTGTGTGTGTGAAGGCTCCAACCCACCCTGCCTGCTGTGGCTGCCAGCTTGGGCACATGTCCCTCCATGCCGCCCCCAGACAGTCAGGGGCTGAGGTGAGTTCACCCACTGAGCCATGGGGGACACTAGCTGGGAAGCCACCCATAGGACAAATTTCCACCAGCTCCTCCCTCAGAGACAGGACTTACAGAGCAGCCTCCTGCTCTAGCTGTGAGCTCTGGGTCTGGACATGGCCAGCATAGGATGGGCAGGGGGGCCCTGTCTGCTGCACACAGCCCAGAAGGCGCTGCAGCTTGCAGCATGCTCATTCCCCTAGAGGTGACACGAGGCTGTAGCAAGTGGGTGGGCACATGTCTCCTCCCCATTTCTCTGGATGCTTCTGTCTGAGATGCCCAGAAGTGAGGTGGTAGCACTGTCAGTCATCCCCCTCTCTTCCTCTTGCCCTATCTCTCTATCCCTCTCCTCTCCCCAACCCACTCCCTTGCCCTGCCCTCCCATGGGCATTCACCGTTGTAGAGAAACTGGACCCAGGACACATAGAAGAGGATGATGACAGACACTAGAACCAAGACACGACATCCTGGAGCAGCCAGCCTCAGTCGAGCAAAGGGGCCAAGTGAGCATCCCCTTGCCTGTGGCAACCAAACTTTTGGCTCTGGGTCAGTAGATCTGATGGACACTGTCAGGCTGCCTTTTCGACCAGGCTTTCCGGTCAAAAACCGGACATTTGGCAACTCTACGTGTCTGTGCAGCACGGGGAAGGAGGAAGCAACTAGCTGAGCATCTCCACTGCCAGAAGGGGCTGCTTTGCCTTCTCTGCTGGCAGGGAGCGCTCCAGCAGGGCTCCGTGATACATTTCCTTCTCAGCCGGCCCTGCTCCTGCTGGGACCAGGAATGAGATGAAGCAAACTCTGAATTTTTTTTAGCACACAGCTGGGCCACGTCTGTGTGCTAATTGGGCCGCAAGCGGCCTGTGGGTTGAGAACCACTGAGCCAGGGTAATTGTGGCAGCAGCTGTGATGGGGATATATGAGACGTTAGTTATGCTGAATAAGATGTAATATTTATTTTTATTAAGTCTTGGAAAAAAAACACAAATAAGCATTTCTTCCCAGGACATATTGCAGGAGTCAAATAATACTTTAGGTACAAGATTCTGTATACCAGGGAAAGACTCAATCCCTCAGTTGAGGGAAGGGTTTGAAATTGATCTTATAACCAACCTTCACTGGTAACATTAAGCCACCTTAATGAACAGATGACTACCTTTCCATAACAATAATGGAAAACTGCTAATCAATCATAACAACACACATCTGCTTCAGTCATAATGAAACATTACTTTCCTGTGGTGCTTTAGAGATATAATAATCATTATTGTGGAGTAGGACTCACAGGTATTCAAAGAGTTGCATAATTACAAGACTATCATGTTGAAGATACTTTCACCCAATACAACATACCAAAGAACTACAAAAAATACTACACTATAGCCTTCTGATGCACAAAGTAACAACGCCATATTTGCTTAAACACCTCCTCCTTCCTATATCATAATGCAAAATTTTGACATTTAAAAACTCTGTTGGCTTAGTATTTACAATTTATGGTTATAGTGTAGAAACCTAGCACTGTAAATACTAGCCCATACAGTACTTAACCTTTCTTTTATCATACACGCTTAAGAAATTGACTAGCATCAGGCCTCAATGCACAAAGTCACAAGTTCATCGCTGGTCCATAAATGTTTAATTAGATACCTTTCTGAAAACTGTAACCTCTACAAAAGGTTAGTAACTGCCATGACAGCTTTAGTGGATTTATACTACTAGAGAGAGTTTGTGCAATACATACAATTAAAGTGGAAGATTTTCTTAATCTTAGTAATGTAGCACTAAAAATACACGATAGGCCCACAGCAGGTGCTTAAAAGGGATAATAGCAGCACTTCCTAAATGAAGAGGTGACAGTAAAATAGAATAGTCTTTTTACAGTGGAAAAATTATTCTTTTTATACAGTGAAATATAAATTGAGTTTATTTTGGGTTTTAAAAGTAAAAGACTAGAAAAAGAAAATTCTAATTTCTTTCTGACCTGTTTTTGTTCTTCCCAAAAGAGAACATTTATTTTTCTTGTGTTTCTAAGAGTAAACAGTGATCATTCATCCAACAGATGCCAAAACACTTTACAAAAGTCTCTAAATAATTATGCAACCATATATGCTGTATAGAGGAATTACTTTGCCCACTGCCTCAGCACTGCCACCTATGCGACAAAATACAGTAATGTTTAACAACCTCCAGCAACACTACACAGCAGTCCAGTGAGAAAGAACACTTCATTCAATAAAAGGAGACAGGAAATTTAGGTAAGTATAATGTAGTTACTGAAATTAGAATTTGGCCAGGACGGTGGGGTTAAACGCCTAGGCATTGAACTGACTAACAGCATTAAGGGCATACTGTACAGTTTCTAACAGGGGTGGCTCTAGGTATTTTGCCGCCCCCACCACGGCAGGCAGGACCAGCGGACCCTCCACAGGCATGCCGCCGAAGGCAACCTACCTGCTGCCCTCGCAGCTACCAGCAGAGCGCCCCCCATGGCTTGCCACCCCAAGCATGCGCTTGGCATGCTGGTGCCTGGAGCTGCCCCTGGTTTCTAATAATCAAGAGGATAGATTTGGCGTGGACAAAAGGAACATGACTTTCATCCCACCACACTATCAACAAACTGCATTTCTATGTGGACTGATTTCTTGATGTTAGATCTCTTCAGAAGAGGCCACTAGTTACCCCACTTTTCACAACCAATACTTACAGCTTTCTATGCGCATGCCTACAAATCTTGCACCATAGAAAACTTTACACTTCCAATTAATAAAATTTTCCATGGACATTAATAGGAAACTCATGCCATTGAAAATACAAATTAGTAGAAAGGTCTCAGAATATAAAATTTTCTTTGTCTGGCACTTTAAATCGTCTATTACAACCCAATGTAAGTTCTAGTTTCTCCTTAGGGAGGAAAATTCTGCTTTCTTTTGGTATAAATCCAAAGAAGCCCACTGAAGGAACTAATCTGGATTTTTCACCACTGTAATTGAGATCAGAAAGTGGCCCTCTCTCTCTCTCACACACACACACACACACAGAGTTTACTGTTAAGCTCACATTAAATAATAGAACCCTCATATAAAACAGACAATGGTTCCTGAAGAGTACTGTTTTCCTTACAGATCTCCTATTTAATGTGCTCTATGCTACTGATGGCAGCAGCACATTCAAGATCACAGCCTACGATGGTATGATTGTATTACATAAAAGTTGAATGCAAGTGCATGATAAAAATTTGTTAAGCAATTTGCTATATTCAATTAGGTAACGCAAAGAGTCTGTTCAGTTAACTTCACAAGACACACTCTGAATTATAATGACTGACGACAACAGTAATTAAATGCTACAGTTTGTGTTTCATCATTAACTTATTTCCTGTGCACAATAAGGGATTGTTTCAGATACTATATAAGTAATATGATGAACTGTTAATAACAGTGATGGTGATAAAGGGTGAATACACAATGAAGGATAACACTGGTTTTATGAGTGATAATATATCAGTGTTCTAGGAGTTGAAGAAAGTCTGGAGAGGATGCAATTAATGCTTTAGCATGGTTAGAATCAATTTCCAATGTTATTTTGCCTAATTCTGGAAGCTAAATTTTAGAAGTTAATGGCATGAATACAATAGTCATTCGTTAATCAAGATGTGAATTTAAAGCTGCCTTAAAGTTGAAATAAAATACCTTTGGAACCGATGGCCTGATCATTAATGGACATTTCTTCAAATTACAGAATGCCACCATAATGGACATGATGGACATTTCTTCAAATTACAGAATGCCACCATACCAGGGGCTGCTGTGGTGCCAGAACAGAGGGTAGATGTTCCAGGATGGGAGCAGCCAGCTGCGGATAGGGAAGAGAAGAGGATGTGTTCCTCACAGCACCCTGCTTGTGGGGCTAGGTGAGGAGGCATGCGGTATGTGGGGGACAGACAGCGTGGGGCACATGAGGCTGCTGGGGTGTGTGTGTCACAGACTGGAGTTCAGAATGGCTAGTTGGGGGCACAAGTGGGAGAGAGGTGGCTGATGAGGGTGCAGAGACGTATGGGGACAGGGGCAGATATGCCTGACTAAATAAGAGAGGCTAGTGGTCAGCCAGGGTCTGCATGAGGGAGGTTCCCCAACTCCCTAACAATCCCCCCTTCTCCAAAAAACCCTATTCCATACTTCTTCCACCCATACCCAACAACCCTCCAGATTCACTCCCGGGCAATTCACTACCCAGCAATTACTTCCCTCTTCCTCAACTCCTCCATTACCCCGACTGCCACAAGTCTTTGCACTGCTTCTGAAGGGTGTGGGAAATATGTCTCTGTATTGTAGTTTAAATGAATGATTACTCAAAGTTTTGTACTGATATGCCTAGTAAGAAATCTATTTCCTGAATCGTTTTTTTTGTCTCTATTGTTACAGACATACTTGCTGACAGGTATTTTGAAATAAAATTACCAAAATAATTGAAACTGGATTATATTGTGCTATTTTGACAAATAAAATATGCAAAATTTTAAAATATTGTGCACAGAATTTTTAATGTTTTTGTGCAGAATTCCCCCAGGAATAGAAAGGGGAGGATGGGAAGGGATGTGCCAATATCCAAACTGACTACACTGGAACAGGAGCAACCTAGAAAAATATTCTTCCTAGCCCAGAGAGTAAAACTGGAGTTCCAGAGTGGCTAATTTCATCTTGTGCCATATGCTGTGCCTGTTCCTGAACTGCAAGCATCAGAAACAAGAGCTGCATTTTCTTATCTTTTGCTATTCTTGTCTCTCTCCTTCTGTGAACATTTTTCTTGTTAAACAGAATTGGATTTTAACAGCACAATCCAAGAACCGCCACCTAAAACTGGCTCACTATATTTTCCTCCAAAAAGGACCAGGTGAAACACACACCCCAAGGCCTTATCCCTTTAAAAGACTCTATATAAATATACTAGAGAATAGAAAATAGGGGCAATTATTAAACAAAAAGTTAGAGAGACAAGGTGGGTAAGGTAATATCTTTATTGGACCAACTACTATTGGTGATAAGTATCAGAGGGGTAGCTGTGTTAGTCTGGATCTGTAAAAATGGCAGAGTTCTGTGGCACCTTATAGACTAACAAACGTATTGGAGCATGAGCTTTCGTGGGTGAATACCCACTTCGTTGGATGAATTATTGTCATGCCAGTACAAAAGTAAAGAAAAGAGGAATATAAAATTACAACATACTAAAAATACTAGCCAATCTTCCCAACAGATCTGTGAGTGAGAAATTAATACCATTAGCAGAGTTGGATGTGGCACTCTCACCAAAGGTCTGTTTGTTCTGTCGCAGGTTCTTAATAGTACTTTTATTCCTTTACTAGTTACACAAGCACCAATTATTTTTACAAATAATATCTAATAAGTGATAAGAAACTGATGCGTGCATGTTCTGAGTGGAACACCTGCCAAGCAAGGAGGCTGAGAGATTTGGGAGGTTTTAAAAAACTCCTACGATGTTAACTTATTAACATGGAGTGTGACAATCATGACAACAGCAAATAATGTATACAATTCAATCCTGAATATCTAAACCTCATTTATCTTGAGTTCTCTAGTATACAATAGGGTCTTGTCCTCTGATGTCTATTTATTACACTGAAAATTTCCTAGATTACCAAATGTCCATCATGAGATTTGATTAATCAAGGTTGTTCTTTAATATTATCCCATCAGAGAGATAAGTTAATGAGTCTTTGAAGACACTCATACAAGAATATATGGCAACATTTTAAGGGGTAATTTTTCAGAAGCGTGTTAGAATTTAGCCAAGTAATAAGTGAATAAATACCCTGTAAACTGAATCCTGAAATGCCTTAAATAAACTCTTGATTAAATATATAATTTACATCTAAATAAGCATAAAACCATAACCTATTACATCTAATTGGCTGAGCCTGTGAGGCCTTACACACAACTCAATGGTATAAATCTGTTTGTCTGTATTCATGTAATGCAATAATGACGGAATGTCACTCTGATCAATTTAAAAATTTAAGGGAATGTTCAAGAAATGAATAGATTATTGATTTTGGGGAAAAATCAGAGCATTGCAAGCAGGGAAATGAGGGACAAATGAAGTCATTGTCATCTGTTTATAGCACCCATTTTTGGCTATCAGAACAATGATAACCCTGCTCATCTTCCTAACAGAGTTTAACATGTTGACCCACATATGCCTTCTCTTTCCAACACACAGAGTAGAAATAATTGCACTCCTTCTGGGAGCCATGGGGTGGATGCTCATCCAGAAGGGGACAAAAGCAGGCTTCCTTTCTCCCTCCTAATGTCCTGCCTCCTCAAAGCGTGTTCCATGGTGGGAAAGAGAGGAAACTAGATGTTCATTCTTCCCATCCAATCCCGGGGGAAGAAAGGAGGAATTTAGGGAAAGGGGACATACATAGAACCCTTGGTATGGGGGAGGAGAATGCAATCAGGAGAACAGAGCCCCTGGTATGGTGGGGAGCAGGAAGAGGGAGAAACAGAATCCTGGCCTGATAGGGAGCTTGGGTTGCCCTGCTGTGAAGACGTGACTCCAAGATGGCATACTTGGATAATGGGGAGTTGTCACCCTGTCTTGTTTAGCTGGTGATGGAAGGTCCAGTTGTTTAGCCTTGTGCAATACCAAGACTTTGAATGGGAAACCACCAAAGGCAACTGCAAACAATCAAAACCACAGGAAGGTTTAAAAAAGAAAAAAGGAAACAAAAGGCTGTTTTCAGTATAAGACAGAGGAGAGGGATGCATTCTGGATCCATTCACTGGGAAAAACTTTTGTGGAGCAAGGATGTTTTCATGAATGTTTGGACCCTGGTTCTTGTGAAACAAGCCAACTCTGCAATAGGCTGAACTTTGTGAGGAAAACCTACTCCATTAGACAGGAACAGTAACTATTAAAACTGTTGACCCAAGTTCTCGTTTTGTGACCAGGTTCACATTACAGCCATTTGTTCCCACCATTCTCTCTTGTTTCTAGTTAAATCTTTAGTTTTTTCTTAAATAAATTTATTTTAAAGTGCTCACAAGTGCTGTGTGGTTTAAGCTAAAGCTAGTAAACTGGGGTACACTGCCCCTTTGTGAGCAGAGGATCTGGGATTATTTCTATGAGTAGCCAGTTTCTGGGGCTGGATATCACACGGGAATGATGCATGGGGTGCCCCTATTGTTAACCTGAAGTTAGGGCTGGCATAGTCCAGAGGAAACTGCTCAAGCGGCTGAAAGGCTGGTGGTGTTAGGGAGCTGATAATCTGCCAGGCAAAAGCAAGACTCCTTCACTCTGAAAGCAGGGGGAAAGAAGGCAAGTCACTGTCCCAGCTGAACTGTTCCCATGAGTGTTTACAGTAAAAGTCTAAGCAGACCCCATTTGCTGAACTTGCAGTTAGATTACATTTATCCTAGGGGGGTTGCACAAAAGGGGGGGGGGTAGGCAGTGTTTTATACACCAAATCTGGATATGAAATTTCTTACTGGCTGAAAAGTCTACTTAAATTTAACTTATCTGACAAGTGGATATGCAACTCTGCAACGTAAGATGCCAAAATATTGAAGAAGCTCCCGTTAGCAGTCCATTTCCCCAAAAAAACACATTGGTGTTGGTCTCGCATATCATCATTAAAGCAGCCCTTTTCCACTTTCCTCTCCTTATTGCTCTTTATCTCATTCATTATACAGATACTCATTTCCCAAGTGAACCTCACTCTTTCCTCTCTTGGAGAGAGGTTGTTAAAACGTGTGGAAGCATGATAATCTGCCAGGCAAAAGCAAGACTCCTTCACTCTGAAAGCAGGGGGAAAGAAGGCAAGTCACTGTCCCAGGTCCCCTGAGAACTGTCATAGGGGGAGAAGGAAATGGGGAAGCAGATAGCCTCTGGCTTAAGGGAAGAGTGGGGGGCCCTTGTATGAGGGGAAGAGGGTAAGGGAGGACACAAAGAATCCCTATTGGGGGAAAATTGGGAAATTCCAGGTTGGGAGGAATGGGCATGAACAGAGAGCCACTCCCATGGGGGGGAAGGTGGGAAAGTGGGGGATGGGGACAGACCGGAGCCCCTGGCAATGGGGGTAGAATGGGAAACGTGAGGCTAGGAGGCATACAGAACCCTTAGTAGCAGGAGATTGAGGACCCTGGTGTGGGGGAAGGGGGGAAGGGCAAGACGGTACACAAAGCCATTGTCCTGTGGGCAGACTGGGGGAATGGTGGCAGAGAGGAAACTCAGGGAATGGGGACACACACAGAAACTCTGCCACGGTGGGGGAAAATGGGGACTCTGGATTGGGAGACTCTCAGAATATCTGGCAGGAGGAGTTACTGAAACAGATGGGAATGGGAGCTAACAGGGATGATGAAGGAATGCAAGAAGCCACTGGTGTGGTATGTGCAACAAACCTGGCCTACCAAAACTGTGAAGTGTGAGACCCCCCACTACCTCCACCCTGTGTATATTTGAGATATAAATCATTACAGAACATGTGCTGTACGTACACTACCAAGAGTGCTGTGCCAGATGTTAACTACATGTATCTACGGACTTCAGCGGGAGCTGTGGTGGTAAATCCTTGTAAACTGCTTTGAAAATGTAAGGGGTAGATATTGTTCCAGTGCATTTATTTTAATTAAGCTGTCAGATAGTAAATCAAGCAACACAATATATTATAATTAGGCAAACTTATTTTTAGGTTTTATTAGGTTCAAAAAATCAAATGAAATAACAGAAATATACTGGATTTCTTGGGTTAAAAATACTGGGCCTGTCTTTCCTTGCCTTATGATCATGAGTCAGACAGCAGATTCTGGCTGATTACTACTAAACAGACAATTTTATTTAGAAGTAGATCTGACTGGGAATTTTCTGATGAAAACTTTTTATCTGAAAATGCTGTTTCGTTTAAAAAAGAACTGCTCATGGGCACTTGTTTTCAGAAATATATCAGATTTGATGAAACTTTCATCTTGAAAGACTTCTTAGGTCCAGGTTGGAATTTCTGGTTAAAATGATAATAGCCAATATTCCAGTGGTGAGGGCAGTCACCATGGATGTGGGATCCAGGTTCAAGTCCCTAATTAACGGCAGGAACTTGAGCATCTGCCACACCCCACAAGTGCCCTAACCACCAAACTAGCGGCTCTCTCAATCTTTTCTAGCTGAGTGATCCACCTTAGTAAGTATTCACTGAGCCAGGGAGAAATGACACTGTATCCTGGTGGTTAGGGCTATACAGCTAGAGCAGGGACTTGAACTTTGGTCTCCCTAGTCCCACGTAAGTGCCTTAACCACTGGGCAATTGGCTATTCTAGAGTGCGAGTCTCATTTTTCGGGAAAATTTAACCCCAAAATAGAATGGGACACTTTTTGAAATCTCAAAATTTTTGATGGGATGGGAAAACCATTTCCCACATAGTTCTATTTAGGAGTCAGTATTTTCCATGGGGCTAAAAAATTAAATGCATTCCTACATTAAACAAGTTCACATGCATCATCAGTTGCATCTCCCATGCATGTTTCATCATGCTGCCTCTTTTGAAAGCTATGCTAATTTTTGAACAATTTACTTACAGATCAGGATCTCAAGCAGCTCCTTTGTTTTTGTGGTGGTGGTGAAGCTACTACTCAGTACACAGTTGGAAGCTTTTTTGTTTGGAATCCAACACATACCATTGAAAACCGAGTCAGTGATATAGCATCAAACAGACAAGGTCATGTTGAAGGTGGCCATGTGCAGAATTTTAGAATTATAAAAAAAAGGGGGTTAATCCTAATCAAATGCCAAGGTTCTGGTACATTTATTCCTTGATTATTATTAGTTACTATTTGAATTTTGTAGCACGAAGAGGTCCCAGTAAGGAACTGGGCCTCACTCTATTAGACTCTGTACCACAAGTAATGGAAGGATGATCTCTGCCCTAAAGATTCATATGCAGCTTCCTGCAGAGCAAGGTAGTACTTTAGATGACAAAGAGTATCGAAATTTGAATTTGAAGAGAGTATTATTTTAAAAGGGTTGGGGGATAATGCTAAAAACAGAGCTCTAAATTTAATTTAAAATATACAGTTTAAACATTGCTTACAAGTAAGTAACAGCACTGTACAGACAGGTGGTGTTTGAACACCACCCACGATCAGTTATGAGATTATCATAAGCAAATGTAAAATTAAATGAGGACTATGAAAAAAGTGACATTTAAAAAGAACATACATAAAAAGCAAGGAGAGCCTAGCTTGTGTTAAGCAATACTGGATTAGAAAAAAAAATCAAGAAGGTGGTACAGTTAGACTCCAAGCGATGAATAATATAGACAAGTGTAATCACCATGCATTTCGTCAAGGTCTTTGATTTCACATGCTTATTCTTGCAATACATATGGGAACAAATAAAAAGCTTAAACTTTATGCTCAAAGTAGTTAATTGAGTTTAGAATTATTTGTGATCAGTTTCCTTGTCTAGACAGTAAAAAAAAAAAAAAAA
>NC_133777.1:55875620-55876640 GCF_003597395.2 Chelonoidis abingdonii
CCCCTTCTTCTATTTGTTATAATATATTTCAATTATATTTAATTATAAATAAAAATCATTCCAAATACTATATAAATAAATATTGGAATATATAATTAAAATAATGATATTTAATTATAAATAATACATAATTATTTGGAATTCCTCCTGGTAATCTTGTCTCTGCTCACCACAGTCTGCCTATCATAATCTGTCTCCAGCCATTAAGAAAGCCTCTTGTCTCTGTGTTCCTCTCTCTCCAATTCCTTGGTAGTCAGTTTCATTCTTCCATCAGCCTAAGGTACGGATGTTTCCTGAACCTGGCTGTCTAGGTATACCTCAGCTTCTCTGATTCTCAATAGCATCTCTCCTTCCCTTTCCAATCCAATGATCTTTTCTTCCAGCACAGCTACCAACTTGTACTTCATACATAAGAAGTCCCTTCTGGCTTCAGGCAGGGGGAGGTAAGAGGAGGGGGAAGGGACACAGCCATTGCAAGTCACAACCACGATTCCATTGCTGTCCGTCTGAAATCAAACATAGAGCTGGACCTGGAAGGAAAGCCTCTCACACTCCCTCTCTAAATTCCCTCCAAAATTCTCCTCTTAGCTGCCTCTGTTCATGACTCTGAGTTCATAAGGCTTTTGGGTAAATTAATAAATAATACTTTGTTTTCAAGAAGCCTTGTTTGATTCACTTTAATCAGCCAACATCACAGGCTCCCAGAGTAAAAGAGCTCACTGTCATCAAACCCAGTTAACACAGCTGGTAATGAGGGGGGCTACACTCCAGAGATCCTGTCTACAAATGTTTGGACCGTGTGGTTCCACCCAGAGGTGCAGGAAGCCAGGCCACTGAGAGGTGCACTCCAGAGGGACTAACGGGTCCAAAGCACAGATTGCCTGGTTACTGTGACAGACAGCAGCTGAACCAATATTCAACAGTTTAGTGGCAAGTGCTGGGCCGGTGCAAGGATGTTTTGCACCCTAGGTGAAATTTCCACGTTGATCCCTCCCCCGTCCCTGAGCCCCACCCCAAGGC
>NC_133777.1:55889999-55897306 GCF_003597395.2 Chelonoidis abingdonii
TATTACTGGCACATGAAGTGCCCCACTTCTGAAAGGTTGCCGACCCTGGTCTAGAAGGTTAAAGTAACCATTGTTCCATGAAACACTATGTATAAGATGTCTCAAAGGTCATAGTCTCAATGATGTAATATAACGGAGGGTCAGGAAGCCAGGTCTCCTTTGTTGTGGGAAATTAACAATTAGAGGCTTACTAATTAGCTGTCAAGTTATACTTTCCAAGATGTCTACTAAGTAATTAGCCTCCTATGCTCCAGATTCTCCTACCACCTGTCAATCTACCCCTTTCAGTCAGTGTGTTCTACTGATGCTTCTAGAACAAGAAAAGCATACTCATAGTTACATATTACCTCTGGCCTGACACCCACTAGGCTGGCAAAGCTCTTTCCAGGTTGAACCTAGGAACAAAAGGTATACTAAACCCTTAATGATGCTAGCCTAGGCAAGAAGTGAGGGGTTGAGTGTGGTGTCAATAGTCGCCCAGGTGGAGTCTCTGAAAGACGTACAAGGAGAAAGTGTCACAGGGAGCACATTGAAGCAGGACAATCTGTCTCTCTCAGACAGACATGGGGTTAACTGGGCTGAGAGGAGTTTGCAAAAAGAAGATTAAGGTAGAGGTAAGGGGAAACATACATCTAGCCCTATTGTTTTACATGCTTGCTCTTATTCATAGATTTATAGATTCCAAGGCCAAAAGGACCATTGTGATCATCATCTAGTCTGACCTCCAGTATAACACAGACCACAGAACTCCACCAAAATAATTCCCTTTCAACTAGAGAATATCTTTAAAACAAAATCCAATCTTGATTTAAAAATTGCCAGTGACTGAAAATCCATAGCCCTTGGTAAATTGTTCCAATGGTTAATTACTCTCACTGTGAAAAAATTTACAGCTTATTTCCAGTCTGAATTTGTCTAGCTTCAACCTGCAGCCACTGGATCTTGTTCGTACCTTTTTCTGCTAGACTGAATATCCCTTTATCAAATATTTGTTTCTCATTTAGATACTTATAGACTGATCAAGTCACCCCTTAACCTTCTCTTTGTTAAACTAAATAGATTGAGCTCCTTGAGTTTATCACTATAAGGCATAATTTCCAATTCTTCAATCATCCTCCTGGCCCTTCTATGAACCCGCTACAATTTATCAACATCCTTCTTGAATTACAAACGTCTTACAGAAGTTTAAGCATATTACATCAACATTATTTCCTTTAGCAATCAAACTTGTAATCTAATCAAAAGAAGATATCAAGTTAGTTTGACTGGATCTATTTTCCATAAACCCATTTTGATTGTCATTAATTATATTACCTTCCTTTAATTCTTTATGAATCATGTCTGTATCAACTGCTCGTTTATCTTGTCCTGGATCGATGTCAGCCTGACAGGTCATCCCATCCCATCTAGCTGGGTCATCCCATCTACCCTTTTTAAACATTGGCACAACCTTAGCTTTCTTCCAGTCTTCTGGAACTTCCCCAGTGTTCCAGGACTTATTGAAGACCAACATTAATGGTCCAGCGAGCTCTTCAGTTAGTTCTTTTAAAACTCTTGGATACAAGTTATCTGGAATTGCTGATTTTAATATGTTTAAACTTAGTAGCTGCTGTTTAACATCCTCATGAGTTACTAATGGAATGGAAGGCATGTCGTTATTATCATAATCTGAAATGACTACGAGTGGGCTTTTTTCCAAATACAGAACAGAAAAATATTTAATGAAAACATCTGCTTTGTCTGCATTATTATTGATAATTCTACCATTTCCATCTAGTAATGGACCAAAACAATTGTTAGGATTATTTTTGGTTTTTTACGCAATTTTAAAAGCCTTCTTCTTATTGTCCTTAAGGGAAATCTCTATGGTCAGCAAAGGTGTGTCCCTTTGCTTCTCTTATCAATTTTGTACAATTCATCATTATCCCCCTTCTTCTATTTGTTATAATATATTTCAATTATATTTAATTATAAATAAAAATCATTCCAAATACTATATAAATAAATATTGGAATATATAATTAAAATAATGATATTTAATTATAAATAATACATAATTATTTGGAATTCCTCCTGGTGGTCTTGTCTCTGCTCACCACAGTCTGCCTATCATAATCTGTCTCCAGCCATTAAGAAAGCCTCTTGTCTCTGTGTTCCTCTCTCTCCAATTCCTTGGTAGTCAGTTTCATTCTTCCATCAGCCTAAGGTACGGATGTTTCCTGAACCTGGCTGTCTAGGTATACCTCAGCTTCTCTGATTCTCAATAGCATCTCTCCTTCCCTTTCCAATCCAATGATCTTTTCTTCCAGCACAGCTACCAACTTGTACTTCATACATAAGAAGTCCCTTCTGGCTTCAGGCAGGGGGAGGTAAGAGGAGGGGGAAGGGACACAGCCATTGCAAGTCACAACCACGATTCCATTGCTGTCCGTCTGAAATCAAACATAGAGCTGGACCTGGAAGGAAAGCCTCTCACACTCCCTCTCTAAATTCCCTCCAAAATTCTCCTCTTAGCTGCCTCTGTTCATGACTCTGAGTTCATAAGGCTTTTGGGTAAATTAATAAATAATACTTTGTTTTCAAGAAGCCTTGTTTGATTCACTTTAATCAGCCAACATCACAGGCTCCCAGAGTAAAAGAGCTCACTGTCATCAAACCCAGTTAACACAGCTGGTAATGAGGGGGGCTACACTCCAGAGATCCTGTCTACAAATGTTTGGACCGTGTGGTTCCACCCAGAGGTGCAGGAAGCCAGGCCACTGAGAGGTGCACTCCAGAGGGACTAACGGGTCCAAAGCACAGATTGCCTGGTTACTGTGACAGACAGCAGCTGAACCAATATTCAACAGTTTAGTGGCAAGTGCTGGGCCGGTGCAAGGATGTTTTGCACCCTAGGTGAAATTTCCACGTTGATCCCTCCCTCCATCCCCGTCTCCTGAGCCCACCCCAAGGCACCCCCCCACGGCAGCTCCCCCGCCCTGAGGCGCCCCCCGCGACAGCTCCCCACCCCCCCTCAAGCACCCTCCCATCCCCAGCTCACCCCTGTTCCACCTCCACCCCGAGCTCACTGTCGCTGCTTCACTTCTCCCACCTCCCAGGCTTACGGCGCCTACGCTGATTGGCGCCGCAAGCCTGGGAGGTGGGAGAAGTGGAAGCAGCTAACCCCTGCTCCGCCTCCTCCGGAGCATGCTGTCGCTGCTTCACTTCTCCCACCTCTCAGGCTTGTGGCACCAATCAGCTTAGGCGCCGCAAGCCTGGGAGGCAGGAGAAGTGAAGCAGCCACGGCGTGCTCGGGGAGGAGGCGGGCAGGGGTGAGCTGGGGCGAGGAGTTCCCATGCGTGCCGCTCCCGCCCCTTACTTGCTGCAGGCAGCCCCCCCTATACTCTGCTGCCCAGCTCCCTCCGCCTAAATGCTGGTGGCGACTGGGGCGGCTGAAGATCGGCCGCCGCGGTTGCTGCTGAAGAAAATGCCACCCCCAAACCTAGTGCCCCAGGCGACTGCCTAGGTCGCCTAAATGGTTGCACCAGCCCTGGGCAAGTGCAGACAGAGCAAGCTGCATTCAGCACCATTTCAGAAACCCTTTTGCAGTTGAACCAATGCTGAAAGCAAGTATCAGCAATGGATAAAGGTGAACAGTTGTAGACAAGACAAACTGCGATCAGCATCATTTCAGCAAGCTGGTTAAAATCTTACACAATCTTATAGCTGCAGTCAATGTTAATGGCAAATATTCTGAATTTATTGCCTCGAAAGAAACATGACATGGCAGCTTATGTCACTGCTCTTATTTGTAATAGTGTTCGAAACTTTAACACAATAAAAGAGAAGAAAATACAGTACCTTAGTAATAAATGCAGGCAGCCAGAGAACCAAGTTGTTTAGCATATGGGCAATCCTTTGGTGATGTTTATTTATCCCTTACTGTATGCTTCATATTATGAAAGACATGAAACTCAGAGAAGATTCAAAGTCCACAGGAACTGTGCTTCTAAGTCAATTAGATGTTTTTGAAAAATCCCACCAATTTATCCTAATCCAAAGTATAGATTTCATTGGGCAAAAACTCAAGATATCTTGAGACCAATCCTACCTCTCATCTGGGAAAAATATATAGCCACATCTATGCATCTCTGTTGAAAAGCCTTGAAAAAGATACATAAATTGATAATCTCTCTCTCCAAGATTATCTTCTTTTTTCAAACAGTTGGAATAGAAATCCCTACAAAATTATATAAGAGTTAATCTCCTCCATTTTATTATTTGGAGTAATAAAATCATTCATTTAAAAATATACAGGTCGTATTTCAAAGAGGGCTAATGGTACAAACCTAGGGGTATTATTGGCACCAGAATGCTGAACCTTGATAGCCTGGTACAGGGCCGGTGCAAGGATGTTTCGTGCCCTAGCTAAACTTCGAGCTTGCGCCCCCTCCTTGTCCCTGAGCCCTCCCCGCGGCAGCTCCCTCCTCCACCTGAGGCACTCCGCACCTGCGCAGCTCACTCCTGCCCCGCCTCCTCCCCGAGCACACCATGGCTGCTTCACTTCTCCCGCCTCTCAGGCTTGTGGCGGGAGAAGTGAAGCAGCCACGGCGTGCTCGGGGAGAAGGCGGGGCAGGGGTGAGCTGGGGCGGGGAGTTTCCCTGCGTGCTGCCCCCTCCCCTACTTGCTGCAGGTGGCCCTCCCTGTGATCCCCTACCCCAAATCCCCTCCACCTAAATGCCAGCGGCGACCAGGGCAGCCAAAGATCTAGCTGCTGAGGTTGCTGCCAAAGAAAATGGCGCCCCCAAATCCCAGCGCCCTAGGCAACTGCCTAGGTTGCCTAAATGGTTGCACTGGCCCTGGCCTGGTATCATGGGTATAGCGATAAACATTGGAGAACACAGAGGAGGAAATATTTGCTATCACATTTGGGTCAACATTTTCATTTCCAAAACACTCAAGACCTCCCATTTAGTGATTTCCCTGAAAACTTTGGGGCAAAGTAGAAGTGAAAACCAGCCCAGCCAATTCCCCTCTAACAACAAAATAGATACAATCCAACCTTCCCTCCAGGAGACATTGATCCCACTTTTTAAAAATGGGAAAAAGTGAGCCTGCAAAGAGTAAGGTAGTTAATTAAAGGGGAAAAAATGATAGACCCAGAGAGATTACAAGGAACTTTTCCTATAACTAAGATACCAATATTTAATTAAATACAGTTAAGATATATGTCAAGCCTCCCAAGAAATGGCAGGTTCTAGAAATGACTTATGGATATTGAAATGATAATAAACTCTAGCAAAGCCAAAATCAATTTCAAAACTATATAGTGAACTTATTATACTTGAAATGGATGGCAAATGTAATTACAGGAAGAAATGGGAAAAGGTTCTAGATAAAGACATTCCCTTAGAGCATTGGTCCTTCATTTGGGGTAAAGCAGCTCCCTTTTCCAGATATCTAACAGTAAAAGAAAAACAGTATATTTCGCTAATTCAGTGGTATCTCACACCCTCTCATTTAAAGAGAATCTACAATGATGCACCAAACAGTTGCAATGTGCGGGGAATGAAAGGTACCTTTATGAATATTTGATGGGAATGTCTCAAAGTCCAGGAATATTTGTCAAGTATTTGCAAGCTCATAATGGATCTCAGAGGTCACAGATAAAAAGGCTTGTCCTATCACATAATTGTGCTCACACCATCTAACAGCATGGTGTACTAATGCAGAATTTTGGAAGAAGAGTGAGCTAGCAGATTCTAATAAACTAGCAGGGAACAGGATAGTCTGATAACGGAAATGTTTATAGATAATGTGAGACAAAGGCATAGTTGTTTCTTAAATGCCTGGCTACCATGTCTTGAATATGTAAAAGACAAAACAAAAGAAATCAAAACACCTGAGACAAAGAGAAATGTTTGTTTTAACAGTAAAACATTCACAGTCTTTAGCCTCTGTTCTGGTAATTTATTGAACTGATGAATATTAAACTTCTGCTCCTGTGTCAGCTTTTACTCCAACAATTGTCATTGTTATAATGGAATTTGAAGCAGAGCTGTTTTTCTTGGAATCCACTCAAAGTCTGCCAAATGTAAGTACCCCGTTTCCCCAAATCATCACTGCAGTGATCAATTTTTGAAAGAAACTGATGGAAGAATAAGGGGATTAGGAGTGACAATAAGAAACAAACGTTAAAGGAAAATGAGTTTTGAAACCTGATTGTTATCCTCTTAATATTGTCCCTGTAGTCCTAGAGGACTGAAAATGAAAAGTAAAAAGTATCCATTCATTCCACAAAGAGCCATGCTCTGCACTGGAAAATGACAACATAATGCCTACTGCCACAGGTCATAAGTTTGCAAAGGTCTTCGCTGGTTTCTAATGCTTGGACATTGGCAGTGTAGATGTCTCATCCTTCACGGTAAACGGACTCTGAAGACATTTGCATTTTTAGAAAATCTTAACATCTTCTGCCCTGCTGGTGAAAGGAGCACTTACAATGTTAGTTTATCTAATTCCCCAACTGGTGGCATCTGCTAATGATGCCATAGTTAATCACAGTGAATTTGTGTGCCCACTTCATAACTACAACAGATGTTTCTGCATTTTGGGCAGCAGCAACATATTGTCATACTTAATTCTTTCCTCTTGAGTGGAACGCTGACAAACCGATAATAAGAAAAGTGATCATCTATATCAGAAGTAAAGCTGAATCCTGCCAAAATTATAGGCCCTCACTTTTAAAATTAGGGCTGCACAATCATGTGGCACAACAATGTACATTCAATTGTTTTACCAACTAGCATGTGAAAGTACCATCATTTGTTGTTTATTTATGGGAGTGCCAGGGGTGAAAGTAACTTAAAGAACTTGCCGGTACTCCAGAGTCCTGCAGAGGGAGAGGGGCCTCAACCGGAAGAGGCGTGGTCTCTGTCAGAAGAGGTAGGGCCTTTAAATCCCAGGGCTTTTAAAGGGCTCAGGGATTCAGCTGAAGCTAGGAGCCGGGCCCTTTAAATCACCCCCGGAGCTACCAGCTGCAGAGACAGCTGGGAGCCCTGGGGTTTGGGCAGGGGTGAAAGTAATTTACATTTCTTACCCATATGGTCCAATCGCAAGCAACCCACCTCTCCTACGTACTTCATGGATCCCTCCCATTGCATGACATAGATAGAGAAAATAAAGCTACTATTACTACCACCAGTACCGTCTGTAATAAAACTTTACTATGAATAAGCCTGAAAAAAGTGAAAAACTCACTGTCACATTTTCTCCGTGTCTTCCCTCCTCCTCCAGCCAGCTGCGGACACTAGGCTCCGTGCTCTCCA
>NC_133777.1:55900508-55951334 GCF_003597395.2 Chelonoidis abingdonii
TGGAGAGCACGGAGCCTAGTGTCCGCAGCTGGCTCGAGGAGGAGGAAGACACGGAGAAAATGTGACAGTGAGTTTTCACTTTTTAGGCTTTATCATAGTAAAGTTTATAATATTTGGGGCTTGGGGGGGTGGTAGAATTAACCAGTTTCTGTACAATAGTTGGGATTGTCCTGGGCTGTTGATCACTGCAAGATAGTTGTGAATCCCTGAGCTCAGTGCTTAAAGTGGACTGGAAAAAGCATGTGTGTATGTTAGCAGGGTGTCTATGATAATACCAGATGAATTAATGTTCATGCACTTGGAAGGCAGAGCTTAAAGGGCACCCCTCAGTGACCCAACACCATTTTTAATTCTTTTTTGCCAGCACCGTGACCCCTTCTGATTCTGCCCACTTTAAGCCTTGCCTGAGCTGGGCCCACAAAACAGCTGCAGCGTCAGCACTGTGCCTTCGTCTAAGCTGCTATTCTGTAATGCAGGTGGCAGCGTGCATGGCGTGTGGCACACAGCAGCTCTGTGCCCTCGGTGCCCCTCACCTCATCTGCGGAAGGGGCAGAGCCCTGCTGGAGGCTGCCCAGTTGCTGTCTCTGTGCATGGGTGAATGGACACTGACCTCTATCTGGTGGTAGTGACTATGGAGGTGATGCAGCTAGGATGGAGGGGGCTGCTCCGGGCCCCGCTCAGTGCAGGGGGTACCAGAAGCATGCACTCAGCCCTACGTGGGGCTCAACACCGGGGCACTTTCCAGGCCAGAGAGGGGCACTGCTAAGGATGGCAGAGATTGCATGGGTGTGTGTGTGTGTGTGTGAAGGCTCCAACCCACCCTGCCTGCTGTGGCTGCCAGCTTGGGCACATGTCCCTCCATGCCGCCCCCAGACAGTCAGGGGCTGAGGTGAGTTCACCCACTGAGCCATGGGGGACACTAGCTGGGAAGCCACCCATAGGACAAATTTCCACCAGCTCCTCCCTCAGAGACAGGACTTACAGAGCAGCCTCCTGCTCTAGCTGTGAGCTCTGGGTCTGGACATGGCCAGCATAGGATGGGCAGGGGGGCCCTGTCTGCTGCACACAGCCCAGAAGGCGCTGCAGCTTGCAGCATGCTCATTCCCCTAGAGGTGACACGAGGCTGTAGCAAGTGGGTGGGCACATGTCTCCTCCCCATTTCTCTGGATGCTTCTGTCTGAGATGCCCAGAAGTGAGGTGGTAGCACTGTCAGTCATCCCCCTCTCTTCCTCTTGCCCTATCTCTCTATCCCTCTCCTCTCCCCAACCCACTCCCTTGCCCTGCCCTCCCATGGGCATTCACCGTTGTAGAGAAACTGGACCCAGGACACATAGAAGAGGATGATGACAGACACTAGAACCAAGACACGACATCCTGGAGCAGCCAGCCTCAGTCGAGCAAAGGGGCCAAGTGAGCATCCCCTTGCCTGTGGCAACCAAACTTTTGGCTCTGGGTCAGTAGATCTGATGGACACTGTCAGGCTGCCTTTTCGACCAGGCTTTCCGGTCAAAAACCGGACATTTGGCAACTCTACGTGTCTGTGCAGCACGGGGAAGGAGGAAGCAACTAGCTGAGCATCTCCACTGCCAGAAGGGGCTGCTTTGCCTTCTCTGCTGGCAGGGAGCGCTCCAGCAGGGCTCCGTGATACATATCCTTCTCAGCCGGCCCTGCTCCTGCTGGGACCAGGAATGAGATGAAGCAAACTCTGAATTTTTTTTAGCACACAGCTGGGCCACGTCTGTGTGCTAATTGGGCCGCAAGCGGCCTGTGGGTTGAGAACCACTGAGCCAGGGTAATTGTGGCAGCAGCTGTGATGGGGATATATGAGACGTTAGTTATGCTGAATAAGATGTAATATTTATTTTTATTAAGTCTTGGAAAAAAAACACAAATAAGCATTTCTTCCCAGGACATATTGCAGGAGTCAAATAATACTTTAGGTACAAGATTCTGTATACCAGGGAAAGACTCAATCCCTCAGTTGAGGGAAGGGTTTGAAATTGATCTTATAACCAACCTTCACTGGTAACATTAAGCCACCTTAATGAACAGATGACTACCTTTCCATAACAATAATGGAAAACTGCTAATCAATCATAACAACACACATCTGCTTCAGTCATAATGAAACATTACTTTCCTGTGGTGCTTTAGAGATATAATAATCATTATTGTGGAGTAGGACTCACAGGTATTCAAAGAGTTGCATAATTACAAGACTATCATGTTGAAGATACTTTCACCCAATACAACATACCAAAGAACTACAAAAAATACTACACTATAGCCTTCTGATGCACAAAGTAACAACGCCATATTTGCTTAAACACCTCCTCCTTCCTATATCATAATGCAAAATTTTGACATTTAAAAACTCTGTTGGCTTAGTATTTACAATTTATGGTTATAGTGTAGAAACCTAGCACTGTAAATACTAGCCCATACAGTACTTAACCTTTCTTTTATCATACACGCTTAAGAAATTGACTAGCATCAGGCCTCAATGCACAAAGTCACAAGTTCATCGCTGGTCCATAAATGTTTAATTAGATACCTTTCTGAAAACTGTAACCTCTACAAAAGGTTAGTAACTGCCATGACAGCTTTAGTGGATTTATACTACTAGAGAGAGTTTGTGCAATACATACAATTAAAGTGGAAGATTTTCTTAATCTTAGTAATGTAGCACTAAAAATACACGATAGGCCCACAGCAGGTGCTTAAAAGGGATAATAGCAGCACTTCCTAAATGAAGAGGTGACAGTAAAATAGAATAGTCTTTTTACAGTGGAAAAATTATTCTTTTTATACAGTGAAATATAAATTGAGTTTATTTTGGGATTTAAAAGTAAAAGACTAGAAAAAGAAAATTCTAATTTCTTTCTGACCTGTTTTTGTTCTTCCCAAAAGAGAACATTTATTTTTCTTGTGTTTCTAAGAGTAAACAGTGATCATTCATCCAACAGATGCCAAAACACTTTACAAAAGTCTCTAAATAATTATGCAACCATATATGCTGTATAGAGGAATTACTTTGCCCACTGCCTCAGCACTGCCACCTATGCGACAAAATACAGTAATGTTTAACAACCTCCAGCAACACTACACAGCAGTCCAGTGAGAAAGAACACTTCATTCAATAAAAGGAGACAGGAAATTTAGGTAAGTATAATGTAGTTACTGAAATTAGAATTTGGCCAGGACGGTGGGGTTAAACGCCTAGGCATTGAACTGACTAACAGCATTAAGGGCATACTGTACAGTTTCTAACAGGGGTGGCTCTAGGTATTTTGCCGCCCCCACCACGGCAGGCAGGACCAGCGGACCCTCCACAGGCATGCCGCCGAAGGCAACCTACCTGCTGCCCTCGCAGCTACCAGCAGAGCGCCCCCCATGGCTTGCCACCCCAAGCATGCGCTTGGCATGCTGGTGCCTGGAGCTGCCCCTGGTTTCTAATAATCAAGAGGATAGATTTGGCGTGGACAAAAGGAACATGACTTTCATCCCACCACACTATCAACAAACTGCATTTCTATGTGGACTGATTTCTTGATGTTAGATCTCTTCAGAAGAGGCCACTAGTTACCCCACTTTTCACAACCAATACTTACAGCTTTCTATGCGCATGCCTACAAATCTTGCACCATAGAAAACTTTACACTTCCAATTAATAAAATTTTCCATGGACATTAATAGGAAACTCATGCCATTGAAAATACAAATTAGTAGAAAGGTCTCAGAATATAAAATTTTCTTTGTCTGGCACTTTAAATCGTCTATTACAACCCAATGTAAGTTCTAGTTTCTCCTTAGGGAGGAAAATTCTGCTTTCTTTTGGTATAAATCCAAAGAAGCCCACTGAAGGAACTAATCTGGATTTTTCACCACTGTAATTGAGATCAGAAAGTGGCCCTCTCTCTCTCTCACACACACACACACACACAGAGTTTACTGTTAAGCTCACATTAAATAATAGAACCCTCATATAAAACAGACAATGGTTCCTGAAGAGTACTGTTTTCCTTACAGATCTCCTATTTAATGTGCTCTATGCTACTGATGGCAGCAGCACATTCAAGATCACAGCCTACGATGGTATGATTGTATTACATAAAAGTTGAATGCAAGTGCATGATAAAAATTTGTTAAGCAATTTGCTATATTCAATTAGGTAACGCAAAGAGTCTGTTCAGTTAACTTCACAAGACACACTCTGAATTATAATGACTGACGACAACAGTAATTAAATGCTACAGTTTGTGTTTCATCATTAACTTATTTCCTGTGCACAATAAGGGATTGTTTCAGATACTATATAAGTAATATGATGAACTGTTAATAACAGTGATGGTGATAAAGGGTGAATACACAATGAAGGATAACACTGGTTTTATGAGTGATAATATATCAGTGTTCTAGGAGTTGAAGAAAGTCTGGAGAGGATGCAATTAATGCTTTAGCATGGTTAGAATCAATTTCCAATGTTATTTTGCCTAATTCTGGAAGCTAAATTTTAGAAGTTAATGGCATGAATACAATAGTCATTCGTTAATCAAGATGTGAATTTAAAGCTGCCTTAAAGTTGAAATAAAATACCTTTGGAACCGATGGCCTGATCATTAATGGACATTTCTTCAAATTACAGAATGCCACCATAATGGACATGATGGACATTTCTTCAAATTACAGAATGCCACCATACCAGGGGCTGCTGTGGTGCCAGAACAGAGGGTAGATGTTCCAGGATGGGAGCAGCCAGCTGCGGATAGGGAAGAGAAGAGGATGTGTTCCTCACAGCACCCTGCTTGTGGGGCTAGGTGAGGAGGCATGCGGTATGTGGGGGACAGACAGCGTGGGGCACATGAGGCTGCTGGGGTGTGTGTGTCACAGACTGGAGTTCAGAATGGCTAGTTGGGGGCACAAGTGGGAGAGAGGTGGCTGATGAGGGTGCAGAGACGTATGGGGACAGGGGCAGATATGCCTGACTAAATAAGAGAGGCTAGTGGTCAGCCAGGGTCTGCATGAGGGAGGTTCCCCAACTCCCTAACAATCCCCCCTTCTCCAAAAAACCCTATTCCATACTTCTTCCACCCATACCCAACAACCCTCCAGATTCACTCCCGGGCAATTCACTACCCAGCAATTACTTCCCTCTTCCTCAACTCCTCCATTACCCCGACTGCCACAAGTCTTTGCACTGCTTCTGAAGGGTGTGGGAAATATGTCTCTGTATTGTAGTTTAAATGAATGATTACTCAAAGTTTTGTACTGATATGCCTAGTAAGAAATCTATTTCCTGAATCGTTTTTTTTGTCTCTATTGTTACAGACATACTTGCTGACAGGTATTTTGAAATAAAATTACCAAAATAATTGAAACTGGATTATATTGTGCTATTTTGACAAATAAAATATGCAAAATTTTAAAATATTGTGCACAGAATTTTTAATGTTTTGGTGCAGAATTCCCCCAGGAAGAGAAAGGGGAGGATGGGAAGGGATGTGCCAATATCCAAACTGACTACACTGGAACAGGAGCAACCTAGAAAAATATTCTTCCTAGCCCAGAGAGTAAAACTGGAGTTCCAGAGTGGCTAATTTCATCTTGTGCCATATGCTGTGCCTGTTCCTGAACTGCAAGCATCAGAAACAAGAGCTGCATTTTCTTATCTTTTGCTATTCTTGTCTCTCTCCTTCTGTGAACATTTTTCTTGTTAAACAGAATTGGATTTTAACAGCACAATCCAAGAACCGCCACCTAAAACTGGCTCACTATATTTTCCTCCAAAAAGGACCAGGTGAAACACACACCCCAAGGCCTTATCCCTTTAAAAGACTCTATATAAATATACTAGAGAATAGAAAATAGGGGCAATTATTAAACAAAAAGTTAGAGAGACAAGGTGGGTAAGGTAATATCTTTATTGGACCAACTACTATTGGTGATAAGTATCAGAGGGGTAGCTGTGTTAGTCTGGATCTGTAAAAATGGCAGAGTTCTGTGGCACCTTATAGACTAACAAACGTATTGGAGCATGAGCTTTCGTGGGTGAATACCCACTTCGTTGGATGAATTATTGTCATGCCAGTACAAAAGTAAAGAAAAGAGGAATATAAAATTACAACATACTAAAAATACTAGCCAATCTTCCCAACAGATCTGTGAGTGAGAAATTAATACCATTAGCAGAGTTGGATGTGGCACTCTCACCAAAGGTCTGTTTGTTCTGTCGCAGGTTCTTAATAGTACTTTTATTCCTTTACTAGTTACACAAGCACCAATTATTTTTACAAATAATATCTAATAAGTGATAAGAAACTGATGCGTGCATGTTCTGAGTGGAACACCTGCCAAGCAAGGAGGCTGAGAGATTTGGGAGGTTTTAAAAAACTCCTACGATGTTAACTTATTAACATGGAGTGTGACAATCATGACAACAGCAAATAATGTATACAATTCAATCCTGAATATCTAAACCTCATTTATCTTGAGTTCTCTAGTATACAATAGGGTCTTGTCCTCTGATGTCTATTTATTACACTGAAAATTTCCTAGATTACCAAATGTCCATCATGAGATTTGATTAATCAAGGTTGTTCTTTAATATTATCCCATCAGAGAGATAAGTTAATGAGTCTTTGAAGACACTCATACAAGAATATATGGCAACATTTTAAGGGGTAATTTTTCAGAAGCGTGTTAGAATTTAGCCAAGTAATAAGTGAATAAATACCCTGTAAACTGAATCCTGAAATGCCTTAAATAAACTCTTGATTAAATATATAATTTACATCTAAATAAGCATAAAACCATAACCTATTACATCTAATTGGCTGAGCCTGTGAGGCCTTACACACAACTCAATGGTATAAATCTGTTTGTCTGTATTCATGTAATGCAATAATGACGGAATGTCACTCTGATCAATTTAAAAATTTAAGGGAATGTTCAAGAAATGAATAGATTATTGATTTTGGGGAAAAATCAGAGCATTGCAAGCAGGGAAATGAGGGACAAATGAAGTCATTGTCATCTGTTTATAGCACCCATTTTTGGCTATCAGAACAATGATAACCCTGCTCATCTTCCTAACAGAGTTTAACATGTTGACCCACATATGCCTTCTCTTTCCAACACACAGAGTAGAAATAATTGCACTCCTTCTGGGAGCCATGGGGTGGATGCTCATCCAGAAGGGGACAAAAGCAGGCTTCCTTTCTCCCTCCTAATGTCCTGCCTCCTCAAAGCGTGTTCCAAGGTGGGAAAGAGAGGAAACTAGATGTTCATTCTTCCCATCCAATCCCGGGGGAAGAAAGGAGGAATTTAGGGAAAGGGGACATACATAGAACCCTTGGTATGGGGGAGGAGAATGCAATCAGGAGAACAGAGCCCCTGGTATGGTGGGGAGCAGGAAGAGGGAGAAACAGAATCCTGGCCTGATAGGGAGCTTGGGTTGCCCTGCTGTGAAGACGTGACTCCAAGATGGCATACTTGGATAATGGGGAGTTGTCACCCTGTCTTGTTTAGCTGGTGATGGAAGGTCCAGTTGTTTAGCCTTGTGCAATACCAAGACTTTGAATGGGAAACCACCAAAGGCAACTGCAAACAATCAAAACCACAGGAAGGTTTAAAAAAGAAAAAAGGAAACAAAAGGCTGTTTTCAGTATAAGACAGAGGAGAGGGATGCATTCTGGATCCATTCACTGGGAAAAACTTTTGTGGAGCAAGGATGTTTTCATGAATGTTTGGACCCTGGTTCTTGTGAAACAAGCCAACTCTGCAATAGGCTGAACTTTGTGAGGAAAACCTACTCCATTAGACAGGAACAGTAACTATTAAAACTGTTGACCCAAGTTCTCGTTTTGTGACCAGGTTCACATTACAGCCATTTGTTCCCACCATTCTCTCTTGTTTCTAGTTAAATCTTTAGTTTTTTCTTAAATAAATTTATTTTAAAGTGCTCACAAGTGCTGTGTGGTTTAAGCTAAAGCTAGTAAACTGGGGTACACTGCCCCTTTGTGAGCAGAGGATCTGGGATTATTTCTATGAGTAGCCAGTTTCTGGGGCTGGATATCACACGGGAATGATGCATGGGGTGCCCCTATTGTTAACCTGAAGTTAGGGCTGGCATAGTCCAGAGGAAACTGCTCAAGCGGCTGAAAGGCTGGTGGTGTTAGGGAGCTGATAATCTGCCAGGCAAAAGCAAGACTCCTTCACTCTGAAAGCAGGGGGAAAGAAGGCAAGTCACTGTCCCAGCTGAACTGTTCCCATGAGTGTTTACAGTAAAAGTCTAAGCAGACCCCATTTGCTGAACTTGCAGTTAGATTACATTTATCCTAGGGGGGTTGCACAAAAGGGGGGGGGTAGGCAGTGTTTTATACACCAAATCTGGATATGAAATTTCTTACTGGCTGAAAAGTCTACTTAAATTTAACTTATCTGACAAGTGGATATGCAACTCTGCAACGTAAGATGCCAAAATATTGAAGAAGCTCCCGTTAGCAGTCCATTTCCCCAAAAAAACACATTGGTGTTGGTCTCGCATATCATCATTAAAGCAGCCCTTTTCCACTTTCCTCTCCTTATTGCTCTTTATCTCATTCATTATACAGATACTCATTTCCCAAGTGAACCTCACTCTTTCCTCTCTTGGAGAGAGGTTGTTAAAACGTGTGGAAGCATGATAATCTGCCAGGCAAAAGCAAGACTCCTTCACTCTGAAAGCAGGGGGAAAGAAGGCAAGTCACTGTCCCAGGTCCCCTGAGAACTGTCATAGGGGGAGAAGGAAATGGGGAAGCAGATAGCCTCTGGCTTAAGGGAAGAGTGGGGGGCCCTTGTATGAGGGGAAGAGGGTAAGGGAGGACACAAAGAATCCCTATTGGGGGAAAATTGGGAAATTCCAGGTTGGGAGGAATGGGCATGAACAGAGAGCCACTCCCATGGGGGGGAAGGTGGGAAAGTGGGGGATGGGGACAGACCGGAGCCCCTGGCAATGGGGGTAGAATGGGAAACGTGAGGCTAGGAGGCATACAGAACCCTTAGTAGCAGGAGATTGAGGACCCTGGTGTGGGGGAAGGGGGGAAGGGCAAGACGGTACACAAAGCCATTGTCCTGTGGGCAGACTGGGGGAATGGTGGCAGAGAGGAAACTCAGGGAATGGGGACACACACAGAAACTCTGCCACGGTGGGGGAAAATGGGGACTCTGGATTGGGAGACTCTCAGAATATCTGGCAGGAGGAGTTACTGAAACAGATGGGAATGGGAGCTAACAGGGATGATGAAGGAATGCAAGAAGCCACTGGTGTGGTATGTGCAACAAACCTGGCCTACCAAAACTGTGAAGTGTGAGACCCCCCACTACCTCCACCCTGTGTATATTTGAGATATAAATCATTACAGAACATGTGCTGTACGTACACTACCAAGAGTGCTGTGCCAGATGTTAACTACATGTATCTACGGACTTCAGCGGGAGCTGTGGAGGTAAATCCTTGTAAACTGCTTTGAAAATGTAAGGGGTAGATATTGTTCCAGTGCATTTATTTTAATTAAGCTGTCAGATAGTAAATCAAGCAACACAATATATTATAATTAGGCAAACTTATTTTTAGGTTTTATTAGGTTCAAAAAATCAAATGAAATAACAGAAATATACTGGATTTCTTGGGTTAAAAATACTGGGCCTGTCTTTCCTTGCCTTATGATCATGAGTCAGACAGCAGATTCTGGCTGATTACTACTAAACAGACAATTTTATTTAGAAGTAGATCTGACTGGGAATTTTCTGATGAAAACTTTTTATCTGAAAATGCTGTTTCGTTTAAAAAAGAACTGCTCATGGGCACTTGTTTTCAGAAATATATCAGATTTGATGAAACTTTCATCTTGAAAGACTTCTTAGGTCCAGGTTGGAATTTCTGGTTAAAATGATAATAGCCAATATTCCAGTGGTGAGGGCAGTCACCATGGATGTGGGATCCAGGTTCAAGTCCCTAATTAACGGCAGGAACTTGAGCATCTGCCACACCCCACAAGTGCCCTAACCACCAAACTAGCGGCTCTCTCAATCTTTTCTAGCTGAGTGATCCACCTTAGTAAGTATTCACTGAGCCAGGGAGAAATGACACTGTATCCTGGTGGTTAGGGCTATACAGCTAGAGCAGGGACTTGAACTTTGGTCTCCCTAGTCCCACGTAAGTGCCTTAACCACTGGGCAATTGGCTATTCTAGAGTGCGAGTCTCATTTTTCGGGAAAATTTAACCCCAAAATAGAATGGGACACTTTTTGAAATCTCAAAATTTTTGATGGGATGGGAAAACCATTTCCCACATAGTTCTATTTAGGAGTCAGTATTTTCCATGGGGCTAAAAAATTAAATGCATTCCTACATTAAACAAGTTCACATGCATCATCAGTTGCATCTCCCATGCATGTTTCATCATGCTGCCTTTTTTGAAAGCTATGCTAATTTTTGAACAATTTACTTACAGATCAGGATCTCAAGCAGCTCCTTTGTTTTTGTGGTGGTGGTGAAGCTACTACTCAGTACACAGTTGGAAGCTTTTTTGTTTGGAATCCAACACATACCATTGAAAACCGAGTCAGTGATATAGCATCAAACAGACAAGGTCATGTTGAAGGTGGCCATGTGCAGAATTTTAGAATTATAAAAAAAAGGGGGTTAATCCTAATCAAATGCCAAGGTTCTGGTACATTTATTCCTTGATTATTATTAGTTACTATTTGAATTTTGTAGCACGAAGAGGTCCCAGTAAGGAACTGGGCCTCACTCTATTAGACTCTGTACCACAAGTAATGGAAGGATGATCTCTGCCCTAAAGATTCATATGCAGCTTCCTGCAGAGCAAGGTAGTACTTTAGATGACAAAGAGTATCGAAATTTGAATTTGAAGAGAGTATTATTTTAAAAGGGTTGGGGGATAATGCTAAAAACAGAGCTCTAAATTTAATTTAAAATATACAGTTTAAACATTGCTTACAAGTAAGTAACAGCACTGTACAGACAGGTGGTGTTTGAACACCACCCACGATCAGTTATGAGATTATCATAAGCAAATGTAAAATTAAATGAGGACTATGAAAAAAGTGACATTTAAAAAGAACATACATAAAAAGCAAGGAGAGCCTAGCTTGTGTTAAGCAATACTGGATTAGAAAAAAAAATCAAGAAGGTGGTACAGTTAGACTCCAAGCGATGAATAATATAGACAAGTGTAATCACCATGCATTTCGTCAAGGTCTTTGATTTCACATGCTTATTCTTGCAATACATATGGGAACAAATAAAAAGCTTAAACTTTATGCTCAAAGTAGTTAATTGAGTTTAGAATTATTTGTGATCAGTTTCCTTGTCTAGACAGTAAAAAAAAAAAAAAAAAAGTCTCTATGAGGACAACTGGAAACACATTTATTTATGCTTATATCGATGAATTCATGTGGAGCTGCCGGTTCAGTTTTACATCTTCAGGTACAGATGGCAGAACTGTTTATCGTGATTCAAAAATCTATGGGTTTTAGACTTGTGATTCCAAGGAGGGAGCTGTTAGCAGAAAACTAGAATTAATAGATTTTCCTTAAGGCTTGAAAGTACAGGTTTGTTTTTTTTAACAACTAAGGATCTTCAAATTCACAGGCAAATTTACCCTAAAGGTTGGTACAAATATGTAGCATTTCTGGACAACTCATCCAAGATCAGTGCATCAAATGTACATAATGTAAATGTCTATATGTAATAAAATACAGTGAGTTTCAACATGTGAATCTGGACAACTATTGTATGCATAAGCCATAAAGAAAGAAGAAGATTCATGAAGCATAGCTGCAGATTTGTTAAGCTCTGTGTTGCTAAGCAATAGAACACCTATAGCATATGGGAATTACATCATCCACAGGGAAATTTGGATACTACAACAGAATTATATAATGTGATTAAAAAAGCCACCCTCATTATCAACAGCTGTTATCCAAAGCCCACTATGGAGTCCTAATAACAAATAAGAAGTTCTTCCCATCTGGCTAACTTTTGGGGCAAGGAACACACTAATGCAGAATAGAAAATCATAGATAGAAGAGACAGAGTGGACTATATAGTTTACTATGTATAGTTTACATCAGGGCAGGATTGTTCCCTGCAGCCTGATTATAGATGGTAATGAAGTAGTATATTCTATTGACATAGGAGGAGGATCTAACTATTCTACTGAGTAATAACAGAGCACTGAGTGAAATATGTTATAATATTTAAATCATTTTAATCTACAACTGCAAGCATTTCCCCACGTTACTATCTTAACATCGCCAAGGTGAAACCCGCCTGTCACAAGTTGGCAACAGGGATGTGCTGTGCTTTAGTGAGGAGGAAGTAGCAGCAGAAACAAGGAACATGAACTTGTAAGCAAGGAAGTGAATCATACTGCGGAGCCTCCGGAGGAAAGAGGAGAAACAAACTTGGTTAAAAGTTTTTGTGTGAACAGGACCACTGGGGTTAGGACAGTGAAAAGCAAAGAAAACCTCTGGGCCAGATGTTCAGCTAATGTAAGGAAGTGTGACTTCAGTGTAGCTAGGCTGATTTACATTAGCTGGAGATCTGGCCCCAGAAAGCTGAAGGAAAGGAAGAGAGGGGAAAATATCGGGGATAAATATGAAAAAATATGGATACCTTGAGGAGAGGAAAGATAGACTCTTCAGGACCTCTTGTCTCTGAAAGCAAGAAAAATAGAAGAAGGATGTCTAAGGCTATGAGAAGAAAGAAATATGGGATAGCTACAAAACATGTAGAATTGGAAGATAAATATAAGGGAAGAAACAAAACAGAAACAAGATGCAGAACAGAAGGTGAGAAAAGAGACTCAAAATGCAGAATCAGAGAGAACAAAGAACAAGAGAAATGAAAGTGGGAAAAGGGGGAGAAATATAAATACATTTTCAAGGCTAACTCATTTTATTTCCTATTTAAGTTCCTATCTTTTTTGTACATGCTTTTCAGAGAAGGGGATCAGAAAGAAAAAGTATTGATTGTGGTTCAGAGAGTAGGGAAATGAATAATCTTCAGGCTAATCATGGCCATCAGAAAAAGAAGAGCAACCAAGCACTTTAATATTCCAGTGGGAACATTGTCATCTGTATGTTTTTGTTCCAGAGAAATGTGCTGCTAAATGACATAAAACAATCATGAGTTAAATTTCTCTGAATATTCATGACTACACTCCTGGGTGCATGACATTATTGTTATGCTAGACAGACTGATCTTATCAGGTCTGAGCATCAGTTATTCTCCCTTTCATTACTGAAAGGTGAGAAAACTCCTTTGTGATCAGGACCTTTAGTTATCAGGCATCTTGCAGCTGAGATCATTTACAGAAAAGGAAAAAAAAAAACAGACCTATGGTTCTGTACAAAATACACCATATGATAAAAATCTTCTTTTGATTAATATTTTACACACACTGTCTCATGAACTGAATTGACAGAACTCATTCTCAATGCTGTTTATGACACGAAAGAAGGATTATGGAACAAGCACTGCATGTCTATTTATAAACACGCACATATGCACAACTTATGTTATGCACCAGTGAGAAACTGCATTTACAATGCATGTTTGGAGCCATGACTGCATTGCACCTACTAATAAATATATCCCACCACCACCACCCCACTCTCCCCCACCAATTACTTAAGGCTCCATACACACAAAAACTTTTGACCAAGTTTGTAACCAGTTGCTGGCACATTTCACTGTAAAGGTATTTTGTATCCATATGTGACATGATTAAAATGCAGTAAAATGGCAGCTAATGGTATTTTGCACGAGCCAGAGGCCTACACTCTCACATGGTTGTCTTTCTGTAATCAGTTCAAACTCATTTTTTCCAGCTTAAACGGGACTATGGCTGTGTAACTAGTTGTGCCAGTCCTTCCTCCTAACTCTGTGCAGCATACCAAAGTGCATGATTGAATATACAGCGGTTGCTGCTTTGTGTATATGCCCTCTACTACAGCTGAGACACTAATGGATAGTTGCCTAGATTCACCAGAACTCACTTATACAGATAGTGTGATAGCTGAAAACTGAACTTGTTACTTGTCAAATTAATGGTCATGTCTTAGCAGTTTCAAAATCTTCCAGACAAAACTTTTATACCACATCAACCGTCACTGACTTTACACCTCCCCATGTATATATTATAAATACATACATGTAAACATATCTGCATATAACGTACATATTGACAGAGAGAATATAACTATCATTAAAATGCACTCACCATTTGCAAAACGTCAGAAGAAACCATCTGCATGCAGCACATTGCAGTTGCCAAAGCACAGACAATTGTGGAGATGATATTGAGAGCACACACGCTGAACAACAGATCCTGTGAAAAGACACACAGCAGAATGTCACTTCTTATCTTGGTGATACAGATGACAGGATTGCAAATATTTTTAGCAGATTTGATAATAAATGTTGTCAATTGTTATCTATTTGATATAATCTTAATGAGCTTTGTACAATTCACTCAGCATGTAACCTGTTCTCTTATCCCAAAGACACACTTTAAAAACAAAAAATAAAACTATATCCAGAGAGATATCTGAGGACTAAAAATGTTTTTTTTAATGTTTTTAGATCTACACTCCACTGATGTTACACAAACTAATATAGCTTTTCTTGGATACAAAATCCAACACAACTGTTGCCAGAAAGAGAATATGAGTCTGACTTCTAATTTTTAGAAATACATTGGCCAGTTTAATTGCTTTCAGTATTTTAAACATACAAGTTAGAATTTTATTTGCTTTTAAAAATGTCAGCAGAAAAACTGGTGAGGAATAAAGAGTTGTACACTCTTATTCCAGATAGTTTGCACTTCTGGAATAGCATGAGGGAAACCCAGAAAGATGATAAAAGATGAAATTAGTCCATCTAGGTCTGCTACGTTGTGTTGAGTTAGAAGCTGCACTTAAAAGAAAAAAAAACAGAATTAAATAATATATTGCCCAGATTTAAATACTTGAAATTAAAATAGCTGCATTTTGCCCAACACATTTATAATTTTTAAAATGTATCCATTTCTTAGAGCCACCTCTTTTGCATTTAGTGCATCTAATACTGTAGAAAGATAACTGTGATTTATAATATCAACATAAAATTAATAAGCTAATATACTTTCTCCATATTTACTAATTGTGCAGCTGCTGCCCAGCTGATATACCTATTGGGTTATATTGTTGCAAGCACGGTGATGCTTGTAAGGAACTGAATGGCCAGGAGGTGAAAGTGGTTCACAGCGGATATTTGAAAAAAACCCTGTTAAATAGGGCACAATAGAACTTATGGGTAAAGAACATTCTGGAAAATCTAAGTCTTTATCTTAAAAACTACGACATTTCTGTCCCTTCCACTAGCCAAATAACTTACATGCTGTAAACCAATGTACTGCTATCTTGTTGGCTGAAGCAAGTCAGAAACAAAAGTACCAACAGATGCAAATTTATCCTTGCCATCTTAATTACATACTCCCCAAGTGACCAGCATTTGAAAATGGAAACCTGCCAACCCCAGATAAGCACACTAAATCCAGCAAACAGGTCAGCAAGTTCCAGTCACTTAACAGATACACTGAGCTGGATCTGTTCTTGCTGCTCTGCTCAGCTGTTTGATGGCTTCTCAGCCAGCTGACTGGCACAGGGGAATAATGGATCAATTGGGTCCACAGCAGAGAGGCAGGAGGAGAGCCAGTTTCCCTCCCCCTCCCCACAATATGGAAGTGAAGGAGAACTAGTTCAAGCAAAAGGATGCACTGACAAACATCAAGAGTGTCAAGATACTTTAATGGGGTAAACTGGGGAGGCTCTGCAGATATTCAGCTGGTAAGCAGGTGGCACAAAAACAGAAAGAGAAGGAGAAGGAAAGATTGTGAAAGTCCTTGGCTCCATAGATGACCCCAGGTGATGTGCAGGAGAGAGACAGACATATGATTTAAAGGGAGAGGAATGTCAATGACCAGGAACAAGAAACTTGGTGCCATCAGAGGAGCATGTGCAAGTGAAAATCCCCTACACAACAAAATTTTAGAACAGATTCACCAAAGTAGTCTACATTACAATAATAATAAATATGCTGTTTGAATCCACAGGCAGAAATATAAACTGTACAGTTCATGGATTCAGAAATCCACACATCACTCACTAAAAAGGATTCTGAAGGAAAACTCAGAATGTGAGGAAGAACGCACAGCAGACTCCAAAGAATACACAAGATATTCATGGAACACTATATTTGACATCATCATCTCTAAAAACTTACTATTGCTGACTTCCAGTTTAACAATCTCTCTCTCTTTCATTACCCACACAGCAATCTACTTTCCAACAAAGAAAAGACCCACCATCAGCCAATGGGATGACTTCAGATTTACTCATGTGAAGATGAGAGCAAAATTTGACCATCTGTGTGCAACAGACTTTCATAATGTACCTGCAGTCATTTGCAGGTGCAACCAATATCTTGTGGACATCCTCGCAACTGAGTGACACCATAAATCAAAGTACTCAGTAAATGCCATCATTTGCACATATAAAAGATTGCAAGTGCAAAACTGCCCATACTGGAGGAAAAAGTAGCTCCAGGCTTTGAAAATATGGGCTTGTAAGTCTGGACCATGCAATAATAAAAACAGGCAAAAATAAATGTGAAAACTGATGTGATAGAATCAAGATAGCGTCTATAGTTACTATGTTCCATAGTCCAGGTGGAACCCAAAAATCTTGTTAATTCATATGTGCAGATTAATACCTCCTATGCTCAAGTCACAAATTCAGTCATGAGTAAAGCTAATATTAATTAGAGGTGTTCTAGGACAATTTTGTTTCATGGAAACTTTTGAGATTTCCAAATTTGTTTTCATTCTTCACTGAAAGAAAACCAAAACCTTTAGAATGTTTTTGCTAAAATGGAATGATGTGAAAATATCAGTTTTCTAACTGAAACTTGAGCTTTTTGATTCAGAAAGAGTGGATTTGTGTGTGAGTAGCCTGGTCACTAAGGCACTGGCCTGGGATGTGGGAGACCCATAGTCAAGTCCCTACTTGGTCTTACTGAGAGCAGAGTTTTTAATCCTAGATCACTCTAAATCAGGCAGAGCAGGGACTTGACCTGTGTCTCTCCCACATTTCACACCAGTGGTCTAAGATCCTAATTACTCCCTACCCCTCCCAAAACTTAGTTGAAATTGATATGTCTGTGAAACATTTCAGCTTTGATAAAATGAAATTTCTTTGAAAGAGTTCCAACAAGATCTAATAACAACATTGTTCTTTGTCCAACTGTAGGTAAAAATTGAAAAGTCTGCTGTTTCAAAACTGCTTGCTTATTCTCATCCTTTAACACTGTACAAATCTGCAACAGAGAGAAAAAAATATAGCATGTGTAAGGAAGGAAAATTTCAGTCCCTGTCTGTCTCCCTCCCAAAAGCAAAATTTCTGAAAAGAGGAGGCACAAGGAGCATCTATGAAGAATGTCAAATAATGACTTCTCAATCTGAAGTAGCTCCAAGTCTAAAAGATCAATGTAAAGATATGAATGACAGGTCAAGTCAAATACAGAAAAACACAAATAAAATTTGCAGAGCACACAGTATGACTTGGATCCTCACAAAGCTCCTACTATAGAATACAGGCACCTGTAAAGAAAGAAATCACCAAACAAGATTTGAACAGTTTGCCCATAAACCCCAAAATCAAACCTGATGAGCTTTGTACTAAAGGATTTGATGAAGCAGGAATATTAAAGCACAGCAGCAAGAAGCAGCCATAATAAATCCCGTACAGGACAACTGTCTTGCTGACTTCTCAAGGCCATGATTCAGTAAAGCACTTAAAACACATGCGTAACTAAATATGTGTTAAAAACCTACTGGGTGAAATTCTGTGCTCTCTCTCTAACAGAGGTGCAGCACAGAACTTGCAGCCCAGGAGAAGGGGTGGGGACAGGGTAAGGTGACTTTAATTTTAAGCCATCTTTGCACCCTTTTGATCTTCAGGGGCTGGAAAAGCCTCCAGCAAAACTTAGACAGCCCTGTATGACTTACAGCAGATTCCTTGGGCTGCTCAAGGGACCATAATAGTGCTCAGAATTACCACAGTGCTGTGCCCCTATCATGCCATTCCAGCCCTTTACACAGCATAAAGGGACTGAAGTGGGGTAAGGATTTCACTAACTGAGCTCAGCACCTGCTTAGGTACTTTGCTCAACTGGGGTCTAAGACTGCAAGAAGTTACTCACCTTGTGCAGTAATGATGGTTCTTTGAGATGAGTGTCCATACGGGTGCTCCACAGTAGGTGTGCTTTGTCCCTGTGCTGCTGATTGGAGAATTTTGGTAGCAGTGTCTGTTAGGCCAGCACATGTGCTGTCTCTCCTTGTGCGCTACCATGAGGCTAGCCAGAACACATGGTCCAACCGCCTCAATTTCTTCTATACTGCAGTCATTGATAAGAACTCCAAAGTAGAAGGGAGCACCCATATGGACACACATCCGTGAGAACCATCATTACTGCACAAGGTGAGTAATTTTTTCTTGAGTAGTGTCCCTATGAGTGTTCCATTGTAGGTGACTCCCAGCAGCACCCCTTCTTGAGGGCTGGGACTTCACAGTCGGGTCAGTTACAGATGACAGTATTGTGGAGCTGAAGATGTCAGAGACGGAGTCCCCAGTGATCACATAATGTTTTGCGAAGGTGTGGACTAATGTCCATGTCGCTGCTCTACAGATCTCTGAGATTGGGACATTCTTGAAGAAGGCGACGGATAAGGAGAGCGACCTTGTGGAGTGTGTACAAATGGTATTCAGAGAGGTCATACTGCTAACTTGGTGACATTGTCTGATACAGTTTGAGACCCACTTGAAAAGCCTTTGGGCCGATATTGCCGAGCCCTTGAATATTTCCTCGAGGAAAAGTGGGGGACTTCCTTAAGGTCTTTGTTCTGTCCAGGCTATATCACATACCCTAGATATCAGAAGGTTATGGTCCTTCTGATATCTAGGGTATGTGATATAGCCTCTGTTGTCTCAGTAAGGCTTAGGACAGAAGGTTGGGAGATGAATCAACTGGTTCATGTGAAATGGGGAAGTTACTTTAGGAACAAATTTTGGATGTGGTCTTAGCATAACCTTGTCCTGAAAGAATATCACATGGGGGGGGGGGTGCCCTCAGAGACACTATTTCTCCTATTCTCCTGGCCAAAGCAATCACTATAAGGAAGGCTGTTTTCATTGAGAGGTAAGTAAGCAAACAGATGGCCATAGGTTCGAAGGGAGGCCTGGTCAGTCCTTTTAGTACCAGGTTTAAGTTTCATCTGGGAGTGGGAAGCCAAGTTTGTGGCAAGAGTTTTACTATACACTTAAGGAACCTTCTGGTAGTTGAGTGTGACAAAACGGAGTACCCTTCTATTGGACAGTGGAAGGCTGTTATAGCTGCTAGGTTGACTCTAAAAGAGCTTATAAGCAGCCCCAATCTTTTTAGGGCCAGTGCACAGTCTAAGTTGTGTGTAAGAATTACAGATGTCCCAACAAATCTCCCTGACATACACCAAATCCAAAATCTGGACCATTTTTGCAGGTAGGTACATTGTGCTGAGGATTTTCTGCTGTGTAATAATACCATTTGCGCTTCTGTCAAACAGGAGCTCTGTCGGTGTTTGAGCCAAGAAGGAGCCATACCTTGAGGTTGAGAATTGCTGGGTTGGGACGTAGAGTATGTCTTCTGTTCTGCGAGAGGAGATGTGGAATCAGTAGGAAAGAGATCGGTGGATGCATCGTGACCTGTGACAGGTAAGGGTATCAGGTCTGTCTCGGCCACAAAGGAGTGATCAGAATGACCTATACTTTATCTCTTTTTATCTCCAGGAGGACCTTTGATAGCAGGGGGAAGGACGGGAAAGGTGTAAAGGAGATCCCCATCCCAAGGGAGGAGGAGAGCATCACCTAGGAAGTGTTGTCCTATTTCTGGGCTGGAACATTTCTTGTTCTGGGAAGTGGTGAACAAGTCTGTGACTGGTGTCCTTCACTGCCTGAATGGATTGTGAAGTACTACTGGGTCTAGTTCCCATTTGTGGTCGTGTGGGAATTTCTGACTGAGACTCTGCCACTGAGTTCTGCGTACCTGGGAGGTAGGCTGCTGACAGTGTGATGCTCTTGGGAGATACACCAATTCCATAGTCTCATCACCTCCGCACAGAGGGAAGGAGACCAGGCTCCCCTTTGTCAATGTATGTAGAACATACAGGTAATGTTGTCTGTTAGGACTTTTGTGAGTGGCTTTTTGATCAGTAGAAGGAAGTAGGCAGGTTGATGTGAAGAGATCTCTCTACAGGTGACCATTTTCAGTTTCTACTGAGTCAGGCAGAAGTTCCATTTAAGCCAAGGAAAACAGAAGTAAAAAGCAACAGGAAATTTTACTAAGGACTTAAAAATAATTAGCTAGGACCACAAGACTTAAGATTTAAAAAAAAAAACCAAGCTTATACAAAATATAGTATTAACACATATACCTTAATTATTATTTTTTAAAAAATCAACAGAAATAGTTGCTTTAGAGTCAAACATTCATAATCACTTTTTGTAACTCCAAGACTGGACTGGTATGTTATGAGAACCCAATCTAATTTAATTGTTCTAGTTTAGTGAAATATAAAATATAAATGGTAACAAAAATTAAATAGTTATTTTTAATATTCTTTGAGCTTATTAATTCAAGGTGTTAGAGAAGAGCAACTGGATTGTTATTGTTAGGTTTGTCTGCCCACCCTTAGACTGTGAGCTCCTTGGAGTACAGATTATCATTTTTGAATGCCTGGAGAGTAGCTAGCACATACTGGGCACTGCCATAAGTAAGTAGATTATGATAATATGCAACAATTATAATTTTACCTTGTAGTTTTAAGAGAGTGCATCATTTAAACAATATACTGAAACCAAAATGCCTCATAGGTATTCTACAGTCATACCAATGTAAAATGTACAAGGAGGAGGATTTTTAAAATCTGTAAAATAGGTAAGACGATTATAAAAGTGTATTGCCTAGGAGAAATGTGCTGGCTAGTCTGAAAAACCTGCAACCTGCTTCTACACTCAAAAAGTGAAAATAATCCTTTTTTCTGTGGTTCACTTGACCTTATTTTACAAGCCCATTATAATTGGATGTGATGTCATCGACCATACACCAGGGCTGGGATTTTAAGGCAGCATTCTTTGCAGAAAACCTCACTTTAAAAGGTCATTGAGATTTTAAGTAAACTGATTGTAGTTTTTATTTTCAGTTTCTCTTCTGAGGGAAATGCAGATTGTAAAATGTTTTGGTTTGTTTTTAAATTACTTATTTTTAGTCAAAAGATTCAAACAATGAGATGGTCAGAGAAATACATGCATTAACTGAAGTTTGTCTGTCCTTTTATGGCAGGACATAACACCTGAATACTACTCCTATATTTCTAATGCTGCTCTTGGGATTCCATACTACTTTTAATGTTGTTATGCAGCATATGCTACAAGAAGTGATTTGTAATAAGCTTCAGAGCAAAGCTTAAAAGACTGAATCAGGAGGTGGCTTTCAGAGTCAGTGATGCAGTAAAGGCTGACTACAATTTTTTCACTAGTCTCCCGTTTGATACTATACAGTGTATGTAAAATGATTACAAAAGCAATCCTCCTCTGAAAATGAATGAAAAATTTCAAGTATTTGTAGGTATATCTTGTTTAAAACATATTACATACTCTACTTGTAAACAAAAATACAATAAAGAATGCTCAATGTACATAATTAAACATGTTGTTACACTCATTTATAAAGTTAAGTGGTTCAAAACAGATTTGAGAAATGTTCTGTAAATTAAATACATAAATAATATTTTCTCTCTCTCCTTTCAAACTTGCACATTTAATCACCAGCACATTTTCCAGTGTGACTGAAATAAGAACAAAGAGGCTCTTGTTTTGCTCAAGGCATTTACATACACAATAAGGTATATAATACAGCCAAAGAACTGTTTGTTTAAAGCATCCCACAAAAACAGAACATAAGCCACCTTTTGTGTTATAAACATAATGCACTTCCTAAAGGAAAAGGCTTCACTATGCTTAAGAAGTGAATTATTTTACCCACAAAACATGAAGATATTTGTTTCCCCCTCTTTCTGCTTAAGTGTTTGGTTCTGTTCTGTGCAGTTGCACTTTGCATGGCCCACTGCTGGGTTTGCCTATTCAGAATTCTCTTTCCAGGAGTAATAATGATCTCAGCTAGGCACTTCTACAGCTTCAGCAGTGACTTTTGAAAGCACACACATCAGCACTGTGCAGAAAGTACTTTCCATTACGTTTAAAACAGGAGACATAAAAATTAGGTACTCCTTTAGAGTTGATCACTAGTCTCATGGTGTTTTACATAATGGGTTTTTAAATGTTTCATCTAAAATGGAATTAAGTCTATTTATCGAATGCACTACTTACTCCTGGAGAAATTCTGCACCACTGCGTATTTATGTCCCTCATAGTTTTCTTTGCTTCCCACAGAAAAATTACTTTCTGACAGGGAAGCCACAAAGTGGTCATGTGACCCTCCCCCAGCAGTATGTTTCAGGTGCCCAGGGCAGCTGGCAGAGAGGTAAATTGCTATGGGGCACGGGGCGGGACTGGGGAAGACCCGTCTGCTGGCTCCTATCCTGCGCCCAGGCTCAGCTGCTAGTCCCACCTGGGCAGGGAGAATGAGAGGACTTCTTCCCCTGCATGGCATCCACAGCCGGGTCAGACCCACTCTCCGATTTCTACCCCAGCTGCAGGAAGTTCTGCAAACTCCCTCTCTTCTTGCACCCATCACTCCTCAACCCAAATTCCCACTCCACTGAGCCCCACTCCCCAAGCATCTGGTCCCCCCCACTCAGGTCCTCACACTGACCTCCCTGCTGAGCTCTATCCCTCCCCCCACTGAGCCCCAACCACCTTCTCTTGGACCCCCCTTGCAGAGTCCTATTACCTTTGAACCCAGAACCCCCCAACAATCCCCTGTGCATCCAGATCCCCCACTGAACCGCCTGCACCCAGACTGCCACACATAGAACCCCTCACACTAAGCTCCTCCATACTTGGATCCTGCCTTGCTGAGCCTGCCTGCCCACACCTGGCATGGAGAGGCAGGGCCCTGGGGTGTTTCTGGGGCAGGCCCAGTCTTTGCACTGTGTCAGGGTTGGGTGCAGCCTCACCGCTGAGTCAGTGTCCCAGGAGGGTGGAAGAGCAGCACAGTGATCTCCCACTCTGTGCAGCCAGTTGCCTGTACTCCCCAATGCCATGCTGGAGCCTCCATATTTATTTGACAAATAAAATTTGCAGAATTTTAAAATATTGTATGCAGAATTTTAAATTTTTTTAGCACAGAATGCCCTCAGGAGTAATTACTAAAGCAGACAGCAGACAGTGTTTTATTTATCTGCTAAAAGATAAAGAGAAAGGCATACTATAAACCCCAAATTGCTGTTAATAGGGGAAAAGAGAGCCTCAAAATAAATCTTGTTCTCACAAATACTTTACTGTATTTATGAAGATTATTGATGGATGTGTTCACTTTTTGGCAAACTTCAGGTTAACTCACGTTAAGCAAAGTTCATTCCAGATATGAAAAGAAATGAAACACAGAAAACATAACAGAGCCTGTACAATTACTACTTCTAAAGAAAAACACAGAATGGTTTTAAGTAGAAAGGTGCCAGATGACAAAAATTATAAAAGCATACAAGTTCAGAAGCACTAGAGATTCAGGCCTCTAGAATTTTAATATACAATTATTTCAATGTTTTATTCAACCAATGGGTTTTTGTTATTATTGTTGTTGAGTTACGTAATAATCTAGACGATTCAACTGCCTGCTATTGGCATCTTATAGAGCATGGATTGAAATATCTAATGGATAGCCCAGTTATATCTGGATTTTAGGAATTCTTTCTAAAGAAAAAGATAATTATGGATGGCTAAAGCCCATAACAAAGTGCACAGTCATAAAATATTGCATTCTCTCCACTCCAAGGAGAGGATGATCACTATAAATGCTATATATCTATTTTCAATATAAAGCATTATTTTGCCATGGTTTATATTTTCAAAACTAGAAAGCAGAAGCTCGAGTTACAGAACAGAGATGCATATAAAATATGGTACAACAGTGACCCTGGTGCCACTATAAGTAGAGGTAATATAGAAAGGTCAAACACCAGTAGAACAAATCTTACATTAATCATTAGCATTTGATTTCTAGTATTCTATAAGTCACCTTCAACCATGACCCACCCCTTGGTACATGTAGAGAGGGAAGGAAAAGGTTAAAATTATTTCCTTTCTTCCTCCCTCCCACTCTGCAAACTCCAGAAACAGCACATAACCCAAGAGTTGCTATCCATTCTGGATTTTTCAGTTGTCTGAGTCTTCCTTGGGAATTATTCTAGGACCTCACAGAAACCAGTGCTTCATTTTTATTCATATCTAACTCCTTTAGAACAATAGCTGATCACTGGAGGAGTAACTGATTCCAAGTAGCCGAGTGCTTCTGCAAGGGGAGAGGGACAGCTCAGTGGTTTGAGCACTGGCGTGCTTAAACCCCAGTTATGAGTTCAGTCCTTGAGGGGGCAATTTAAGGATCTGGGGCAAAAATCTGTCTGGGGATTGATCCAGCTTTGAGCAGGGGGTTGGACTAGATGACCTCCAGAGGTCCCTTCCAACCCTGATATTCCATTGCCCCTTTTTGAATTCTTTTAATGTGACTCAGATTGCTTTCCAGGGTTAAATTAAATGTTTGGGGCAGAAAATTATGGCACAAAGCAAGAAAGTCCATATTTCCAAGAACTCCTTTTTCAGATGTGAAAGGCCCATAACTAAGGAAATGGCCATTTTGAGTATTGCTCTCACTGCAGTTTTGTTCCCAACTGGGACACAGGATTAGCAGATTTTAAAATGTGGGCCTACATCTAGGAACAAACAACACAGGTCATACTACAGGATGGCACTCCTGGGAAGTGGTGACTCTGAAAAGGAGTTGAGGGTCATGGTGGCTAATTCATATGAGCCCCCAGTGCTACAAAGTGGCCCAAGAGACTAATGTGAAACATGAATGAATAAATGGGAATAATGAGTAAGTAGGTTATATTATCTCTGCATTTGGCATTGGTATGACTACTACTGGAATACTACATCTAGTTCTGGTGTCCCGATTTCAAGAATTCGGACAGGATTCAGAAATGAACCCTAAGAATGATTAAAGGATTGGGAAAAACATTCCTTATAGTCACAAACTCAAGAAGATCAATCTATTTAGTTTATCAAAGAGAAGGTTAAGGAGTGATTTGATCACAGTCTATAAGTACCTACAGCGGGAACAGAAATTTGATAATAGAGGGCTCTCTACTACAGCAAAGAAAGGTATAAACAAGATTCAATGATTAGAAGCTGAAGCTAGATAAATTTAGACTAGAAACAAGGTGAAAATTTTTAAGTGAAGATAATTAACCATTGCAACAGCTTACTAAGGGTTACTGTAGATTCACCACCAGTGGAAATTTTTCTAAAATATGTGCTCTATGTAAAACAGGAACTGATTCCAGTAAGTCCCACAGCCAGTATTTTACTGGATGTCAGACCTGATAATCACAATGATCCTCTTCTGGCCTGAGAATGCCTAAATCTATGACCTTACAACCACTGCACGCTATACAATTGTATTATAGCCACATTATAACCCCCACTTGGTCTCAGTTATTTTTAGTAAAAGTCAGGGACAGATCGTGGGCTTCTGTGAATTTTTGGCTGTGACCTGTTTTAAAAATAACCATGATAAAATCTTAACCTCACTGATTATTACTAAATACGTAACTGTGGTGAGATCTATCAATGTTAGTAAGGGAGTCAGCTGTTTTCAAGCAGGCAGTTTGAAAGAATGACCTCTGAAAAGGCAGTAGGCCTGACCAAGGAGTCCAAACTGCTTAGGTGTTTCTTGCATTCAAGAGGTAAAATGCTAGTCCTAGAACAGAGGCTGGGGCCTGATATGCTTTGGGGCATGCCCAGGCCCTAGACCCCAGTCCAGGAATCTTGGCTGAGCATGGAAGATCTCTGCAAGCGGTTGGGAATAAGGCTTGTGATCAGGAAGAGGCAGCTAAAGCAATGCCATAAACAGCCTGATACTGGTACATGTTTGCCAGGTCTCAAACTGGCTGATAAAACCTTATGCTGTGCATGTGTTTATCCAGCAGGAGTAGCTCCCAAGCCACACAGAGGATGCCACCTCTGTGTGGATCACTGGCCCCCTTGGATGTGGTCACACAGGGAGCCCACAGAACTGAATCTCACATCACAGAAGTGATGTGCACACCTTGTGCAGTCCTCCCAAATTCTACAACCTCCTTACACACTCACCCTCTTGCCCCAGAGCTACACAGATCTACAAAGAAAGGAGCAGGATATTTATTTTTATGAATAATCCTTTAATTGGTTTCCCAAATTTAGACTGCTTCCTATAGTTCCTTTATACCATTAACCACTAACCCCAAGGGATTTCTCTTTCACAGAAGCCTTCCTCTGCTCTCTCCTCCATTACAGTCACAGGCACACTCAGGAGTTTGTAAATTGTTGAAATAAAGCTGCTGCTATATCCTTGAGAGTTCAGAACGGCTTCAAAAGAGTAAGAAATGTTTGTTTCACAGATTTGTGGTCCTATAAAATGTCACAGTTGGAGATATGCAGAGAGGCTGCATAGGAGAAGATCAAAAGTTAAATATAATTCTTCAAAGGAACAGAGATCCTCAGGCAAAGACATTCACAGGGCAACCAATTCCCATAATTCTACCTAATTTTGAAAGTTATATTAGATGAGCTAGATGAAAATGTTTTCTATGTGGAAAAAGGGGTGAATTTTTTGGAGGGAGGGAGCTGGAATTTAACCTATTGTTTTATATTCTTCAAGATTTACCCCAGAGTTTTAAAATAGCCAAATATTCCCTAAGTCCTTGAGATTCAGATATAAAAAAAGTAAATTTATTAAAATGACCTGAATTATATAGCAGTTTCCATATATAGGCAACCTCTCCATGTTCCTAATCTCTCACCAATAAGAAGTCACAGCATCTGGAGCAAATACCAAATTCTAAGGAGAATAATCATTTTTATTGATCTGATTCTGTCAAACCATGTTGGGGTAGATATACCCACCTCATTAAGTATTGCCTTGATCTTACAAAAAAGGAAGGGATATTGCACATAAGGTGTGGAGACTGTGATCCTGAGATGACAGTGTGATCTTTGGCTAACTAAATGGTGCATTACTGTAAGTCTGTGCCCCTGTGTCCCCAGCGGCTCTCTGTTGTCCCTGCTAGTAGGCTTTCTATGAAGTGTGTTGTAAAGCCAGCAAACAAGCTGAATCATTCAGTGATGAGGGTCAAATTCAGGATATAGGTCTCAAGGGGAAATATAAAAAACAAGTCATTTGCATAAAATGCTGTATCAAACAGATGGCAAAAATCTTGTTCAGTAATGCTGCCAAGGTGAGAACATGGGTTAGCTGTTGAGCATCTGAAGTGTTTCTAATAAAATCCAAAACACTGAAAAAGAAAAAAAAATCAGTTACCGTCAAAACCTAAGAAAGTTTGCGCAAACTATCCCTGGGGCTAAACTAGGGCTTGTCAACTAATCTGGTGGCTACTGCTATACAGACAGCAAAAAGTGTGCATCTCCCTGAAACCCACTACCTAGTAAGAGCCTTATTGTTGCTGAATGATATTATCCATGTCTGTGTATAGAACAGACAGCTCTGGGGAAGCTGCATCATATATCCCAAGAAAACGCCAATGGAAAGATTTCAGTATCTGAAAAAAAAATCAGCTATAGACGTTCATATGTCTACAGTCTATAGTTGGTAGAAATTTTTTAAACAATTTTTGTCAATAAATGCAGATTTGTTGAAATAAAAAAGTTTCTCAAATACTGATTACAATTTTTAAAAATTCAAAATGAAACAAAAAATTCAGTTTGAAGTTAAACAAAACGTTCATTTTATTTAGCATTTATTCCACCAAAAATAAATTTTGCTGTGAAAATTGATATATTTTACGAAACTTCTTTATGATTTTTTTTGACCAGGTCTAGATTGCAGTAATTATGCGATAGAACTATTAATGATGCAATGGATGAAAAACAGGAGTAGAAGTGTCACTCTTTCTTCTCCAACTCATTTACTCACCCTCCCAAATGTAAATTTTAAAGTTACAGTGCAAGTCTGATTAAGTTGTATTATGTATTACTTCCATTTCCAACAGATATCAATACATGATAGCCGTATGTAGTATCTTATTGATAGAATTCACAAGCTTTCTCCCTTGACTTATTTCCTTGCTTTTATGGTTTTAGGTGGATGGGATGGGTTCATCCACAACCTTAACTGTCACTAACTATAGATTTTGTTTGTTCATTGCTGCATGGATGGTCATGCTGCACATACTGAACCCTAATCTCCCTACAGCTCACCGACAGGAGGTGGCTTTAGCTTACAAATATCAAAATCAGTCTTAGATCAGGATTTGGAAGCTGATCTGCAGTATATAAACAAGCACTGCTGGCTATGCAAGCAGAACACATCTAAAAACGTACTACTGTGTCTTTCATTTTTCCACACATTTTCCAGAGTTATGGAAACACAGCCTAAACTGTGAAGTCGGCCTCTGCAGGAAGCAGTTCCTGCACACAGAATTCTGTGTGGATAACATACAGCCAGATACCTACAAAAGAAGCTAAAATTAGGCTGCTACTTGGAAAGGTTAAATGATTCACAGAAGAGGCTCTGCAAGCTGTGATTTGAAAATCCTCAAGTCCTTTTTGGGATCCCTGACAATTTAAACAGACATAAGTCACATTTTAAGTTGCTGTGTCCTGTCAAGTGCTGCCAACAGTTAATCCAAATCCAATCACGCAACAACAATTTCTCTCCAGCAAACTGACAGCTTAAATGTTTTGCACTGTCATTCTTTCAGAACTCTAAACCATGGCCCTGTAAAGAGATCTAAATTCCTCCTTTGGACATTCTACATGCTGGCTGATCATTCAAAACATGTTTACTACTTCTTTGAAGCAACTGCTTTTAGACTTTAGTTGATGAATGTAAATAGTGTAAACTATAATTTTTGAAAATAACAGTAATTTGCCACTACATTATTCCACTGACTACATTTCTCTAAGAAGTCATGGAAAAATAAAACGTATGCTATCTCACAAATATTCAAAAAACTCTGCAAAGTTTATATAAAATACACCAAAACTCATTCTTTAAAGGATAGGCTCTCTCCTTTTTCTGTGCCCTAATCATCTTGAGCAGACTTGCACGTCTACAGCTGGATCTGCTGAAATATTTTGCACATCCAAAATAAACATTGACCCCTATTCTCTAAAGGAGTGGCAGTTCCCTTATCTCAAATAACGATTGACAGACATAATATGGACCAATTTAAAAAAAATTATGCAATTCTGAGGATATAAACTGCTTAGCAGAATTTTTATTAATTATATGGAGACATACCTATCTCATAGAACTGAAAGGGACCCTAAAAAGTCACTGAGTCCAGCCCATGCCTTCACTAGCAGGACCAAATACTGATTTTGCCCCTGATCCCTAATTCCCCCTCAAGAGTTGAATTCACAGTCTTGGGTTTAGCAGGCCAATGCTCAAACCACTGAGCTATCCCTCCCCCCATGATTTGGAGTATCATGTACTGACTTAGGTGCAATCTGTAAACTATTTGAATGGCAAGTGTACTAAACTTGAACATTAAGCTTGCCGTAGCCACTCCGGAGCTGGTACTGTTACTTTTGCCTGATGGTGACATATAGGTTTTGTTTTTTTTATTATAATCACTGACTATAGCAAAAGTATCAGGAGGAGCCTCTGACTTTCAATTTTGTGCCTAGAAGGTGTGGGTTTGAAATTGCACCAACAGTGCCCACAGTTACTTACACATTAGATATTTAAATACCTATTTTCAGACACCACAGGTACTTAGACATTATACCTATATTATATTGGTATAATTTAAATACCTATATTATACTGGGAAAACTAGGGGTACAAAATTAGAGGCTGGAAATGTGGCCTATGGTCAGTTCGCTTGTCTCTCTATGGATTCTGTAGACACATGCACGCACATTTAAGGCAATGAACAATCAAAATGGACAAAAATACATAAACTAAAAGAATTTTTTGAAATCCCTCTTTTCTAAATTACATACTGTTTATATGAAGTTCATACTTTGAGGGCTCATTTTCAATGGCAGGTTTCTTTTAACAATGCAAATCTGAGAATTGGAGGACCAAGTACTCAGATTTCCAGCCATAATTCATTTTGCAGGAGTGTCACAGGTACACTCAGCACTACGGAGCACTCCTCCTGGCTACTCTTTCAATTATCTCCTTCCAGGTCCAACGATCCCTTCTATCAGTCATTCAAGTGCCCCACAGCTGCTCTCTCTGCACCTCAGGGTGCTCTGTCTTCGTGGCATGGATACTCCCTCTTGGTGGCTTGGACCTCCAGCCCGGTGACCGTTTTTCCCCTTCCAGGGTAACAAATTCCCAAAGGATGAACTGCCCCAGGCAGTCTTCAAATCCACTGCCCCTACTATGCCACTTCCCCAGCAGCTGGTAAGGGAACCCAGGCTCACCCTCTACTCCAGCTTCCAGTTCAACGACCCTCTAATCAGTAGCCAAGGTCTCCAACATCCCACCTTACTGCTGTTTCCCAGAGCCTTTTTCTACTCCGCCTCTCTCAGCCTTTTGGTCCACCACCCTTCTAGGTAAACCCTTCCTTTAGGGCCTGTATCTCCAGGGCTTCTAGTCTCCTCTTTGGGTTTCCTCATTTTCTTCTTTAATACCCAGACAGTAAAGCAGGCTTTCCCTGCAGCCTCTTCTGCTGCAAGCTTCCTGCCTTTATATTAGCCCCACCTATTCCTTCTCAGCAGGGCTCCATCGCCATTCATGAATTACTTAGGCCACCTAATTTCACTCAGCAGTGCCTATCCAGTAAATTGGCTCCTTCTCAGCCTCAGTAACTCCTTCTAGGCTAGTATGGGGGGGAACACCCCATCAGAAGGAGCAAAAATGCAAGTGTAAAGTTTGAGGGCACAATCTAGGAAGATGGACCTCAGACTGGGCAGGCTCCAGGCACCAGCTCAGCAAGCAAGGGGAAGGGGCAGCACGTTGGGCTCTTCAGTGGCAATTCGGCGGTGGATCCCTTGGTCCCTCTTGGAGGGAAGGACCTGTTGCTGAACTGATGCTGAAGAAGAAAGCGGCACGGTGGAGCTGTCGCCGATTGCAACTTTTTTTTTTCCCCGCCGCTCAGGGCGACAAAAAACCCTGGAGCTGGCCTTGGCCTCAGAACATCTGAAATTGCACTCAAGAACCGCAAAAAGAAATTTAGGAGAAAAAAAGATCATGGAGAAAAAAGAAAGGAGTAAGATGGAAGAGGGAATATAAAGGTTATTTGGAATATATAGCATTACTTCTTAAATGATTAATGGCATTTATATGTCTCCTACAGCAAAGTTACTGAATTCCTAAGAAACAAAATATCCTTTTCTATGCAAATATCTGTAGTAAATAGTGAAGTAGGAAGAGACCCCTTGCCTTATACAGAAGACAGATAGAACTGTCATCTCTCTGCCACTAACATTCAGAGTAGAGTATTGTAGAGCAAAAACAATCAGGGGAAAAATAGAGAAGACAACAAAGGAGAGAAATAGAATCAAAGGAAAGTACTACAAGTTTTAAAGAAAAAAATATAAGAGAAGAGTTCATTAATCTCTTTCACTGAGCCAAATGTGAAAAGCCTCAAAACATCTTCAAATCAGATCAACATCTTCAAATCAGCTTCACAGTGGGCCCAGCCATTGAGAACCGAAACAGGATAATCTTCCCCTTCTTACGCACTTGGTAGCAATGATCCATCATGTGTGTGCCTGCAAGGGATTTGGGAGAGGCCTGGAAAGTGACAGGTACAGTGGATCTGTAATTACATAGATTCAGTAGTCAAATGACTTGCTCATGGAGCAGGAATGGGCTGAGGCTGAAGACAAAACTGTAGCCCAACGTCGGCAGGTAATACCAATGAGGTATTACCAGAGGAGGATTTTATCACATCCTTGGTCCAAACAGAACCCCAGCACAAAATACTTGATTTGACCTAACATGAGAGTCATTTTATTTTCTTTGTATGTTTTTTGCCTCTAACTCTGCAAGTACATTAGGATGAGACAGTTAGTGGTATTTCAGTCCATGGAGAGCAAAAGCTGTTCAATTTAGCATACTTAACACAATTTTGCAATTAATCATATGTCTGAACAAATTTTTATTGTATTATCATATTTCTTAGATTCAAATTATTAGCACAGGCAAAAAATTGCACAATTACAGCAACAGGTATCTATAGTATATTTTACATCTTTTCAAGGTTCCAGAGAGCTAAGACAACTCAAATGTCAAATGTGCTGCTTTTTTTTTTATTAGCAGCTAACTTGAAAATACAATCCATAGTGGCATTTACAGTAGTAGAACTATTCCATTTTGTGCGTGTGATTAAGAAATAATGATGCAATGCACATAGAAATATATCATCAGACAAATATCAACCCAAAAACCCAATTATTCTGAACTGAATATTACTGCTTAGTCAGAACTTACACACTGTATATCAAGAAACTGAAGAAACGAAGTAAAATGCTCTTGTAAAATAAAGGCATCTTTGCACCACTGAACAGACTCACTCTGAAAAACTCATGACTAATACGAAAAAAAGAGATGCCTATTAACTTTTCATTTCTGAATTTTAGTTTCTATAAAATTAAAGCTTCAATGATGAAGCATTCCCAAAAAAGCACAAAGCCAGCTAGGCCACTAAACGGTTCAGTTAAAAGTCCAGGCTACTTCCCCAGTGGCTAATGGCGGGGGACCCGGGCCTACCCACTGCCTCCAAGTTCCGACGCCTATTAGATCGTTGGGTTCGTCAAACATTAGGGCCGCCACTTTCTTCAGCAGCCCATTGTTTTTGTAGCAGTGGATACCGGTTGGTGTGCCTATGGGAGTGATCTGCTCAGGCGTTGTCGGCCACTGGGTATGCCGGTAAACAAACCGGCCCAGCCCAGCCAGGGCCTTGTGTCCTACTCAAGCGGTTGGTCCCGATTTGAGATACCGACTGCTATAGCTTGCGTACTCAGCAGCCTCTCTTCACAATAGTGGGGAGCGTCCCTGTTACGTACCGCGCACCGTTGCCTAACTCACACTGCACTGCTCACAGTTTTCCCTTGGCCACTTTTCCCACACGCCCAGCACAGTCTGCCACTCTTACCTTCAGGATCTTGTCCTGGTTGTGTTCCAACAGCCAGCCACAGCCTTTCTAACTGATTGGACTGCAAGTCCGCCGTCTGCAGCCTACTCGTAGAGACAGACACTTGAAAGGTGACTTCGTCTTCCTCACTAGACTTCTTCGGCTGCAGATGGGATGAGCCAGATAAGAACCACAAGATGATTGGCCCTGGAACCTAAGGACGGCGACCCGCATCATCTACGTCATCTCCTTGATGTCCCCGACCCGGAGATCCAAGATGAGTATTGCCCCCACACACTAGAACCTTAGTATCATCTGGACATCCAAAAACGCTGAGTTTGCCTGACTGTCATTATCTTAGTCAGATCCTCGTGAGTGACATCTGCTGCCAGATTCTAACCCACACTAACGACAGTTGGGAGGTGACAGCATGTGATCAGGTAATACTGACGTAGGGATAGCGAACAATGAGGATTGGTCAGGAGTGATGTTTAGGTGAATCCACGGTAGTTGGTAGAGTGGGTCGATAAACTTCTCTATCTCTCCTGGACAACCGCTGATATTTCTTCCTGCTGTGCCTCTGGTTTGACAGAATCCACAGTAATGGTTTCCGCCACTGAGAGAGCCCGCTGCCTCCTACTCTCAACGATTAACGATTCAACTCGCTCAGGAGTCATCAGTTTTAGTGCTAGACCCATTTGAGCCCTCATAACACATCTGTATCACAGGCTCTACTAAGTTGATCTCTCTACTGCACAGCTCCTGGCTTCCCCGGCTGCTCTGAGCTCAGTGCACTGAGATGGCAAGACATCAGTGTGAAGAACCCATGAAGCGCCAATGTCTTGAGGAGCTGGGTTTCCTGCTCCACCCCAGGAGCTTTGCACAGTCCTGTTCCCTCCCCAAATGACTCCTCCAAATACATTTCTTCATCCCCCGAAACCCCCTCCCCACATCCTCATTTTCCTTTCATATCTTACCATATGGCTGTCCACCACAAGGGTGAGGGCAGCTCTTAAGCCTGTATCATTTAATTAACCATTATTTTGCAGGCATTGTGTTCCTGAAAATACCTATAACAGTCATTTAATATCTATATTTTGGAGACTATGTTATATGATAAAAATATGCAGTACAATAAATTAAAAATAATTTAGTCACAAAAAAAATTGTGCTTGTTTTTATTAAGCTGATGAAAAACACCCACTGATTTCACTATTAAACTGGACTGGGAAAAAAAACTGAGTGATCAATTTATTACTCAGAGAATTCAACTGCAGAAAAAATAATATGCCAAAGTAATTTACAGCAACTGCTAACATACACGATTACATGATGGGGACAAAAGAAAAATTCTGACGTAATATTGAATCCAAAGAAAATAAATGCCATGAGACTCAATTCAGTGTTGGAAATGATGGCAGAATCTGGTCCTACATAAGCAAAGAACACAGAATGTTAAGTAAGTACATTCATATTTTCAAAGATTCATTCCTCAAAATGTAATTGGTACCTCTTATCATATCTAGATGATATTAATAGAATAGTAATTTGCTGAAAAATGCTGTCTCAGACCCCAAATCTATCTTTCATCTTAGAGTAAATTATAATAAAGTTTGTCTCTGCTAAATACTGAGTGCCTGCAAAAAACAGCGGTAGGGAAATCTTGTTAGCTAGTCACATCTGGAGTTAAGGGTATAATATGAACATTCAATACTGACAGAAAAACAACACAATTTTAGGATCAAAATGGGAAAGATTGTGTAATTTACAAACCACCTACACTGGAAGTGGTGCAACCCCTCCTGAGTTCCCAGGCATAAAGTATGCAGCAAGATGCACCATCATTTAGCATGATACAGCATGCCGTCATCTCTACAAACATCCCATTCAACAAGTGCAGAGGCTGTGAACGTGGCTGGTCTTACAGCAGAAAGACATTCTTTGAGCCTTTCCCCTCTGTGGACCTATGTGAGTGTCAGAAAGATGCTAGACTCAAAAGGGCTTTGGAACCAATTCTAGAAAAGGACACATTTCAATGTAATTTTTATTTGGGAAAAATATAGATTGGTTTTCTTTATTGTGTGCCTTATTATCAAAACAATTCATAGTGTTCCACTCCCTTGTATGCCATTGGGAGTACAATGCCAAAAAAGTAAGGAAAATTTGGGAAGGGGACAGCACAAAAAACAGATTTTTCATAACATCTTTACAACACTCAAACAAATGTAGAATTTACTGTATCTACCTAATCACTCTTTCACCTCCTCATATCACACCACATAAATTGTACCGTCAATTAAACTATATGCCTGAATAGCAACTTATTGAATTTAACATTCAGAACACAAACATGCCACTACAAATGAATTACTTTTATTATAAAATACTTATTATTTCTGTCAAACATTGTATGGAAAGCTGCCCAACCACACTAATGTACAGAACTGAGAAATTATATCTCAATCTACCCAGGATTATTTTACTCCAGAAATAACAGAGGCCAATGTTGAGCCTCAGATTTTACTTTCTCAATTCTTATTCTTCTGATTTTAAAATATTATATTTTTTAGGGCAAAAGTGCTTTATTTATGTTGTTAAATCTAGTTTAAAAAAGTTGAAGGAAAAAAAAAAGCCTAGCTCAAGGGTCCTAGCCTAAACACACTTTACTGAATTGATAACCCTTTACTGAACCCTACAATAGGCTTCTACTTTGCTTGCACAACAGATTGGTTTCCTGTGGAGAAATAAAAGATTAATCACTTTCTAGAAGGCTCTTAATTCCCATGAACTTTTGGAAGTACAATCAACAAATGAAAGGGAATAAAGTAAGTTTGTAGATGTGTAAACACATGGCTGTAATCAATAACCCTGAACACAATGGGATAAACATCAATACTGATCAAGGTCTAAAAGCAACCCCATTTTTGCAGTTCTGTAAAGATGATTTATTTTACTCTTGATTGACTTCAATTACAGTGTTTCACTTCTTATGTCACAATAACCTGAAAAGAGATAATGAGCAGTAAAGCTTTTTCACCCATGAGATTACTCTCTATGTGCCTCTTTTACTCATGAATTCAAGGGCAGCGGTGTTTTTAACTTAGATTATAAACTCAGTTGCTCCAACTGGCAGAGTCAAAGGAATTAGAAAAATTGGTTCCCATAAATCCTAGAATATTTTCTATACATACAAAGGATCAATGCTGAACTTAGACCCAGTTTATGACTCACACTTAATTCCAGAAGGAGGAAATAGGAGCCTGTAGAGATAGAAGTGCTGCCTTCTCCCAAAATGCAACAGGACAACTGACCCTTTGTTCAAATGCCATTAAAAAAGAGAGGGATATAAGCAGATTTTAGTAAAGAATTCAGTTGCAAACAAAAATCACTCACACATGGGAAGGATTTTGCATTTTGCAAGAGGATTATTTTTCAATGATTATTTATTATTCGTTAAGGACTTATTATCTGTGAGGTACAAAAACACAAGTAAAGTCAGTTCTTCCTCAGAGAACTTTATAGTCTAAAAACACAGACAGAGGTGAGACAAGATGGACAGGGAAACTCAGAGGAAGGTGAATGGATAATGTCTCCCAGGGATAAGATGAGGGGGAGGGAGGAGAGGAAGAGAGGACCAAGAACTATTCTCTGTGGATGTTCAAGATGAAGAAGTACAGAGCATGACAAATAATCACCAAGGGAGATGATGAAAGAGCAAATAGAGAGATAGGAGGAGATCAAGGTACAACAGGCCACGAAAGGCAACTAAGGACAGAGTGATAAAAAAAGAGGTAGTGAACAACAGCACTGAAGGCTGAGGAAAAGACTATGGAAGACAAGGGGACAGTGCTAAAAAACTCCAACTTCCTAAAAAAGTTGCAACCCCAAAATTGCATCAATGATTTTTTTTTTTCCAAATTAACATGGAACGGCACATTGATTTTCTTGGGACGGGAGGTGCTTTTGTAATTTACAAAATGTTATTTGGAATTAGTTCAGACTCGGATAATTTCCTAGCAATTAACATTACAGACATGTCACAAGACTAAATAAAAGAATTTATTTTGTTTAATATCTGGAGTTTTGTACCAATTTAGGAAATTATTTTGATTTAATGTTTGTTTTTCAGTTANTCGTCTATACTAGAAAGCAACTATTAGCATTCAGCAACGTTTTGCTTTTGCTCTTACCTCACCAGCTAACCACTACTTGGCTATGGGCTTCTCTACAAGATCTGGGGTCGAGTTGGGAAATATTTTCAGAATGATATATGTAGACATTTATCCCTACTCCTCTGTTTAGAATCACTCCACACTATTTTGCAAATGTACTCCCTAGAAGCAACTCCTTGATCTATTGTTCAGGAGTGTGCTATTCTAAAAAAAGTAACTTGTGGGACATCAGAAAATGCCCAGAAATAAAAACAATAGCTGGAGTCATGTGAAATATTTATAATAAAGCCCAACACCTACGTTATAGACTTACAACTCATCTTGTAAACTTTTCACACTGATATGGGTCCAGCTTTGAATGAACCTGTGCGTATCACATGAAAATCATTCTTTCACATATTAATCCAGAGATGACAAAGGAATGTTAGAAGAAAGGATGCAGCTTCCTGCTTCTTTTCCAGACATAGATTAGGAAATGCCAACTTGGTCACTGCTGCTATTTGATTCTTAAGAAACATCTGAGAATGTAACACACTTGAGTGGTTGATATAACCTCAGCCAAATCCACTAGTTGCTTCCCCTAATCCATCATAATCACCCCCCTTCTTGGCCAGAATGAGTCTCAGACAGCTTCCCAAACCAAGCCCCAATCTTACCCAGGGACTGGGGAAAATGTTTATCTGCACTCATGGAGCTAGATATGAGAGAGAAAGAGAGAGAGATCTAAAGCTAGGTGTCATCTGCACACTGAACACATTTTATTCCACACCTCCTTACTGTGTCCATGTTTATAAAACATAGAAACACAAGTTCATTCCCTCTTTCTCACAGAAGATAATAAAAATACCTTATTACACAAATGTTTTACATTAATCATACTGATATTTGTTTTCGTATGTTGTGGCCATGTAGACTGACAGGATCTTTGTAAGAAAAAAATTGTTTGAAGTGTGTGTGTGGTTGCTTATCAAAGTGTTGGTCTAACAACAATGGACAGAATCAAGGATAGTACAGAAAGGCGCAAGTAAACATCCATCAATGGCTCTTGCAGTGCACCTTATTCCTAATATGCATCTGCCTCTTCCAACCCAGGAAATTTCTTAAGCAGAGGCAATCAATAGTGTTGAATTATGTAATGTTTCTGTGATTTACACAAAGACTCAATTTGTCCCAAGATGAAAAGTTATAGGCATACAGTAATACCCAGAATTTGACCCAACATTCTTAGGCATAGCATGATTCTATCAAACTTAAATTAACAGGCCGCTGCAGTATCAGAGAGAGCATAAATTCAATTTTCTTAATATGCTTTTCTAACAGTAGCAAAGCCTGCTTTGTTATGTTGATTAGTCTGTTTGTTCCTCTGTAACAAGATCGGGTGTTATGCATAAGTGTTTTTATCCAGAATGCCTACATTGCATTTTCTGTAGCATGGTACAATACAAGCCTGATTATCACAGAGCTAATAACACAAAAGGTCAAAATTAGGATGCAGCATATTTTTTTCCAGTTGCTGGAATTCAATATTGTTTGGTTTTCATCTTCTTTTTACTGCAATTTGTCTCCTCATTGTCTTTTCATACAGTATTTCCCTCTATCCTATTTCTTTCAGGTTCTTATACTGCCCTTCACAATGGTATTTGAGTACTTTTCAGTAGTGATGTGATTTGTGTCTTTCTATCCCTTTGTTCTATCCCTTTCTCTCTCCCAAGGAGAAAAAAAATCTGCATGTAGATCAAAATTTATATTTATTTATTTGTGTATGTTCATTAATGAAGACAAGGTCCCATGTAAGCCATTCACTCAGTAAAAAATACAGTGAGGTTCGCAGTGGTTCTCAGCTCCTACAGGAGTTTGTTCCATAGTCTTGGGTTAGTTCCTGAGACATTGCTGTGTCCTGAACATCCCAGCTTTACTCTTGAAGTAGATAAATCTGCTGTGCCTGAAGAATGGATATGTTGGTTGCGGTCCTTGTCCCAAAGCTTTAGGTGATCTTTTTAACTATTTCACGTCCAGAACATTATTGCCTTGGAGAGACCTTAGAGAGGTAAGATGGTGAGGTAATATCTTTTATTGGACCTGCTTCTATTGGTGAAATCTTTCATGTTACATAAAGCTCTTCTCGAGGAGACACCTTGGATGATTTAATAGAATTTGGTTGGATCTATGAGCCTTCACAGAAGGAACAGGATCAAAGGCCTCTTGAGTTGCTTAGAATCTGGAAGAGCTCTGACCACTGCTTTTAGTCTTCTACATTTTGACTAGACCAGGTGCAATGTGTTACCAGGTGTATTGGTTGGTCTGGAAATGACCTGTGAAAGTCCTATGGAGTCAAGCAAGGAAATGAGTTTGGGAGTTGTTGTATCTGAGGCCTTGTCAATGATAATGTTGAAGTTACCTAGGACAACTGGTGCAGGGTATTTTACTGCAGCACCATCCAGCCAGGTCTTGGTAATACCGGGGGGTAGGCGTCTCACCAGTCATGCAATTGTGAACTCCTTTCTGTTTGTTCACCATAAATCTTGCACTGATCAAAATCAGCCTGACTCACTGTAATTTTGTTGAATCTACTCTGGCTTGTAGACGGGTGGTGGTTTTGAGCAGTCATTAAGTCACTGATATCTTGTATCAAGTCGTCTAGATGGGTAGATTTATAACAGTTGTCAAATCGCCCTGGATGTGTGTCAGATGGCTTGTCAGCAGTCTGGCAACCAGGGCCTGTGTTCTAAGTTCCTCTCTCTGAAGTAGCCATTCTAAGGATATATTGCCCTAACTAAGGTTATCAGCCTCCCAAGTCTAACAGTTACCTTTACAACTACAAACCAGCCTTTCTCCCTTCTCCAGTAGCGGATTGAGATGATTCTCAGAATAATGTGGGGATTTATTTCCACGAGGCTTGGAAGATTTACCTTCAAAAAAGGAATGGTCTTTTCCTGTTTCTGTAATCTTTCTCAGATCAAAAAAATGGCAGCAGGCATAACAATCTTGATAGAAAACACTAAATTTCAATCAGCAACTCTTAGTCATGTGACCTTAGTTCCAGTCCTTCTGAAGGGTCCACAGAGCTTTTTATTTAACTAGAGCTAAATGGATTTTAGTTGTGCAGTAACATTATATAAGAAGGAAAGGATCTCCTTTGGCCATTTTGCTATTCTAAGTGGCTGGCTATCTGATTCTTACAATAAAGATGTGCAACTATAGACACAGCTATACTTGTGACAAGAACTGTACCCATGTCCACACCCTTCTCACACTATTTGTAAAATCTTTGTAACAAAGTATGCTAGTGAGTATCATTTGAAAAACTCATAATTTGCAGTCAGTATTGTCCTGATAAAACTGTATGTGCAACATGTGTGAACATAATGTGAAGTTATAAGATTCCACTGTAAGGTGTTATTAACATGTTTTCAAAAACGCGAGGTGGCAAACAGGTCCATCTCAGACAAAGGAATGTGTGCTCTACTTAATTTCAATTTAAGCAGTAAACAGAGCATCAAGCAGGGAGGGAAACAAAGGAAAGCTCAAAACAGATGAGGAAAAAGCAGCAGGGAACATCCTTCCCCCTAGAGTTTTTGGTTTCTGCGAACCCAGCTGGAAATGTATGAAACAATAATAAAAAGAGGGAAAAACACCCCAACGCACTTCGCTTTCTTCTTTCCCTGCCCCATCACAGTTCATGGTTCCCAAGCAACAAAAGAACCATTCATTGGATTCTGGGAGGAGGCGAGTCCTGACCTCAGATAGTTTGCGGTCAGTAAGACTGCTGAAGGCATGTAGTAGAGAAAACCTTGCTTTGACAATTTAACATGTGTTTTATCTTGACTTTCTTGTAACCATTTCTGGACTTTTTATTCTCATTACTTGCACTCACTTAAAATCACTCTCGTTGCCAGTTAATAAACTTGTTTTATTGTTTTTTTCTAATCAGACAGTGTGTTTAAATTGAAGTGTCTGGAACTCCATTTTGGGGTGGCAAGTTGTGTGCATAATTTTCTAGCTTAAAGAAACAAGACTTGCATATAAACTGTATTGTCCCAGAGAGGGCTCAGACATACAGAGACTTGCATTCTGGAGACTATTTGTGAGCAGTCCAGGCTGCGGCGCTACAGTAGCAAAGGCACCCCTAGGTTAGAAGGCAAGGGTAACACGGCTACTCGTTAGTCTGGATTGTACCTTGTATGTCAGCAAAACTCTGTAGCACTGCACTACCACTGGATGCCAGCTCTGACAATGGTAATAACCGTGCAGCATTAGCAAAGATAAAATACTGCTAATCGTTTTAATAAACTGCTTTTGCCTAGACCTGTTCTTTGCAATGCGTAGTAATATATGAGAAAATTGTTAAATGTAATTTGTAACGACTTCTGCAATTTATTTTCCTTTAATATCGTCCTCCATAATTGTTTGCTCAGGCTTCAGCCATGAAAGCAATGCTTGCTTTTATTGAGATTAGTCAAGATATGTAACAGTATGCATTAGACTCAATCCCAGTTACGCTGCTTCAAGGTGTTCTGTGGCCCCTGTCATCTCAAGATATATTGGAGAACACACTGCATTCTATTACTTCCTGAAGTTAAGCTGTTCTTCCTGCATCTCAGTATTTACTGATACTTCACCTGGACTCTTCAAGACTCTCCCATGATTAGCTGGGTTCCATTTATAGCACTACTATTTCATACAAATGTTTCGTACTCTGCCACAGCTTAATAGAAGATTGAGTTTAAGATAATGCACCACTGTTTGCAAGCCTTATAGGGACATGCTAGCTTTACTCTAGTTGATTACAAAAAGTGATTATAAAGTTGTTTCAGGTAGTAGTGCTTACTCAAGTCCCTCTTCTGACATTTTTTGTGATCTTTATAATGACAATTCCTCAAGCAACCCAGCGGTGGGAAACTAACGGCGATACACTGCGGGAAACAGAGGTTGTTAAAATGCACTAAGCAAGAAAAGCAATAAAATATTATTTCTGTCTCAATCTCTTGGCAGCTAAAGTAATCTAAGGATTGTCATTTGGAAGGCAATCATAGATAAAAATACTCAGGCAAAAGCTATGACTGTTAGTTTGACAGAGTTGCTTTAACTATGGAGTTGTTACTGAGCCCCACTAAATATTTTCATTATTGTTACAATTACTACTACGCGCTAAATTTGTCAGTCCACTCAAACACTGTCCTCTACTAGTTGGATTGTCATTGTTGGACTTGCCCAATGTGTTAAGTGACAGATATGAGAGAGTGTGCAATTTCTTGCGATATCTTTAAAAAAAAACTTTTAAAATTAAGGTTAACTATCTTTGGAATTCACTTGTGTTAAATCAAAAGGTGATATGTTTTATTGTGGACTGGGGTCATAATGTAACTTTTCTAAGAGGGAGATAGGTGATGTGAACCCTGGAAGTTGTTATAAACCTCAAAGGATTATACTGAACAATGGTCCAGACAAGAAATGGGACTTTTGGGTCAAGTGGTTTTCTTGGGGATCTCTAGGGGGAGGTGAATGCAAGTTTCCCACTTACACTTATGCCAAAACCCAGACTTTTATAGCTACATCCTGAGAAGGGGACCATTGTCTAAGGATTATCCATTCCTGGAATCTGAAGATCAAAGGCCCAAGCTGTAGAAAGGAAAGACTGAACTGTTTTCATGGGGGTGCTAGTTCTAAGCTGAGGCTGTTAATGAAACTTGCAACCCACAGAAAAAACCGCCTTAGTGGAGTTTGAAGGACTGAGTCTGCACCACAGCCCTTGTTGGAGTTGGGGTGATCTCTGATTAGCTTATTAGCATGTGTGTAGGTTCTTCTATGGTTTTTAAATATGTTTTCTCTTTAATGCTTTCACCTGAAAAATAACTATCCTTGCTTAGAAAGAACTGTGTGGTAACTCATAACTGCTTGCAATTATGTAGTTCATAGCTTTTGAAGAGAAAGCAAAGCATAGACAGTGGCTTATTTAGGCAGCCTGGCTTGCTGGGAATATCACAGTGTAGGCAGGAAACTGTGCAGCCTAAAAACACAAAAAGCAAAATAAACCCTGGTCAGGAAGGAGAGCGAGATGCAGGTCTCTATGCAGGAGAGGTGACAGCTGAGGAACTAGGAGACTAGAGTGAAGGCCCTTGGTGGATGATGGAGGGGGAAATACAAGTGTAGCTGCCCTGAGCTGTGACAGTGAGCTTGGTGTCGTGCAGACTACAGAGGATATATAGAACGAGATGGAGAAGAAGGAGAAGTGAAAAAGGAGAACAGGAGTAAGAAGAGCAAAAGAAGAAAGGGAGAAGAAATGAGAAAGCAGGAAAAGAGACGAGGGATGAAAGAAGTTAAGAAGGAGAGGGAAAGAGGAAGGGGGAGCTAAAGTGGATCATCCCACTGGTGTGATGATTCTTTTTTAAACAAGAACAAGTTAGTGCTTCAATTCTTCTAGCATTTGGAGAGTTATTTACTTCAAGGACACTGTATTTCAGAAATTTAAGTAATGACTCTTTTTATGTTGTACCTAAGGGACTTCTTGTGTTGGGTCCTTTCAATTTTTTTATCAAGCTCCAGAAGAGCCAATTAATTGTAAGATGTGATGCTCCATAAATCAATAAAATAAATAAAATGTATTTTGCAATAATTAATGTTTTAGCTTACAGTTTCCTCTTGCACATTTTTTATCATATGTTCTGCATAGGCTACATCCTTTCCTCCTTCTCTCAACCAATAATACAAAGTTGGTATATATTGAATCTGAGTAGAGCTGGGCAAAATACTTCTAACACCATTTCCCATAAAAATGTGCCTATTTTAAAAATATTAAACATTCAAAAAATGAAGAGCAAACTTAGCCACTTTCTTAAAATTCTTGAAGAAAATTAATGATTTTTTAAAAATTTACTAAGACTAATGTAAAAAATGTTGTGACAAATTTTTCCTCCCATTCCCAATTTTGAAATTGATTGATACAGATTTTGATTGGCCATGTAAGTGAGATGGCACAGCTTCTACTGCCATCACATTCATTGTGCCTATTCTGTCTATCCAGGAGAAGTAGCTGAAGCCATTCTGAGTCATTTTTTCAGGACCTCCAGCTATGGAAAAGATTTTCAAAGGCACAGAGGACAGTTAGGGTTGTAAGTCAATGGGAATTGGGTTCCTTGACCTTTTAGCCACTTTTGAATGTTTTACCTATGGTTTCAAGACTCCTGAACCAGTGGGGGGTGGATTGGAGAAGAGCTACTATGCTAACTGGTTTAATGAATATTTTGTGTTTTATTACCCCTGTCATGCTAATATACAGACCATAGGAATCAATAATCTTTTAGCTATATCATAACTTTGATAATCACAGTAATGATGTCCTCCACCTAAAATGGCCTTTCCTCATGCTGAGTCCCCAAAATTCCAGTTTAAGTTACACATAGAATTTGCTCATGCAAGTGTAACCCATGGCTGTTTGGTGTGGCACTCTGTCCCCCTCTAGTGGCAGCTAGAGATTGATGAGTTTGATACAGCCTTGGCTAAGAGACGTGTGTCTTTTAACTCAGACAGCAGAGGCTCATGCCTCCAGAGATCTCACGTTAGATCCCGACTGCCGCCGACCGTGGTCTGTCAGCATTACACAAGCATGAGAGAAAGTAGCAATGAGTTGGGGCAGTCTTCTCAGTGAAACAAAGAAGATATCACACACTAGCTTTTGAGCCAAAAGTCAGTATAGATAAGCCCTTCAATTCCCTTAAGGAATATTCATTCTATATTTTTGTTAGAGAAATTCGATTTGGCAGCAGGTTTTATAACTCAGAGCATTCTATAATATGTATAGTACTTCCTGAGTCTAAAAATTAAAGGAAACATTAATTCATACAATTAGAGGTCAAATCCCTTGAAATCCACTGCTACAGGAGATCTTAGAGTCATACATTACAGCTTTGTTTTAAAGTGCAGTTCTTCTCTGAAAAGTGACTTTGTAAAAACAGCATCATGGGGTTCCACATTTACTGTGTCTCAAAAACTTCCATATCAAAATATGCTCAGATTACAAAGTAAGACTTTTTTCAAACTGCCACTATGCAGACTCCACTTCATAATTTAAATTGTGCTCTTTTTGGCTTATGTACCCTTACTGGTAAAAAAGACTCTGCAAGCCATGTGCTATCCTCCATTACACCTGTGCAACCCCATTGTCTTCAAATTATGCCTTTGGTTATAACCTTTCAACCTTAATACTTTCACTGGAATTGTGCAGGAGTAACTTGAGGGCATATTTTGATGACAACTGAGTTTCAATGAAGACATTTAGTTAATGTTGTTGATTATACGCAAACCAGAAAGGAACCAATTGGCTATGCAAGGCTGACAATATTAAAATGATTTTTTTTCACTAAGATCAATAATTTTCCTGAGAAACTGCATGGCTCAAAATTTTTATCCACCATGGGATTTGTCATATCAGATTAGAGCATTTGTCTGCCAGGTATCCTGCTTTCCCCAGCTATTACTCACAGAAGGAAAAAAGACAGTTACTTTTTTCCGTAACTGGTGTTCTTCAAGATATGTTGCTCATGTTGATTCCATTTTAGGTGGGTGTGCTTGCCACTGCACCGGTGTCGGAATTTCCCCCCCTCAGTGGTATCCCTAGCGGATCATCGCTGGTGCCTCCTGAAGCAGCGTGGACATGCCATGGTAGAAAGGGTGCCACCGGCTCCCTCCATCCTCAGTTCCTTCTTGCCGGAAACTCCAACAGTGGAGAAGGAGGATGAATCATGGAATGGACATGAGCAACACATCTCAAAGAACACCAGTTACAGAAAGAGGCAGCTATCTTCTCTTCTTTGAATGCTTGCTAATGTCCATTCCATATTAGATGACTCCCAAGCAGTGCCAACAGAGGCAGGTAGGTGTTCACAGATGTGTAGATTGCAATACAGCTCTGTCGAACCCAGCACGTCTCTGGCTTGATGAATGATGGCAACATGTCCTGTGAACATGCGAACCGAAGACCACGCTGCGGCTCTGCAAATATCCTGGATAGGCACGTGGTCCAGGAAGGCCGCCGAGGAAGCCTGAGCTCTGGTTGAATGGGTCCTCACAATCGGCAGTGTCGGGACCTGTGCCAGCTTGTAACAGGTAGGGATGCAGGAAGTGATCCAGTTGGAAATCCTCTGTGATGAACCGGAAGGCCCTTCATCCCGTCTACTGTCACGATGAAAAACTGGGTCAACCTGCGGAAGGGTTTGGTACGCTCCAGGTAGAATGCCGGGGCACATCTAACGTCCAGGGCGTGCAGCCTTTTTTCCTTACCAATGGTTTGTACTTGGGACAAAACACCGGGAGGAAGATGTCCCGGTTAACATGGAAGGAAGACATCACCTTTGGCAGAAAGGCTGGATGGGGTCGCAGTTGAACTTTATCCTTGCCTGTATACAGTGCTTAGATGTCAGGCCTTAAGTCCGACACTCGTCTCGCGGATGTTATGGCCACAATGAACGTGATTTTCCCGATGACAAGGTGGAGAGGAGCAGGAGCCATAGTCAAGAGGGACCTGTGAGCCTGGAGAGAACCAAGTTAAGGGGTTCCACCGTGGGACAGGAGTCTGAGCGGTAGGGAAGCGTCTCTTGAGGCCTCTTCAGGAATTGGACCTGCATGTCATGCAAGAACTGTCTGACCTTGATCAGCAGGTGAAAAGTGGGATAGCTGCAAGGTGCACTTGATGGAGGGGGCAGCCCCTGGTTCTTAAGATGGAGCAGGTAATCTAGGTAAATCTGCAAAGAGGAGCATGCTGGAGACATGCCTACGCCTGAGCTGCCCAGTGGGAGACTTTGTCCATTTTGGCCAGGTAGGTTGCTCTAGCGGGAAGGCTCCTACTTTCCAGGAGGATTTGCTGCCACCTTGTGTAGAGCGGCCGCTCCTCTGGGCGCAATCATACAGCATTCACGCTGTAGGTCTAGAGCGAGGTGAGGTTTGGGGTGTAGAAGTGCCCATGTCTATGAGAGAGATCTGGTTGCGTCAGGAAGGGGCCAGAGATGCGGCGCCTGCCAAGTCCATCAAGTGTGCTGAACATGTTGGCGCAGCCACACCGCAGGCAACCATGACGATTGTGACCTTGTTTTTCTTACCTTTGAGAGGCTCTGCTGATCGAGGGATAGGCGGGGAACACTACTCAGTCCCTCTGACCCATGACAGGAGGAAGGCATCAGAGAAGGGTCTTGCCCAGACCCTGTAGGGAACCAGAGTGATGACATTCCTGTATCCGTCTGGTGGCAAAAGGTCTACTTGGGGAGTTCGCCCACCTTGGAAGAGCATCGTGCTATCTCCAGATGAGAGCGACCACTCATGGTGCTAGAACAAGGACTGTGAGTGATCTGCCAGCATGTTATGACATTGGCGGAGGTGACAGGCCTCCAGGTGGTCAAAGCAAGAAATCTCACATCTGAGAGTCTCTTGACAGGGTGACGAGGCGGTGCTCCCGTCTGTTTGATGTATACATCAAAGCCATATTGTCCATCTAAACTCCACCACCTGACTGGCAAGGTGCTGTAGAAGGACCTTGCCAGGCTGAAGGCACTGCTCTCGCTCTTTTGACATTTATGTGCCATGTCATCTCCCCGGGGCCAATGCCCTGGGTCTGGAGGCTGCATGTGTGCTCCCCAGCCCAGGGTCCGAGACATCCAAATCAACTTGAGTTGGTGACAAGGCGCTGTCAAATGAAAGCTTCATTCCAGGACTGCTCTGGGGTCGGCTCAACCACTGGCAGCCCAACCAAAAACAAAAAAAAAAAAATAAAAAAAAACCAAAAAAAAAACCCCGCAAAAAAAAAAAAAAAAAAAACCAAAAAAAAAAAAAAAAAAAAAAATGGTAAGTATGTTAGTGGATGTAATGACCTTTTGCAAGTGCATTCCTGGCTGGGAATGACTTTGTCGCCAGCCCCGGCGTAAGGCCGCTCCTGCAGCCCCCATCCTGGGTATGCAGACGATACGTATCATGCTGCTGCGCCAGCAGGCGCAGGCAAACCTTGAAAATGGTCGACAGGAATGCAGATGACTCCGCTAGGCCGCAATGCCGAACCCTCGGCAGAAACGCTTCTGGTCAAAGGAACACGCGCTCGATGACTCTATTCCTGTGCACCAGAACTAACGTAACTTTTTGTTTACCAGGCCAGGATCTGCAAATGGCTGCACCCGCAACATCCCTTATTGATCTAGAGTGGCCTTGACAGCCAGTCATCAGAGGTACGGGGATTTACTCACACCCGAGGTAAGTGGCTACCACTGACTATGCACTTGGTAACACCCTTGGTGGCTGTTGCAAGGTCAAACGGAAGGACCACAACTGATAGTGGTTCAGTTCCCACCATGACTCATAAGGATAGTGTCTGTGACCTGAAAGATCGCTATTTGTTAGGAATATGTGTCCTTCAAGCTGAAGTGGCATACTCAGTCTCCGGATTCAGGGAGGCGGACAATGTTCTCGGCTGAGGCCAGGGACCTATGTGAAACTTTGCTGGTTCTCACCAGATCTAGGATTGGCCATGGACCAACTTCGGCCTTTGGGATTAAAAATACCTGGGATTTAGAAACTTTGTTTCCATTACTTGTGAGAACCTCTTTTCACGCACTCAGCTGCAGCCACCCTTCCACCTACTATATAAGAAGACTTTTGGGAGGGGGTCCCTGAAAGGGCGGGGATCGGGGGGGGGAAGGAGGGAGAAATAAACTGGAGCGTATAACCCTGCGCCAATGTACTGAGGACCCAGCGGTCCGAAGTTATAGTGGTCCATGCCGAGAAGAAAAAAGAAAGGCAGCTGGAAAAAAGCGGGAGATGAATCTGGGGTATAATCCAGTAGGTCGCCCTCAGGCTTACCTTCAAAACGTTGCTTGCCCCCCTGCTTATTGCAGGGATGAGCCCGATTGGGCAGAGGGTGGTGGTGGGTGGCTCAGACAGTGCTTGTAGCCTCTACTCTTTTTGTGGGGTGGCTCCTGCTTTGGTTGGTTCCCTTGGCCCTAAGATGGCTGCAGTTTGAACTGCTTACAGGCTGGACTGGGGACGTACAGCCCTAGAGTTTTCAAGAGTTGCACATAAACGCCAAAGAGCGCAGAGTCCATGCAGCACGTCTGCTTTGCAAACAGGGCCTGGTCATCAAAAGGCAGATCTTGCATTGACTGCTGAGCATCATCGGCAGGCCAGAGAGGAGCAGCCAGCATGCCTGCTGCATGAAGATGACTGAGGCCATGGTGGGACTCAAAGTCTGCCGTTCTGAAGCTGCCTGGAGGATTCCTCTTGCCGCAGCCAAGCCCTCCTTGAGGATCGCCTGGAATTCCTTCCTGGACTCTTCAGGAGGCAAAACCTCGAACTTGACCATGGCCTGCCATGTTTTAGTCGCAGTGGCCAAGGAGGGCCTGGTGATTGGCCACTCTCAGTTGAAGGCTGGAAAACAAATAAATCTTTTACCCAAACAAATCCACTCTCTTTGAGTCTTTATTCTTGGGTGTAGCCCCAGGTTGCCCCCACCTCCCCCTTTCATTAACAGCCTCAACTACAAGGGAGTTTGGTGCCAGGTGAGCATAGAGATACTCATGGTCTTTAGCTACCACAAAGTATTTATGTTCAGCCCTTTTTGAAATGGGAGGGCAGGGAAGAGGGGGTTTGTCATAAAGCATTAGTAATTTATGATATCCCTTCATGTAGGGGTGAAGTCACCAGTAGCAGGGTGCTGGTGCATAAGCACCTAATTATCCCCTGCTTGGTCAGCTCCAATTAAGGCAAACAGATTGGGGCTGATGGAAAAGGCCTGATACCAGCCTGAGGATTGGCAATACCTGCAGGCCTGACAAGCTAAGGGCTATAAAGGCTGGAGGCAGCCAGGGAGAAGTCAGTCAGGGTGGGAGCTGGAGGCCTCCTAGCTGAAGGCTGACACTGCTTGGAAAGCTTGTATATGGATGGACGCTGGTAAATAAAGACACGGGTGTTGCACAACTCTGAAGCCTCTCTGAGCCTTATTGGGGAGAGCAAGCAGGCCCCAGGAAGAACCCTGTTACATATGGGGCTTTTCCGGGATCCTTTGCCAGAGACACAGTTTGGCAACCTGGAGATGGAGGGCACTCTGCAGTGGTTCACAGAGCAACACGGGGAGATGCAGAAGATACTGCAGGCCTTCCATCAGTCCCACCAGCTATAGAAGCAAGCTTTACTGGCTTGGCAGGCTGAGCAACAATGGACCTTGCAGGACTTCATTAAAGAACAGGCAACTGTGCAGCATCAGCTTCTGC
>NC_133777.1:55952722-55960530 GCF_003597395.2 Chelonoidis abingdonii
CATCATTATAACATTCATCTTCAACCCAAGAAGGCACCAATGAATGACAACAATGTTCTATTTGAAATATACAATTCATCATATAATCAGTGATACAGCTTGAAGCAGAATGACTTCTGTTGATCAGCAGAAGCTACAAAAATGAAACTAGGTGAGAGAAATATATTGTAGAAAAGTAAGGTAGATAACAGTAGCTGTATCTTCAAGGCCTTCTGTGGGTTGTTGAGAAAGGTTTTTTTTAGGAGGCAGAAGATAGTTACTGTGCTCTACAGAGCCAGATCAAACCAAGAGAAATGAATTGAGTAAATAAGTGTGAAAAACATGGGAGGTAAAACAGGTGCAGGAAATGTGAGAAATCATGATCAGAAATAAAATCATATTTAAATAACCAGGAAGATGATTAGAATAGAGAGAGGTAATATTATGAAAATAGAGACAAGAGAGAATGGAACATGAAGGGAAGGTGAAAGGCATACAAAATTTTGTGTGTGCGTGTGAGGGAGAGTTGTACACACTGACCTCACTTTTAATTTATTTTTACTCTGAAACCCTTTTATTTTATCTCTTTTGTTTCAAGTTCTGTTTGTTTTGAAAACCCTTTAAAATACAGTAAACATTCAACAGCCTCAAATTTTAATTTTCACAAAGTTCTTCTTTTTGTCTTTCTTTAATTATGTCTCCCCTTTATCTTGAGGCTTTAAAAGGCACTAGGCATTTCTGGTATCTGTTCTTCTAAGATTCTGATTAAAATGTGTTTTATTAAATGTACTGAACCCCAGTCAACATTTTTATTTTACTTTGACTTTCTTTAAATTTTGATTTATGTGATCTTATAACTGCAATATTCCCATTCAGCTCAGCAGGAGGTTTATCCATGTAAGTAGTGCACAATTGGATTAATTATCCTCATGTTGATGTCTTTGTTCAAAAAAACTCCTCAAAAACAAAAACAGGACTGTGTTTTTCTATTGCCTTTCTAGAGTGGTTTTCAGCTAAGATTTAACACTATATGAATTTTTCCTCAGCTTACTAATATAAGACTGTAGCCACTTGTATTTTTCTTAATTACACTTACACATTTAGATGCTTTCTCCTTTCCTAATTTAAGCCATTTTATGCTGGTGCAGAGGATTCTAAAGATAGGCAGTATATCCTGATACCACCCTTCTAGATCACTGGCTCAAACCCAGCCTGGCTCACTACTGAGTAAGAGTTATTACCATAAGATGGCAGTTCAATGGCCTATGTGAAATGAGCAGTGGTCTCAATTTCCAGATTTTCATATTGGAAAAAACAGTGCCAAAACTGGTGGTAATTAGAAGCTTTAACGGGAGTCTGAGCAGAGGTCAGGGATTTAGTGGGCCATGTAGACTGAATTAGTCAGGGTAAGGCACAATAGCTGGGGCAGTGTGGAAGAGACTGTATAGTGACCATCTGTGCTGTGTACCATGTACCATGGAGACAGCACTTCAATCTCTATTGCCACCAATACAGCACCTAAACTGCATGTTGTATTTGTGTCATGATTAACATTTTACCTCTTCCCAAATCATCTTCTGCTGCTTGAATGACTGGCTGAACAAACTGAGGCCATGGCTACACTTGCAAGTTGCAGCGCTGGTGAGGGGGTTACAGTNGGCAGCCCGGTGGAAAGAGGGCATGCGGCCCCAGACCTAAGCCCAGAAACTGACGGACTAGGTGACGTGGTGGTTGCGGCCCGATGCCCAAACAGTGGGGCAGATTATGGATCAGGTGATCCTTGAACAATTTGTGCAGTCCCTCTCCGATAGCATGCGGGTCTGGGTGCAGTGACATCACCCTGGCACCATAGAAGCCGCCGTCAAAAGGATGGAGGAATATGCAGAGGCAGTTTTACCCCTGAAGGAGCATCGGACCCTGAAAGACACAGAGGGAGGCAAGAAACACGGTGCGCATCCCACTGGGAAGCCGTTAGACAAGCGATGGGAGGGTCACAAGGGAACACCTAGCTGTCCGGGACAGCTTGTATACTGGTGCTGTGGATAGCCGGAGCATAAGAGCCGTGACTGCCCAGTGATGGACTGTGGTGAATTCTGTGGTTGGACCAAGGTTGGGGGGGTGGAATAAGAGGTGTGGCATAGTCACCAACCCCATGCAGGTGGAGAGAAAGCCCCAGAGGGGTCTAGTGGATACGGCCTCAGCCCGCTCCCTCATACAGCCATGCTTGGAAAACCTGCATTGGTTTATCCATGAAGAAAGAATGCTGGTGGAATACATCCACAGGGATGGGGAGCATTGTCCCGTGGCTCAGGTACCCCTGGAGGTGCAGGGAAGGTTTGCCTGGAAGCGGGTGAGGGTAACAGAGGGGTTGCCCTACCCTATGGTCCTGGGGTTGGACTGGAACCCTGTCCCTAAACTGAGTCCCATCCGGGACCAATTAAACTAGAACTAACACTAAGGGAATTATAACTATTTTACAGGGAAATGTTCAAAAGAAACACTGAATGAAGCGCAATGCTAGCCGAAGCAGCAGACGTTCCAGCACCATCACTGGTGGCAAGAAGGAACTGAAGGTGGGAGGAGCCAGTGGCGCCCCTTATACCATGGCATGTGCATGCTGTTCCGGAGGTGCCAGAGACGGTCCCCTACAGATACCGCTCAGGGAAAAACTTCTGGCACTAGTGCATGTGGAGAGCACACACACCTAATATGGAAAGGACATGAGCAAGCACTTGAAGAAGAACTGTTTATTACCCAAGTATGTATAATCGTAGATATATTACTGCTTTATGTTATATCCACAGCTGAAATGGCTGGGTAGTTTATTCTGGATTAACANTTGGGTTTACTGATTTGATTTTCATTAAAATCACAAATGGCCAGAAAGTATTCTAAACAAAATCACTTAATTTTTCCTATCCAGGCCCTAAAGCATGACATTATCCTCAACTCTAGAGCACAATTCAAAAATCAGTCTTCCTCATTTTTCACTGATCTAAATTTTTTGCCGTTCCTCTTTTAAATTTTTTGTACTAGGCTTTTGAATTCCTGTTTATTCAAGGGCATTTCTATTTCAATCTCTCTATTTCTTAGAGCACTTTTAGCTGCTTTGTTAGCTATTTTGTTCCATTATCCTGATATGTGCTGAGATCCAAGCTAATGTGCTACATGTATCCCCATCTGTACTAACTTCTTAGAAATATAATTTCATTGATTAAATCACTTCTACTAACAGATGCACTCTTTTTATTGCCATATGATCTGCTTGAATCTGAAAAAAATGACCCTTGCTGCAATTTAACACTAGCATTACTGCTACTGGTTTGGCTGTCATGACAGCTAAAAAAATTGGTAATTCTTTTACATGCACTAATTCCAAATTTTGGTATACAATATGCTGTCCCTACTCTTATTTTTTTTTTCTTTTTTGGATTTATCTGTATATATTTTCAAAAACAACTCAATTTTTCCTCTATATACTGGCGGTACACTTCATTTTTTTATATCTATAGTCTCCTTTTAACTCTTAAGTTTACAAAATAACGAAATCCACATTTGGACCTGTGCTTTCCATCCATAACTAATTTTCCCATGATCAAAAGTTTTGAGTTCATTTAGCTTGCCCTTCTCTTTCAGCTCATGCATCCACATTTCAATTCGAATGGCATGTGGAGTTCTAACACTGTGTGCTTATTCAATTTCCAACAATCCTCATAAATTTGGATGGTACTTTCAACACTGCAATTCCCTTTAACTATGGCCCAGAAAGTTAGGTCCAGCAGTTTCAGTCATAGGGTTACTAGTATTTCACTAGCAACTCTGTGTAGCTTGCCAATGAGTATAGAAAAAAAGGCACCTCACACATCTTTTAATGCCCGTGTATGTACTAAATCTAATTTTGTAAGTTTGATTTTGATGCTGACCCAAAAGCTTGCCAGCCACAGGAGATAACTGGTCTGATTAAGGCTCTCTCTGTATACCACCAGCGGTGTTTTCCCTATTAGCCCCCCAATTAGTCCCAGCAATACTTTTAAAGCAGGTTGAGCCTTCCTTTGCACTTACGTTTAACATAGTCTGTATGACAGGGTGGATAAAAACTAATGATTTAAAAAAAAATAGGTTTTTTTGATAAAATGCTTTTTGAGTGGAAAAAGCAATATAAACAGTTTTAATTAAGATACATTATAGATCAATGATATCTAATCATAGAATAGGGATTATAAATTCTAATTTTATAGTATGAGACAATATATTCATGTAATGTGTAAGAAAAGTTTTGTAAAGGGAGTTCCCATAGTTCATGGATTAGGGACCCAATCTTACCGGGTTCCAGGGGCTTCTGTATAGGTTATTTAGGTTAATCTTTTTATCTACCTAATGGGGCTCAGTCTAGAAGATACCATCAGAGATGCTTAGTTTTGCAGTTCTCAAACTGTGGATTGGTGTCTCCAGCGATAACATTTTTGTTAACAGCAAAAATGCTTTGAAATAAATAAAACAATAGAGAGGTGAGAAATAAACCTCAACCCTATTGTCCCTCTGCACATGTGTACACAGAGTCAATCCCTTACCTCCCTCTAAAACAGCAAAGTTTCAAAAAGTTCAATGAATAGAAGATGGTTGGGGGCGGAATAGATCTGGACAAGGAGAAGAAGTCTGGAGATAAATGTGAGATGGGAGGGACAGGCAGTAGAAACAGAAGTGAAATCATGTTGAACAGCGATATTCGCAGAAGTCTTGAGTCTTCTGGTCATAGTTTCATTGATTGAGAATTACCATACCATTCTCTCACTAGAAGGAAAACTTAATGGCAGCAGCTTTAAAGAAACCGCATTTGGAATAAGAACCATCAAGAAATATATATGCTGATTTTTAAAGAAAAGTCAACCAGTCACCATGAAACTTGAAAGTCACCTATAGCACTTGATTCGAGAGACTGTTTGAAGTGAAGAATTCACTAACAGAGTACTTTCTTTCTGCTGGTGTAGAAAGAATATTTTCTTCTGTGAAGAATTCATGCCAAAAATGAAGAAATGTTTGAGGCTCAAAATCAGGAAAACCTTGTTTTTCTTCAGATTATGAACCAACAGGAAAGATGAGGTGGGAATGACGATGGACGCCTGGCTACACTTGCAAGTTGCAGCGCTGGTATGGGGTTAGCAGCTTGCAACTTCTAGCAGGTGTCCACACTTACAAGACTCAGCCAGCGCTGCAATCCTATGTTGAGCGCTGCTTACACTGGTCCGCTACGGGTAGCGAATCAGCACTGCGCATCGAGTGTGCACTCACCAGCCGTAACTTTGGCTCCAAGGTATTATAGACTTAATCCAGAAACCTTTCAGCCTGGTCCGCTTAGATCACTGCCTGGCTTAGTGACCGCCCTTAACTGCCCCAGGAATTTTACAAATCCCTCCTGTTTGTTCAGCCGGCGTAGAGTGCAAATCAATCAATTCAAATCAATAGTGCACATCTCACGCCCAAACGAGCCCAGCATTGGAACACTGGCCGAGCTGGCAGATCTCATCAGTGTGTTGGATGAGCAGAACAGCAGAGGGCTTTCCGTAAGAAGCTGTAAGAGTTTTTAAGGATGGAAAGTTTTGGAGCAGCGGGCTATGGCTTGCCTGCAAGCATGCCTAGCATAATAGCACCATATTGATTTCCCGGTAGTCTTTTGCGATTCGCCCACAGTCCAGAAACCCTCATGGATGCAAGACAAGCAGCCCACGGCCCCTGACGTTAACCGCTTCCCTGTGAGTCATCAGTGCAGAGCTTTGAGGAAGTGCTGTGGCAGAATGTGGGTGGAGGGTTCATCTATTTCCCTGTAGTGTCGTGCTTCCCCAAGTCACAGAAACCCATGATTGCAGAGACAAGCAGCCTCCCACCTTCCCTTCCCAGTGTGCTGCTGGGATGCAAGATGGCTTTGTGTTATTCCCTGTAGCTGACCCCCCTTCCCACTGTGATCACGCAATGTGCAGATGGCTCTGGTTAGTTCCCTGTAGCATGATCTTAGCTTTCCACAACTCACAGAAACCCTATGGCCTTCCAGAGTCAATCATTCCTCCCCCCTCCTTCCCGAGTGGCTGCGTATGCAAGATGACTCTGTGTTATTCCCTGTAGCAGAAGACAATCAACCGCCACCTCCCCTGTGAGCAGCGTGTTCGAAACTCACATGTCAATTGTTATCACCAGCCGCATCCGTCTGTGCTATGGTCACAGTGTGTGTAAATGATGCACAAATACTCCTTAAAAATAAATGCTGCCTCTGATTACACGTTTATCTCGTGTTTTTAAAAATGACATTGAGTACTGCTCCACCAGCGCAACTTCTGAAAAGACTTGCGAAACTTAAGAAAAAAACAAAGAAAACGAAGGAAGACATCGAAGCAGTAACGAATGTGTATTCACAGAAAATAAAAAGTAAGAGTGGAGGACAGACAACAGAGCCTTAAAAGGAGGAAGCTGCCAACAAACCACAGATCGGCTGCTAAGCCTCAGGGAACGCCACACAGACCTCATGCAGTCAATGGTAGACATGCAGGCAGAGCACTACCGTGCTGCCCCCTCCCAAATCAACCCCATTGTGCCCACTGTTTTCCCAAACACCCTTCTCCGATCCTGGTCTTACACACCACCTGCCCCCCACACCAATACCTCACCGCCCTGAATACGCAGACCCCTTACCCTATGCACTCAACCCCCATCACCATGCAGCATATTAATCCTCAGTGCAGCAGCAGTGCAGAGCCCTCCAGGAGAACATATTCAAACCGTGATCGTACTGCTCATCACCGTACCCCCCTTCTTGTTTTATGTACTGTATTTTAATAAAGGATTTATTGTCTTTAAAATCATCTTATATTACAGAAAGTAAACACTGTACACAAGGAAAAATAGGCACTGCAATAATTGCACACACTGCAAGTAACTGCTGTGAGGCACTCCACTAAACTGCTGTGAAGGCACCCAACAATTACTGTGTGGCTTTTCAGCCTCAAAGTGCTCCTTTAAGCAGTCCCTAATCCTTGAAGCACCTGTGCTGGTCTCTCTAGTAGCCGCTCTCTCTGGCTGTGCAATTCAGCCTCCAGGCGTTTGAACCTCGGAGGTCCATTCGTCACTGAAGGTTTCACCCTTCCTTCACAAATTATGAGGAATACAACCGCGTATAATCGCTGTGGATGTGCTCTTCCCACTAGCTCCTAGCTCCCGTAGAGAGCTCTCCATTCTCCCCTTTAAACGGCCAAAACAGCACATCCACGTCATTCTGCACCGGCTCAGCCTGTGTGAACCGCCTTGCTCCCGTCAAGCTTCCTGTATACGTTCATGAGCCAAGGCAACGGGTAAGCAGGGTCTCAAGGATCACACATGGCTTTCGACGTCCCCCACTGTGATTTCCTGTCTTGGAAAAAAGTCCCTGCTTGCAGCTTCCTGGACGCATACCACTTGTCCGAGAGCCGTGCATTCATGCACCCATTTCCAGGCCATTCCCTGCAAATGTCAGTGATAACGCCCGACGTATCCACATTGCGCCTGGAGAACCATAGAGTAAAATATCCCCTTCCGATATTAGCTGTACTGTCGAGCCAGGTGCGGTGTGTGCCAGAATAGATATATGCGTTCCATTACTATTGCCCCCTCCACCAGTTTAGGGAAACCCATTTGCTGCAAAGCATCCACAATTCCTTGTGCATTCCCACTGTTCACTCTTCTTAGGCAGGATCGATTATATCGTAGGCCTCAGTGGCTAGAATCTGACATCAGCATCACACCTTATTTCAACGGTACTTTTCCCACTCATAACTGGTCTGCCGACCAATCTGTAGCTGTCTCTG
>NC_133777.1:55960630-56007942 GCF_003597395.2 Chelonoidis abingdonii
TAGTCAGAACTTACACACTGTATATCAAGAAACTGAAGAAACGAAGTAAAATGCTCTTGTAAAATAAAGGCATCTTTGCACCACTGAACAGACTCACTCTGAAAAACTCATGACTAATACGAAAAAAAGAGATGCCTATTAACTTTTCATTTCTGAATTTTAGTTTCTATAAAATTAAAGCTTCAATGATGAAGCATTCCCAAAAAAGCACAAAGCCAGCTAGGCCACTAAACGGTTCAGTTAAAAGTCCAGGCTACTTCCCCAGTGGCTAATGGCGGGGACCCGGGCCTACCCACTGCTCCAAGTTCAGACCCTATAGATCCGTGGTTCTCAAACTGGGGCCGCCACTTTCAGCAGCCCCCATTGTTTTGGAGCAGTGAACCGTGGCCAGTGGGAGTGGTGATCGGCCAAACCTGCGGATATGGCAGGTAAACAAACCGGCCCAGCCCACCAGGGGCTTTCCCTACACAAGCGGTGGCCCCAGTTTGAGAACCACTGCTATAGATAGCAGCCCTTCACAGTGGCCTGTTAACTAAACCACACTGCTGCTACATTTCCCTTGGGCCACTTTCCCACAGCACCAGCACAGTCTCCACTCTTACCTCAGGATCTTGTCCTGGTTGAGTCCCAACAGCCAGCACAGCCCTTCTCTGATTGGCTGCATCCCTCGCAGCCTCTCTAAGCCACTTGAAGGACTCTCTTCCACAGCTTCTTTCTGGGATGGGATGAGCCATGATTGATAGGAACCTAAGGCCGACAGCATCTCTAGTCTCCCTGTGTCCCCCCTCAATATAATGCCCCTAGTTCCTCATCCCAAACAAACCTGCTTGCCTCATGTCTATCTATAGGCAGATCTGCTCTCCAATTCTAACCCACACTAACCGACATGTGAGGTGATAGGGAGAAATGAGGATTGAGTCAGGAGGAGTTTGGGGGAGTTGTAGAGTGGAGAAACTCTCCTCTTTGACAAGCTTCCTGTATTTCATCAGAAAGGTGCACCAGTTTGACAAACCACAGAAGGTTTGCCTGAGAGCCGCTCCTCTCTCACAATTCAATCCTCATATAACCCCCATTCTGACCCCAAAAACTGTACACACACTTACCCTACTGCACAGCTCCTGGCTTCCCCGGCTGCTCTGAGCTCAGTGCACTGAGATGGCAAGACATCAGTGTGAAGAACCCATGAAGCGCCAATGTCTTGAGGAGCTGGGTTTCCTGCTCCACCCCAGGAGCTTTGCACAGTCCTGTTCCCTCCCCAAATGACTCCTCCAAATACATTTCTTCATCCCCCGAAACCCCCTCCCCACATCCTCATTTTCCTTTCATATCTTACTATATGGCTGTCCACCACAAGGGTGAGGGCAGCTCTTAAGCCTGTATCATTTAATTAACCATTATTTTGCAGGCATTGTGTTCCTGAAAATACCTATAACAGTCATTTAATATCTATATTTTGGAGACTATGTTATATGATAAAAATATGCAGTACAATAAATTAAAAATAATTTAGTCACAAAAAAAATTGTGCTTGTTTTTATTAAGCTGATGAAAAACACCCACTGATTTCACTATTAAACTGGACTGGGAAAAAAAACTGAGTGATCAATTTATTACTCAGAGAATTCAACTGCAGAAAAAATAATATGCCAAAGTAATTTACAGCAACTGCTAACATACACGATTACATGATGGGGACAAAAGAAAAATTCTGACGTAATATTGAATCCAAAGAAAATAAATGCCATGAGACTCAATTCAGTGTTGGAAATGATGGCAGAATCTGGTCCTACATAAGCAAAGAACACAGAATGTTAAGTAAGTACATTCATATTTTCAAAGATTCATTCCTCAAAATGTAATTGGTACCTCTTATCATATCTAGATGATATTAACAGAATAGTAATTTGCTGAAAAATGCTGTCTCAGACCCCAAATCTATCTTTCATCTTAGAGTAAATTATAATAAAGTTTGTCTCTGCTAAATACTGAGTGCCTGCAAAAAACAGCGGTAGGGAAATCTTGTTAGCTAGTCACATCTGGAGTTAAGGGTATAATATGAACATTCAATACTGACAGAAAAACAACACAATTTTAGGATCAAAATGGGAAAGATTGTGTAATTTACAAACCACCTACACTGGAAGTGGTGCAACCCCTCCTGAGTTCCCAGGCATAAAGTATGCAGCAAGATGCACCATCATTTAGCATGATACAGCATGCCGTCATCTCTACAAACATCCCATTCAACAAGTGCAGAGGCTGTGAACGTGGCTGGTCTTACAGCAGAAAGACATTCTTTGAGCCTTTCCCCTCTGTGGACCTATGTGAGTGTCAGAAAGATGCTAGACTCAAAAGGGCTTTGGAACCAATTCTAGAAAAGGACACATTTCAATGTAATTTTTATTTGGGAAAAATATAGATTGGTTTTCTTTATTGTGTGCCTTATTATCAAAACAATTCATAGTGTTCCACTCCCTTGTATGCCATTGGGAGTACAATGCCAAAAAAGTAAGGAAAATTTGGGAAGGGGACAGCACAAAAAACAGATTTTTCATAACATCTTTACAACACTCAAACAAATGTAGAATTTACTGTATCTACCTAATCACTCTTTCACCTCCTCATATCACACCACATAAATTGTACCGTCAATTAAACTATATGCCTGAATAGCAACTTATTGAATTTAACATTCAGAACACAAACATGCCACTACAAATGAATTACTTTTATTATAAAATACTTATTATTTCTGTCAAACATTGTATGGAAAGCTGCCCAACCACACTAATGTACAGAACTGAGAAATTATATCTCAATCTACCCAGGATTATTTTACTCCAGAAATAACAGAGGCCAATGTTGAGCCTCAGATTTTACTTTCTCAATTCTTATTCTTCTGATTTTAAAATATTATATTTTTTAGGGCAAAAGTGCTTTATTTATGTTGTTAAATCTAGTTTAAAAAAGTTGAAGGAAAAAAAAAAGCCTAGCTCAAGGGTCCTAGCCTAAACACACTTTACTGAATTGATAACCCTTTACTGAACCCTACAATAGGCTTCTACTTTGCTTGCACAACAGATTGGTTTCCTGTGGAGAAATAAAAGATTAATCACTTTCTAGAAGGCTCTTAATTCCCATGAACTTTTGGAAGTACAATCAACAAATGAAAGGGAATAAAGTAAGTTTGTAGATGTGTAAACACATGGCTGTAATCAATAACCCTGAACACAATGGGATAAACATCAATACTGATCAAGGTCTAAAAGCAACCCCATTTTTGCAGTTCTGTAAAGATGATTTATTTTACTCTTGATTGACTTCAATTACAGTGTTTCACTTCTTATGTCACAATAACCTGAAAAGAGATAATGAGCAGTAAAGCTTTTTCACCCATGAGATTACTCTCTATGTGCCTCTTTTACTCATGAATTCAAGGGCAGCGGTGTTTTTAACTTAGATTATAAACTCAGTTGCTCCAACTGGCAGAGTCAAAGGAATTAGAAAAATTGGTTCCCATAAATCCTAGAATATTTTCTATACATACAAAGGATCAATGCTGAACTTAGACCCAGTTTATGACTCACACTTAATTCCAGAAGGAGGAAATAGGAGCCTGTAGAGATAGAAGTGCTGCCTTCTCCCAAAATGCAACAGGACAACTGACCCTTTGTTCAAATGCCATTAAAAAAGAGAGGGATATAAGCAGATTTTAGTAAAGAATTCAGTTGCAAACAAAAATCACTCACACATGGGAAGGATTTTGCATTTTGCAAGAGGATTATTTTTCAATGATTATTTATTATTCGTTAAGGACTTATTATCTGTGAGGTACAAAAACACAAGTAAAGTCAGTTCTTCCTCAGAGAACTTTATAGTCTAAAAACACAGACAGAGGTGAGACAAGATGGACAGGGAAACTCAGAGGAAGGTGAATGGATAATGTCTCCCAGGGATAAGATGGGGGGGAGGGAGGAGAGGAAGAGAGGACCAAGAACTATTCTCTGTGGATGTTCAAGATGAAGAAGTACAGAGCATGACAAATAATCACCAAGGGAGATGATGAAAGAGCAAATAGAGAGATAGGAGGAGATCAAGGTACAACAGGCCACGAAAGGCAACTAAGGACAGAGTGATAAAAAAAGAGGTAGTGAACAACAGCACTGAAGGCTGAGGAAAAGACTATGGAAGACAAGGGGACAGTGCTAAAAAACTCCAACTTCCTAAAAAAGTTGCAACCCCAAAATTGCATCAATGATTTTTTTTTTTCCAAATTAACATGGAAGGGCACATTGATTTTCTTGGGACGGGAGGTGCTTTTGTAATTTACAAAATGTTATTTGGAATTAGTTCAGACTCGGATAATTTCCTAGCAATTAACATTACAGACATGTCACAAGACTAAATAAAAGAATTTATTTTGTTTAATATCTGGAGTTTTGTACCAATTTAGGAAATTATTTTGATTTAATGTTTGTTTTTCAGTTACTCCAGGGATGAAGAAATTGTGTTTCTTTAATCAAGCTTTTAGAATGGAGAAAAATATTTTATTTCAGTGTTTAATGTTATAGGCTATAACATATATGTGCAAATAGTTCCTACTCCAAGGAAGACATCCATTTGTTTTATAACATACCAATCCACAGAATAAATTATTATACCTGCACTTCATGATTTCCCTGGACAATCTAAGGCCTGGTCTACACTGGGGGCGGGGGAGAAGGGGATGCGAGAATAGAGTAGCTGAAGCCGATGTATCATAGATCGACTTACCTTCCATCCTCACGGCGCAGGATTGACGGCCACAGCTCCCCCATCGACCCCACTTCTGCCTCTTGCCCTGGTGGAGTTCCAGAGTCAACGGGAGCACATTCAAGGATCGATTCATCGTGTCTAGACGAGACGCAATAAATTGATCCCTGACAGATAGATAGCTACCCGCCGATCCAGGGGGTAGTGTGGACGTACCCTAAGTTAAAAACCTCTATCCAAACTAGAGTATATATTTAAAGATTTTCATACAATTGATTTTCAGAAGCTTCAGACACGTATAAATAAGCATGATAGTTTGAACATCCATTCTATAAGACTCTATTGATTTACTTTTATCTTTGATATGCTCTAATATGGCAAGTTAATTCTGAAGGAAGACAACATATATTGATCAGATGTTGACGAAGATGAAGTAACACCAACACCTTAAAGTGTCATCAGGACCTTGTCTGCAAAGAAACAGTGAAGACTGAAAGTGGAATGGTTGAACAAATCATTACAAACTGATTTTGTAAAGATAAAAGTTATAGCTCAAACCACCAAAAAATTAAGTGTGCATTTCATGTGCCAAAAAAATATCTGTAGGCACTGCTTCTTGCCTTGTATATCAGAGCAATACCTTAGGCTTTGCTGTGTCATATTCCACTGTAGAGACATGCACAAAAATGGGAACTAAATTCACAAGATATGACTTTCACCTCCCTATTAAAATGAAGGTTTAAGGACTCACTTTATGCACAGATAGTACTCTATCACAGCAAAGATATTAAGAATGCCTTTTAGAAGACAGTACAATTATCTAGCATTGCAGATCTGGTAATTTAGTTTCTAAGGCAAGCCAATGGAGTGTCACATTATAGCCATGATCTGTACCTTTAGCAGAAAAATAAAACAAACTCTACTGTATATTTCATAGCACAGCTAAGATTCTTGCATGCAGGTTGAAAAAGAAAATATAGGTCCTATTCATCAATGAGTTATACTCTTATTTAAAAAATATGCATTGAAGTCACAGAGGAAAAAACACATTGGTCAGCTCTCTCATATAACGTAAATATCAATCTTCAAAATCCATGGCTGCATGGTGTGAAATGAAAATTTTGTCCAGTATACAACTGAAGCTATATAGTGATAGTGGGAAGAAATCAGAGAAGGAATAGATGTGACATTATCAAGCAAATAATGAGGATTTATGAATAAAAATGAAGGATATTTTTGGAAAAGAAAGGCAACACAGCTTGAACAGACATTACACAGATCTAACGTAATATTATGCAGTCAAGACCTTAACTGGGGACAACTATAGCCACCATTATTGTTGAAACTTTTGAAAAAGTTTGGCCTCTTCTTGCAAAGATTATCCAAAATCATCTTGTGTACAGTCATATTTTCCTTAAAAGTTAGCATTGGCTGTTTTCTCTCTCTTCTTTCTTTGTACAAACATATTTGGATTGAGCAATACAATGGAAATCCCAGCTGCCACTCTTATTTCAGCTCCCCACATCTCTACTGCAGGGATTCACTTCTATCCTCACAGAATAGGCATGAAACCAGTAGGCTGCTACAGAAATTAACAGAGAATGATATCCTGTGTAAAGGATTTTCAAACAATTCTGTAGAATTCTATAGCAGAGATGTAATTTAGTATGATCATTCAAAAGAACTTATAAAAAGCTATCATTTTCTATTAAACTCTACAGGACTTTTTGTTCTCAAATCCCTTTCACAAAGCGCTGACAAGGAATGCAGTCTCATTCCACATACATATCTTTAAGACAGCCTCGTCTATACTAGAAAGCAACTATTAGCATTCAGCAACGTTTTGCTTTTGCTCTTACCTCACCAGCTAACCACTACTTGGCTATGGGCTTCTCTACAAGATCTGGGGTCGAGTTGGGAAATATTTTCAGAATGATATATGTAGACATTTATCCCTACTCCTCTGTTTAGAATCACTCCACACTATTTTGCAAATGTACTCCCTAGAAGCAACTCCTTGATCTATTGTTCAGGAGTGTGCTATTCTAAAAAAAGTAACTTGTGGGACATCAGAAAATGCCCAGAAATAAAAACAATAGCTGGAGTCATGTGAAATATTTATAATAAAGCCCAACACCTACGTTATAGACTTACAACTCATCTTGTAAACTTTTCACACTGATATGGGTCCAGCTTTGAATGAACCTGTGCGTATCACATGAAAATCATTCTTTCACATATTAATCCAGAGATGACAAAGGAATGTTAGAAGAAAGGATGCAGCTTCCTGCTTCTTTTCCAGACATAGATTAGGAAATGCCAACTTGGTCACTGCTGCTATTTGATTCTTAAGAAACAGCTGAGAATGTAACACACTTGAGTGGTTGATATAACCTCAGCCAAATCCACTAGTTGCTTCCCCTAATCCATCATAATCACCCCCCTTCTTGGCCAGAATGAGTCTCAGACAGCTTCCCAAACCAAGCCCCAATCTTACCCAGGGACTGGGGAAAATGTTTATCTGCACTCATGGAGCTAGATATGAGAGAGAAAGAGAGAGAGATCTAAAGCTAGGTGTCATCTGCACACTGAACACATTTTATTCCACACCTCCTTACTGTGTCCATGTTTATAAAACATAGAAACACAAGTTCATTCCCTCTTTCTCACAGAAGATAATAAAAATACCTTATTACACAAATGTTTTACATTAATCATACTGATATTTGTTTTCGTATGTTGTGGCCATGTAGACTGACAGGATCTTTGTAAGAAAAAAATTGTTTGAAGTGTGTGTGTGGTTGCTTATCAAAGTGTTGGTCTAACAACAATGGACAGAATCAAGGATAGTACAGAAAGGCGCAAGTAAACATCCATCAATGGCTCTTGCAGTGCACCTTATTCCTAATATGCATCTGCCTCTTCCAACCCAGGAAATTTCTTAAGCAGAGGCAATCAATAGTGTTGAATTATGTAATGTTTCTGTGATTTACACAAACACTCAATTTGTCCCAAGATGAAAAGTTATAGGCATACAGTAATACCCAGAATTTGACCCAACATTCTTAGGCATAGCATGATTCTATCAAACTTAAATTAACAGGCCGCTGCAGTATCAGAGAGAGCATAAATTCAATTTTCTTAATATGCTTTTCTAACAGTAGCAAAGCCTGCTTTGTTATGTTGATTAGTCTGTTTGTTCCTCTGTAACAAGATCGGGTGTTATGCATAAGTGTTTTTATCCAGAATGCCTACATTGCATTTTCTGTAGCATGGTACAATACAAGCCTGATTATCACAGAGCTAATAACACAAAAGGTCAAAATTAGGATGCAGCATATTTTTTTCCAGTTGCTGGAATTCAATATTGTTTGGTTTTCATCTTCTTTTTACTGCAATTTGTCTCCTCATTGTCTTTTCATACAGTATTTCCCTCTATCCTATTTCTTTCAGGTTCTTATACTGCCCTTCACAATGGTATTTGAGTACTTTTCAGTAGTGATGTGATTTGTGTCTTTCTATCCCTTTGTTCTATCCCTTTCTCTCTCCCAAGGAGAAAAAAAATCTGCATGTAGATCAAAATTTATATTTATTTATTTGTGTATGTTCATTAGTGAAGACAAGGTCCCATGTATGCCATTCACTCAGTAAAAAATACAGTGAGGTTCGCAGTGGTTCTCAGCTCCTACAGGAGTTTGTTCCATAGTCTTGGGTTAGTTCCTGAGACATTGCTGTGTCCTGAACATCCCAGCTTTACTCTTGAAGTAGATAAATCTGCTGTGCCTGAAGAATGGATATGTTGGTTGCGGTCCTTGTCCCAAAGCTTTAGGTGATCTTTTTAACTATTTCACGTCCAGAACATTATTGCCTTGGAGAGACCTTAGAGAGGTAAGATGGTGAGGTAATATCTTTTATTGGACCTGCTTCTATTGGTGAAATCTTTCATGTTACATAAAGCTCTTCTCGAGGAGACACCTTGGATGATTTAATAGAATTTGGTTGGATCTATGAGCCTTCACAGAAGGAACAGGATCAAAGGCCTCTTGAGTTGCTTAGAATCTGGAAGAGCTCTGACCACTGCTTTTAGTCTTCTACATTTTGACTAGACCAGGTGCAATGTGTTACCAGGTGTATTGGTTGGTCTGGAAATGACCTGTGAAAGTCCTATGGAGTCAAGCAAGGAAATGAGTTTGGGAGTTGTTGTATCTGAGGCCTTGTCAATGATAATGTTGAAGTTACCTAGGACAACTGGTGCAGGGTATTTTACTGCAGCACCATCCAGCCAGGTCTTGGTAATACCGGGGGGTAGGCGTCTCACCAGTCATGCAATTGTGAACTCCTTTCTGTTTGTTCACCATAAATCTTGCACTGATCAAAATCAGCCTGACTCACTGTAATTTTGTTGAATCTACTCTGGCTTGTAGACGGGTGGTGGTTTTGAGCAGTCATTAAGTCACTGATATCTTGTATCAAGTCGTTAGAGGGGTAGATTATACAGTTTGTCAAACGCCCTGGATGTGTCAGATCTTGTCAGCAGTCTGGCACTGGCCTGTGTTCTAAGTTCCTCTCTCTGAAGTAGCCATTTCTAAGGATATTGCCCTAACTAAGGGTTATCAGCCTCCAAGCTAACAGTTACCTTTACAACTACAAGCCAGCCTTTCTCCTTCTCCAGTACGGATGAGATGATTCTCAGAATAATGTGGGGATTTATTTTCCAAGGCTTGGAAGATTTACCTTCAAAAAGGAATGGTCTTTTCCCTTTTCTGAATCTTTCTCAGATCAAAAAAATGGCAGCAGCATAATCTTGATAGAAAACACTTAAATTCAATCAGCAACTCTTAGTCATGTGACCTTTAGTTCCAGTCCCTTCTGAAGGGTCCACAGAGCTTTTTATTTAACTAGAGCTAAATGGATTTAGTTGTGCAGTAACATTATATAAGAAGGAAAGGATCTCCTTTGCCATTTTGCTATTCTAAGTGGCTGGCTATCTGATTCTTACAATAAAAGATGTGCCAACTATACACACTATACTTGTGACAGAATGTACCCATGTCCACACCCTTCACACTACTGTAATAATCTTTGTACAAAGTATGCCTAGTGAGGTATCATTTGAAAACTCATAATTTGCAGTCAGTATTGTCCTGATAAAATGTATGTGGCAACATTGTGAACATAATGTGAAGTTATAAGATTCCACTGTAAGGTGTTATTAACATGTTTCAAACCGAGGTTGGCAAACAGGTCCATCTCAGACAAAGGAATGTGTGCTCTACTTAATTTCAATTTAAGCAGTAAACAGAGTCATCAAGCAGGGAGGGAAACAAAGGAAGCTCAAACAGATGAGGAAAAAGCAGCAGGGAACATCCTTCCCCCCTAGAGTTTTTGTTTCCTGGAACCCAGCTGGAAATGTATGAAACAATAATAAAAGGAGGGAAAAACACCCCAACGCACATCCGCTTCTTCTTTCCCTGCCCATCACATTCATGGATCCCAAAGCAACAAAAGAACCATTCATTGGATTCTGGGAGGAGGAGTCCTGACCTCAGAAGTTTGGTCAGTAAGACTGCTGAAGGCATGTAGTAGAGAAAACTTGCTTTGAATTTAACATGTGTTTTATCTTGACTTTTCTTGTAACCATTTCTGACTTTTATTCCTCATTACTTGCACTCACTTAAAATCACTCTCGTTGCAGTTAATAAACTTGTTTTATTGTTTTTTCTAATCCAGTGTGTTTAAATTGAAGTGTCTGGGAAACTCCATTTGGGGTGGCAAGTTGTGTGCATAATATTTCTATTAAAGAAACAAGACTTGATATAAACTTGTATTGTCCCAGAGAGGGCTCAGACATACAGAGACTTGCATTCTGGAGACTATTTGTGAGCAGTCCAGGCTGGCGGCTACAGTAGCAAAGGGCACCCTAGGTTAGAAGGCAAGGGTAACACGGCTACTCGTTAGTCTGGATTGTACCTTGGTATGTCACAAAACTCTGTAGCACTGCACTACCACTGATGCAGCTCTGACAATGGTAATAACCGTGGCAGCATTAGCAAAGATAAAATACTGCTAATGTTTTAATAACTGCTTTGCTAGACCTGTTCTTGCAATGGTAGTAAATATGAAGAAAATTGTTAATGTAATTTGTAACGATTCTGCAATTTATTTTCCTTTAATATCGTCCTCCATATTGTTTCTCAGGCTCAGCATGAAAGAATGCTTGCTTTATTGAGTTAGTCAAGATATGTAGTATCATTAGACTCAATCCAGTTTACTGCTTCAAGGTGTTCTGTGGCCCCTGTCATCTCAAGATATATTGAGAACACACTGCATTCTATTACTTCCTGAAGTAAGCCTGTTCTTCCTGCATCTCAGTATTTACTATACTCACCTGACTCAAGACTCCCCATGATTACTGGGTTCCATTTATAGCACTATTTTCATACAAATGTTTCGTACTTCTGCCAACAGCTTAATAGAAGATTGAGTTTAAGATAATGCACCACTGTTTGCAACCTTATAGGGACATGGCTAGCTTTAACTCTAGTTGATTACAAAAGTGATTATAAAGTTGTTTCAGGTAGTAGTGCTTACTCCAAGTCCCTCTCTGACATTTTTGTGATTTTATAATGACAATTCCTCAAGCAACCCCAGGGGAAACTAACTGGATACACTGGGGAAACAGAGGTTGTAAAATGCACTAAGCAAGAAAAAGAATAAAATATTATTTCTCCAATCTCTTGCAGCTAAAGTAATCTAAGGTGTCATTTGGAACAATCATAGATAAAAATACTCAGGCAAAAGCATGACTGTTAGTTTGACAGAGTTGCTTTAACTATGGAGTTGTTACTGAGCCCCACTAAACTATTTTCATTATTGTTACAATTAATACTACGCTAAATTTGTCAGTCCACTCAAACACTGTCCTCTACTAGTTGGATTGTCATTGTTGGACTTGCCCAATGTGTTAAAGTGACAGATATGAGAGAGTGTGCAATTTCTTGCGATATCTTTAAAAAAAAACTTTTAAAATTAAGGTTAACTATCTTTGGAATTCACTGTGTTAAATCCAAAGGTTATGTTTTATTGTGGACTGGGGTCATATGTAACTTTTCTAAGAGGGAGATGGGATGTGAACCCTGGGAAGTGTTATAAACCTCAAAGGATTATACTGAACAATGGTCCAGACAAGAATGGACTTTTGGGTCAAGTGGTTTTCTTGGGGATCTCTAGGGGGAGGTGAATGCAAGTTTCCCACTTACACTTATGCAAAACCCCAGACTTTTATAGCTACATCCTGAGAAGGGGACCATTGTCTAAGGATTATCCATTCCTGGAATCTGAAGATCAAAGGCCCAAGCTGTAGAAAGGAAAGACTGAACTTTTCATGGGGGTGCTAGTTCTAAGCTGAGGCTGTTATGAACTTGCAACCACAGAAAAAACCGCTTAGTGGAGTTTGAAGGACTGAGTCTCACCACAGCCCTTGTTGGAGTTGGGGTGATCTCTGATTAGCTTATTAGCATGTGTGTAGGTTCTTCTATGGTTTTTAAATATGTTTTCTCTTTAATGCTTTCACCTGAAAAATAACTATCCTTGCTTAGAAAGAACTGTGTGGTAACTCATAACTGCTTGCAATTATGTAGTTCATAGCTTTTGAAGAGAAAGCAAAGCATAGACAGTGGCTTATTTAGGCAGCCTGGCTTGCTGGGAATATCACAGTGTAGGCAGGAAACTGTGCAGCCTAAAACACAAAAAGCAAAATAAACCCTGGGTCAGGAAGGAGAGAGATGCAGGTCTCTATGCAGGAGAGGTGACAGCTGAGGAACTAGGAGACTAGAGTGAAAGCCCTTGGTGGATGATGGAGGGGGAAATACAAGTGTAGCTGCCCTGAGCTGTGACAGTGAGCTTGGTGTCGTGCAGACTACAGAGGATATATAGAACGAGATGGAGAAGAAGGAGAAGTGAAAAAGGAGAACAGGAGTAAGAAGAGCAAAAGAAGAAAGGGAGAAGAAATGAGAAAGCAGGAAAAGAGACGAGGGATGAAAGAAGTTAAGAAGGAGAGGGAAAGAGGAAGGGGGAGCTAAAGTGGATCATCCCACTGGTGTGATGATTCTTTTTTAAACAAGAACAAGTTAGTGCTTCAATTCTTCTAGCATTTGGAGAGTTATTTACTTCAAGGACACTGTATTTCAGAAATTTAAGTAATGACTCTTTTTATGTTGTACCTAAGGGACTTCTTGTGTTGGGTCCTTTCAATTTTTTTATCAAGCTCCAGAAGAGCCAATTAATTGTAAGATGTGGTGCTCCATAAATCAATAAAATAAATAAAATGTATTTTGCAATATTTAATGTTTTAGCTTACAGTTTCCTCTTGCACATTTTTTGTCATATGTTCTGCATAGGCTACATCCTTTCCTCCTTCTCTCAACCAATAATACAAAGTTGGTATATATTGAATCTGAGTAGAGCTGGGCAAAATACTTCTAACACCATTTCCCATAAAAATGTGCCTATTTTAAAAATATTAAACATTCAAAAAATGAAGAGCAAACTTAGCCACTTTCTTAAAATTCTTGAAGAAAATTAATGATTTTTTAAAAATTTACTAAGACTAATGTAAAAAATGTTGTGACAAATTTTTCCTCCCATTCCCAATTTTGAAATTGATTGATACAGATTTTGATTGGCCATGTAAGTGAGATGGCACAGCTTCTACTGCCATCACATTCATTGTGCCTATTCTGTCTATCCAGGAGAAGTAGCTGAAGCCATTCTGAGTCATTTTTTCAGGACCTCCAGCTATGGAAAAGATTTTCAAAGGCACAGAGGACAGTTAGGGTTGTAAGTCAATGGGAATTGGGTTCCTTGACCTTTTAGCCACTTTTGAATGTTTTACCTATGGTTTCAAGACTCCTGAACCAGTGGGGGGTGGATTGGAGAAGAGCTACTATGCTAACTGGTTTAATGAATATTTTGTGTTTTATTACCCCTGTCATGCTAATATACAGACCATAGGAATCAATAATCTTTTAGCTATATCATAACTTTGATAATCACAGTAATGATGTCCTCCACCTAAAATGGCCTTTCCTCATGCTGAGTCCCCAAAATTCCAGTTTAAGTTACACATAGAATTTGCTCATGCAAGTGTAACCCATGGCTGTTTGGTGTGGCACTCTGTCCCCCTCTAGTGGCAGCTAGAGATTGATGAGTTTGATACAGCCTTGGCTAAGAGACGTGTGTCTTTTAACTCAGACAGCAGAGGCTCATGCCTCCAGAGATCTCACGTTAGATCCCGACTGCCGCCGACCGTGGTCTGTCAGCATTACACAAGCATGAGAGAAAGTAGCAATGAGTTGGGGCAGTCTTCTCAGTGAAACAAAGAAGATATCACACACTAGCTTTTGAGCCAAAAGTCAGTATAGATAAGCCCTTCAATTCCCTTAAGGAATATTCTTTCTATATTTTTGTTAGAGAAATTCGATTTGGCAGCAGGTTTTATAACTCAGAGCATTCTATAATATGTATAGTACTTCCTGAGTCTAAAAATTAAAGGAAACATTAATTCATACAATTAGAGGTCAAATCCCTTGAAATCCACTGCTACAGGAGATCTTAGAGTCATACATTACAGCTTTGTTTTAAAGTGCAGTTCTTCTCTGAAAAGTGACTTTGTAAAAACAGCATCATGGGGTTCCACATTTATTGTGTCTCAAAAACTTCCATATCAAAATATGCTCAGATTACAAAGTAAGACTTTTTTCAAACTGCCACTATGCAGACTCCACTTCATAATTTAAATTGTGCTCTTTTTGGCTTATGTACCCTTACTGGTAAAAAAGACTCTGCAAGCCATGTGCTATCCTCCATTACACCTGTGCAACCCCATTGTCTTCAAATTATGCCTTTGGTTATAACCTTTCAACCTTAATACTTTCACTGGAATTGTGCAGGAGTAACTTGAGGGCATATTTTGATGACAACTGAGTTTCAATGAAGACATTTAGTTAATGTTGTTGATTATACGCAAACCAGAAAGGAACCAATTGGCTATGCAAGGCTGACAATATTAAAATGATTTTTTTTCACTAAGATCAATAATTTTCCTGAGAAACTGCATGGCTCAAAATTTTTATCCACCATGGGATTTGTCATATCAGATTAGAGCATTTGTCTGCCAGGTATCCTGCTTTCCCCAGCTATTACTCACAGAAGGAAAAAAGACAGTTACTTTTTTCCGTAACTGGTGTTCTTCAAGATATGTTGCTCATGTTGATTCCATTTTAGGTGGGTGTGCTTGCCACTGCACCGGTGTCGGAATTTCCCCCCCTCAGTGGTATCCCTAGCGGATCATCGCTGGTGCCTCCTGAAGCAGCGTGGACATGCCATGGTAGAAAGGGTGCCACCGGCTCCCTCCATCCTCAGTTCCTTCTTGCCGGAAACTCCAACAGTGGAGAAGGAGGATGAATCATGGAATGGACATGAGCAACACATCTCAAAGAACACCAGTTACAGAAAGAGGCAGCTATCTTCTCTTCTTTGAATGCTTGCTAATGTCCATTCCATATTAGATGACTCCCAAGCAGTGCCAACAGAGGCAGGTAGGTGTTCACAGATGTGTAGATTGCAATACAGCTCTGTCGAACCCAGCACGTCTCTGGCTTGATGAATGATGGCAACATGTCCTGTGAACATGCGAACCGAAGACCACGCTGCGGCTCTGCAAATATCCTGGATAGGCACGTGGTCCAGGAAGGCCGCCGAGGAAGCCTGAGCTCTGGTTGAATGGGTCCTCACAATCGGCAGTGTCGGGACCTGTGCCAGCTTGTAACAGGTAGGGATGCAGGAAGTGATCCAGTTGGAAATCCTCTGTGATGAACCGGAAGGCCCTTCATCCCGTCTACTGTCACGATGAAAAACTGGGTCAACCTGCGGAAGGGTTTGGTACGCTCCAGGTAGAATGCCGGGGCACATCTAACGTCCAGGGCGTGCAGCCTTTTTTCCTTCCCAATGGTTTGTACTTGGGACAAAACACCGGGAGGAAGATGTCCCGGTTAACATGGAAGGAAGACATCACCTTTGGCAGAAAGGCTGGATGGGGTCGCAGTTGAACTTTATCCTTGCAGAACACTGTATACAGTGGCTTAGATGTCAGAGCCTTAAGCTCCGACACTCGTCTCGCGGATGTTATGGCCACAAAGAACGTGATCTTCCATGACAGGTGGGAGAGGGAGCAGGAGCCCATAGGCTCAAAGAGAGGACCTGTGAGCCTGGAGAGAACCAAGTTAAGGTTCCACCGTGGGACAGGAGTCTGAGCCGGTAGGAAGAGTCTCTTGAGGCCTCTCAGGAATCGGACTGACATGTCATGCAAGAACACTGTCTGACCTTGGATCAGCAGGTGAAAAGTGGAGATAGCTGCAAGGTGCACTCTGATGGAAGAGAGGGCCAGCCCCTGGTTCTTAAGATGGAGCAGGTAATCTAAGGTAAATTGCAAAGAGGAGCATGCTGGAGACATGCTACGCTGAGATGCCCAGTGGGAGAACTTTGTCCATTTGGCCAGGTAGGTTGCTCTAGCGGAAGGCTTCCTACTTTCCAGGAGGATTTGCTGCACCTTGTTAGAGCAGGCCCGCTCCTCTGAGCGCAATCATACAGCATCCACGCTGTCAGGTAGAGCGAGGTGAGGTTGGGGTGTAGAAGTTGCCCATGATCCTATGAGAGCAGATCTGGTTGGTCAGGAAGGGGCCAGAGAGCGGCCGCTGCCAAGTCCATCAGTGTGCTGAACCAATGTTGGCGCAGCCACACCGCAGCAACCATGACGACTTGGACCTTGTTTTTCTTTACCTTTGAGAGGGCTCTGCTGATGAGGGGATTGGCGGGAACACATACATCAGTCCCTCTGACCATGACAGGAGGAAGGCATCAGAGAAGGCGTCTTTGCCCAGACCCTGTAGGGAACAGAGGTGATGACATTTCCTGTTCCGTCTGGTGGCAAACAGGTCTACTTGGGGAGTTCCCCACCTCTGGAAGAGCATCCGTGCTATCTCCAGATGGAGCGACCACTCATGGTGCTAGAAAAAGGACCTGTGAGGTGATCTGCCAGCATGTTATTGACATTGGGGAGGTGACAGGCCTCCAGGTGGTCAAAGCAGAAATCTCAAAATCTGAGAGTCTCTTGACAGAGGGCTGACGAGCGTGCTCCCCGTCTGTTGATGTAGAACATCAAAGCCATATTGTCCATCAATACTCTCACCACCCTGACTGCAGGTGCTGTAGAAAGGACCTTGCAGGCTGAAGGCACTGCTCTGAGCTCTTTGACATTTATGTGCCATGTCATCTCCCCCGGGGACCACATGCCCTGGGTCTGGAGGCTGCCATGGTGTGCTCCCCAGCCCAGGTCCGAGACATCCAATATCAACTTGATTGAGTGACAAGGGCTGTCAAATGAAACTCATTCCAGGACTGCACTGGGGTCGGTCCACCACTGCAGCAAGGTAAGTATTGTTAGTGGGATGGTAATGACCTTTTCCAAGTGATTTCTGGACTGGGAATGACTGTCGCCAGCCCCGGCTGTAAGGGCCGCATCCTGAGCCTGGTATGGCAGACGACATACGTACATGCTGCCATGTAGCCCAGCAGGCGCAGGCAAACCTTGAACATGGTCACAGGGAATGCAGAGACTCCCGCGATGAGGTCCACCAATGCCTGGAACCTCTCCTGCGGCAGAAACGCTCTGGTGCAGGGAGAGTTGAACACCGCCTCGATGAACTCTATCCTGTGCACCAGAACTAACGTTAACGTTTTGTGGTTTACCAGCAGGCCCAGGGATCGGCACATGGCTGCAGCACCGCAACATCCCTTTGGACTTGGGATCTAGAGTGGCCTTTGACAAGCCAGTCATCGAGGTACGGGAGGATCTGGATACTGCAACACCCGAGGTAAGTGGCTACCACTGACATGCACTTGGTAAACACCCTTGGTGCTGTTGCAAGGTCAAACGGAAGGACCACAAACTGATAGTGGTCAGTTCCCACCATGAATCATAGGAAGTGTCTGTGACCTTGAAAGATCGCTATGTAGAAATATGTGTCCTTCAAGCTGAAGGTGGCATATCAGTCTCCCGGATTCAGGGAGGGGACAATGGAGGCCAGGGAGACCATGTGAAACTTTGCTGAGCTCTCACAGATCTAGGATGGGCCATGGACCAACTTCGGCCTTTGGGATTAAAAAATACTGGGATTAGAAACCCTTGTTCCTGTACTTGTGAGGAACCTCTTTCACCGCACTCAGCTGCAGCAACCCTTCCACCTACTATATAAGAAGACTTTTGTGAGGGGGTCCCTGAAGAGGGACGGGGAACGAGGCGGGGGGGGAAGGAGGGAGAAATAAACTGGAGCGTATAACCCTGCGCCAATGTACTGAGGACCCAGCGGTCCGAAGTTATAGTGGTCCATGCCGAGAAGAAAAAAGAAAGGCAGCTGGAAAAAAGCGGGAGATGAATCTGGGGTATAATCCGGTAGGTCGCCCTCAGGCTTACCTTCAAAACGTTGCTTGCCCCCCTGCTTATTGCAGGGCTGAGCCCGATTGGGCAGAGGGTGGTGGTGGGTGGCTCAGACAGTGCTTGTAGCCTCTACTCTTTTTGTGGGGTGGCTCCTGCTTTGGTTGGTTCCCTTGGCCCTAAGATGGCTGCAGTTTGAACTGCTTACAGGCTGGACTGGGGACGTACAGCCCTAGAGTTTTCAAGAGTTGCACATAAACGCCAAAGAGCGCAGAGTCCATGCAGCACGTCTGCTTTGCAAACAGGGCCTGGTCATCAAAAGGCAGATCTTGCATTGACTGCTGAGCATCATCGGCAGGCCAGAGAGGAGCAGCCAGCATGCCTGCTGCATGAAGATGACTGAGGCCATGGTGGGACTCATAAAGTCTGCCGTTCTGAAGCTGCCTGGAGGATTCCTCTTGCCGCAGCCATGCCCTCCTTGAGGATCGCCTGGAATTCCTTCCTGGACTCTTCAGGAGGCAAAACCTCGAACTTGACCATGGCCTGCCATGTTTTAGTCGCAGTGGCCAAGGAGGGCCTGGTGATTGGCCACTCTCAGTTGAAGGCTGGAAAACAAATAAATCTTTTACCCAAACAAATCCACTCTCTTTGAGTCTTTATTCTTGGGTGTAGCCCCAGGTTGCCCCCCCCTCCCCCTTTCATTAACAGCCTCAACTACAAGGGAGTTTGGTGCCAGGTGAGCATAGAGATACTCATGGTCTTTAGCTACCACAAAGTATTTATGTTCAGCCCTTTTTGAAATGGGAGGGCAGGGAAGAGGGGGTTTGTCATAAAGCATTAGTAATTTATGATATCCCTTCATGTAGGGGTGAAGTCACCAGTAGCAGGGTGCTGGTGCATAAGCACCTAATTATCCCCTGCTTGGTCAGCTCCAATTAAGGCAAACAGATTGGGGCTGATGGAAAAGGCCTGATACCAGCCTGAGGATTGGCAATACCTGCTGGCCTGACAAGCTAAGGGCTATAAAGGCTGGAGGCAGCCAGGGAGAAGTCAGTCAGGGTGGGAGCTGGAGGCCTCCTAGCTGAAGGCTGACACTGCTTGGAAAGCTTGTATATGGATGGACGCTGGTAAATAAAGACACGGGTGTTGCACAACTCTGAAGCCTCTCTGAGCCTTATTGGGGAGAGCAAGCAGGCCCCAGGAAGAACCCTGTTACATATGGGGCTTTTCCGGGATCCTTTGCCAGAGACACAGTTTGGCAACCTGGAGATGGAGGGCACTCTGCAGTGGTTCACAGAGCAACACGGGGAGATGCAGAAGATACTGCAGGCCTTCCATCAGTCCCACCAGCTATAGAAGCAAGCTTTACTGGCTTGGCAGGCTGAGCAACAATGGACCTTGCAGGACTTCATTAAAGAACAGGCAACTGTGCAGCATCAGCTTCTGCAGAAACTGGTGAGTTGTCCGGGAGGAGATGGCACCCGTGGGATGGGACAGGGTAACCTGGGCCCTACAGCTAGCCCCATATCTTGCTGGGGAGGTGCACACAGCTTATATGGCCCTGACGGATGCCCAGTCTAGAGACTATGACTCTGTGAAGGCAGCCATCTTGGACTGCCTGGGGCTTTCGTTGGAAAAATACAGGCAAAAGTTTCGGGCAGCCCGGTGGAAAGAGGGCATGCGGCCCCAGACCTAAGCCCAGAAACTGACGGACTAGGTGACGTGGTGGTTGCGGCCCGATGCCCAAACAGTGGGGCAGATTATGGATCAGGTGATCCTTGAACAATTTGTGCAGTCCCTCTCCGATAGCATGCGGGTCTGGGTGCAGTGACATCACCCTGGCACCATAGAAGCCGCCGTCAAAAGGATGGAGGAATATGCAGAGGCAGTTTTTCCCCTGAAGGAGCATCGGACCCTGAAAGACACAGAGGGAGGCAAGAAACACGGTGCGCATCCCACTGGGAAGCCGTTAGACAAGCGATGGGAGGGTCACAAGGGAACACCTAGCTGTCCGGGACAGCTTGTATACTGGTGCTGTGGATAGCCGGAGCATAAGAGCCGTGACTGCCCAGTGATGGACTGTGGTGAATTCTGTGGTTGGACCAAGGTTGGGGGGGTGGAATAAGAGGTGTGGCATAGTCACCAACCCCATGCAGGTGGAGAGAAAGCCCCAGAGGGGTCTAGTGGATACGGCCTCAGCCCGCTCCCTCATACAGCCATGCTTGGAAAACCTGCATTGGTTTATCCATGAAGAAAGAATGCTGGTGGAATACATCCACAGGGATGGGGAGCATTGTCCCGTGGCTCAGGTACCCCTGGAGGTGCAGGGAAGGTTTGCCTGGAAGCGGGTGAGGGTAACAGAGGGGTTGCCCTACCCTATGGTCCTGGGGTTGGACTGGAACCCTGTCCCTAAACTGAGTCCCATCCGGGACCAATTAAACTAGAACTAACACTAAGGGAATTATAACTATTTTACAGGGAAATGTTCAAAAGAAACACTGAATGAAGCGCAATGCTAGCCGAAGCAGCAGACGTTCCAGCACCATCACTGGTGGCAAGAAGGAACTGAAGGTGGGAGGAGCCAGTGGCGCCCCTTATACCATGGCATGTGCATGCTGTTCCGGAGGTGCCAGAGACGGTCCCCTACAGATACCGCTCAGGGAAAAACTTCTGGCACTAGTGCATGTGGTGAGCACACACACCTAATATGGAAAGGACATGAGCAAGCACTTGAAGAAGAACTGTTTATTACCCAAGTATGTATAATCGTAGATATATTACTGCTTTATGTTATATCCACAGCTGAAATGGCTGGGTAGTTTATTCTGGATTAACACCAAGAATGAGGTATATGACTTGCAAAAAACACATAAAAGGCCCAAAGTCATCATATATAAGATATTATATTATATATGATATGATATTATATTATAACTAAATACTGGTCATATTTATCAAAGGCACCATAAACAAAGACTGACTCAAAACCAAATTCACACACGTATGAGCGTGCGTACATACTCTCACACACACACATTTTAATGTGGAAAAGGCTTTTGGCAGCCACTGATGTGTTTCCTACTATGCTCTCTAGACTTGTTGTGAACAAGATTAGTTAGCTTTGGTAAAATTTCCACATTAGGGCTCCCACCTTTGCTACCACCAATGGGGCTGAAGCGGTGATAGTGGAAAGACAAGAGTTTTTTTTAAAAAGGCAGCGCAGACAGAGTCTGCATGCCGTTACAGATGTACTGTTTCAAGTGGGGTGCTTATTTTCAAACAAAAGGCAGAATAAAGCCCTGAGTACATACAACAGCTGTCTTCTGTTGCAGCAATCAACAGTGACAACGCACACCTTCTATAATTATGATTAGTAATCACTGTCAGTTGTTTGCCCGATTAGCTGTAATTTCTTCATATGCCTAGTGAGATATTTTTCTCTAATATGAACAATCAGAGAACACAGAGGTTTCAAAGTCACACAGCAGAAATAATAAATATGGAATTCACACTGGAAGGATTTTTACAGAAGCTTTTTGGATAATCTGTTTTTCCTAAATTATTCTCTCTTATATGAAATATTTTAAGAAACATTTAATCAAAATGGCATCATCAAGATTACAATTATAAGCCCTCAACCAGTAAGATTTTTGTAGGTGTACCCTGGGGCATACTCAACCTTTAACAAAATGGTTATGCTGCACAAATGTAGGCAACAATCCTGCAAACAGATGAGCATGTATCTTTAGTCACATGAGTAGCTTTATTGATTTCATGTTTGCAGGATCAGGTTCTCATTTTCTGCTAAGTCTCTTTGTTATGAATAAGTAAGCAGCTGACAGTACACAAACAACTTTCACTACATGCCTTTATCAAAATCCACTTGCTGTGTTAAATTATAATAAAGTGACAATCCTTCTTACTCCCCACCTTTAGTGTCAGTCTCACAACATTACACTCCTGCAGTGGATTCAGTTTCAGCGTTTCTCCAAGGTTGCTGCAGCCCGATGTTTGATGCTGCATTTCACAGCAAACACAGACACCATCACTGTCAAATTTAATCTGAAAAAAAGTAAAAAATCAGAGAAAGGCTTAGTAATCAAAGCCATACCTTTATTCCAACCATCATTATAACATTCATCTTCAACCCAAGAAGGCACCAATGAATGACAACAATGTTCTATTTGAAATATACAATTCATCATATAATCAGTGATACAGCTTGAAGCAGAATGACTTCTGTTGATCAGCAGAAGCTACAAAAATGAAACTAGGTGAGAGAAATATATTGTAGAAAAGTAAGGTAGATAACAGTAGCTGTATCTTCAAGGCCTTCTGTGGGCTGTTGAGAAAGGTTTTTTTTTTTTTAGGAGGCAGAAGATAGTTACTGTGCTCTACAGAGCCAGATCAAACCAAGAGAAATGAATTGAGTAAATAAGTGTGAAAAACATGGGAGGTAAAACAGGTGCAGGAAATGTGAGAAATCATGATCAGAAATAAAATCATATTTAAATAACCAGGAAGATGATTAGAATAGAGAGAGGTAATATTATGAAAATAGAGACAAGAGAGAATGGAACATGAAGGGAAGGTGAAAGGCATACAAAATTTTGTGTGTGCGTGTGAGGGAGAGTTGTACACACTGACCTCACTTTTAATTTATTTTTACTCTGAAACCCTTTTATTTTATTTTCCATGAAGCCACGAAACCCCATGCTTCCAGAGTGAAGCAGCCCCCACCCCCACCCCTTCCCAGGTGAGCTGCGTGTGCAAGATGGCTCTGAGAGTAGCTGCTGTGGCAGATGTGGGTGTAGGAGTTCAGCGTTATTCCCGTAGCTGCTCTTTGCTTTCCACAGTCACAGAAAACCCCATGGCTCCACAGTGAAGCAACCCCCCCACTCTGCCTTCCAGTGAGCCACGTGGCAGCCCCCCTTCCACTGTGAGCCGCGGTGGAAACTTGCATCTCTATCTGCAGCTGCTGGCCTCTCTGTGCTATGCTCAGAATGTGTAAATGATGCTACAAAAACTCTTAAAAACAATGCAGGCTCTGTATTAACAGTTTACTCTCTGTGTTTTTTTTAAATGACCTTGAATACTGCTCCATCAGTGCAGACTTCTGAAGACTGGCAAAGCTTAAGAAAAAAACCAAGGAAGACTACGAAGAGATGGGAAAGCAGTTATGAATCTGTATTTCCACACAAAATAAAAAGTTGCAAGACTGGAGGGATAAGGAACCATGAAAAAGGAACAGGCTGCCAAGATACAAGGAGAAAGGCTGCCAAGAGAAAGGAATGATACCACGAGAAGCACAGATCGGCAGGGATGACTTAAAAAAAGTGGAAAAAAAAGCTCTCATTTCTTTCATGTATTTACTTTCCATAACTATATGAATAATAAAATTATATACATTGCATCATATAGCTGTTGAGTGGTTATTAATGACTGCTATTTCACATGTGTGGGGTCCCCCACTCCCTGGGGGTGTGCACAGTGTTGGTTCCAGCTGCTCCCTGCAGGGTTAATGCCCTGGAAACTTGCAGGGCAGCAGTGGACATGGGGCTGCTGAAGGCAGGGCAGGGGCTGACTGGAGGTAGGGTCTGAGCTGCAGGCAGGGCAAGGGATGTGGGCTGGTTGGAGACAAGGGGTGGGGAGGGCTGGCTTCAGGCAGTGGGGTGCAGCAGGTGTTGACTGGAAACAGGGCAGCGGGTGCGGGCTGGGCAGAGTGTGCAGAGCGGTGCGGCAGCAGTGTGTGGGGGCTGGCTGGCTTTTGGGCGCGCAGGAGTGTGTGGCAGGGGTTGGCTGGAGACAGGACAAGGGTGTTGTGGCAGAGAGTGCTGCAGGCAGGGGGGGCCGGACTGGTGTGGGCAGGTCATGGGTGCAGCAGAGGCAGCTGGAATCCCAGCCTTTAAGTAGCCCCAAACCCCCTTCTACTCCGGGACCTTTTAAATAGGCTGCGGGAGCGCTGGGAAATGCAAGAGGGAGGCGGGCCCGGCGGCTATTTGAAAGACCGTGGGCAGAGGCAGCTGGTAGCCCCAGACTTTTAAATACCCCTCACTGCCCCAGGGCTCGGGGGGCTATTAAAGGGCCAGAGCTTCAGCCGGGATCACGGGGCTTGCCGCGCTCCGGCCGGAGCTCCAGACAGGAGAGCGGGGCTTGCCGCGCTCCGGCCGGAGCCACTGGCTTGCACGACTCCAGCCGGACCGCGGCAAGCTCCGCGACGCCTCCCGGCGGAGCCCGTCGAGCGCAGCAAGCTCTGCGACCTCCGCTCTCCCTGGCGGAGCGCGACAAAGCCCCGCCGCCTCCACTCTCATGCTGGAGCCGGCCGGAGCGCCAAGCCCCGCCGCCCGGCTGGAGCTCTACTGGGAGAGCGGGCCATGCCGCGCTCCTGCCGGCACTTCACTCAAAGGAGCGGGACCATGGAGCAGACCGCAGCTGGGATGGGGTAAGTTTAAAAAAAAAAAAAAATTAAAAAGGTGCCTAAGGTGTGGGGCCCTCTTAGGCGCGGGGTCCGATTCCCTGGCAGCACGGGTCGTTGAAACAGGAAGCGGAATGACCCACACCCTTCCGTCCCCTTCCCACCCCACAGCGACAAAATGGGACGAGGTGCTCGTGGGATAGCTGCCCACAATGCACCACTCACAACAGGCGGCTGCAACTGGTGCAAGTGTGGACACACTGCAGCGCTGGCCGTACACAGCTGTACGAGCACAGCTGTAACTCCCAGCGCTGCAAAACTGCCAGTGTAGCCACAGCCTCAGATGGGCTCTGGCACTTCCAGGAAATGGAAGTGTTCCATCTGAGGTTTTATAGCAGCATATTTAAACAGATTTCATTCTTACTAGTTAGCTTTTTTTTTCCTGTCTTCATACAAAGCTTGAATCATTCATCTCTTCTTAGTAGCTAGATGTTTTAAAATATATATTTTACATCCAAGTAAAAGAAAGATACAGAGAGAAAAAAAAGAGAAGAGAAAATGTGTGATCTCTCAGACTAATTTGGTGTCTATGCTTCAGTGATGTGGAACAGATAAGCAGTTGGGAGAGCAATACAAGGCTATTTTTGACAAAAATATGTTAAGTAAACAGGCTGATAAGTTAATATCATGCCATATATCAGAATAAAGGCATACTCCAGACAAATTGCTGTCTCAGTGGGTTTGAACTCATGAACCTCTAGAATGCCCTCTAACCAGTGTAATTAGTCAGAAAGCTTTTAAAAATGCAGAAAACATAAATTATACCATTTTCTAGCCACTCATGAGCAGAAGTGAATGCAGCTTTCTGCTGCACCCTACGTAGCCTGGTCATGCCCTGAGTCATACATACTGTAAATGAAACAAAGAAATAGCCAGCTAAAATGGTGAGCATCTTTTATACTGATCCCTTGATTTTACTTTTTTTTAATAATCAGATTAGAATTTTATACATGTAGCTTTTCCTCATAACATTTTTAACATTTTAAGACAGGTATTTCAATTCCTGTCAGTTTCAAATTTTTTTTTTTTAAACAAATGAATGAGATCTGATCTGTGCTTGGCTTTGTGGTATATGATCAGACACCTTCAACTCTTCAATCCAATGATAAATACAAAAAGTTGTTAAACTGAAGGAGGTCTTGCCTTTGAACTCCTCTGGGAATGTTGGAGATGGTGCTAGCTGTTAGATAACTACTACAGAACAGGTTTGAAATTCTCACTTTGAATTTAGAGTTGTGTCAAATTCAGCAGTCACAGAGCTACAGCACACCTGCTATATCAGCAGAGAGCATTCAGAGAAATCAATACGCTCTTGAGCTGGTAAAAATTACTATAACAAGGAAAATGCACTTTATACAAAGCTGTCTACACCAAGATCATTTATTCTCTGATACATGCTGTGTCTGCTCAATGAAAGATAGTCACCCACACATCATGGTACGTATTTAACACTTCTAATGTGAAAAATAGATCCTAGGTCTACTTTTATCTCATGTAATGAACAGGTATCACATAAACAAAGACTGAAAAACAATATCTAAAGGGCACATATATATCAGAGGCACATTTCTGGAGAGCCTTTGATAAACCGACCCACTGTGCACAACTATATACCTTTTCCTTTAAAAAGTGTTCATGAAGCAGTGGCCCCACCTCCTGGCTGCTGGTGGAGCCCTGGCAGTTGAGGGTGCCACTCAGACCCTCCACCTACCTGTGGTGCAGGGGTCCCGAGAACAGCCCCTGCCCAGCCCAGGGCAAGTGGAAGTGGAGAATGCGTGACTCTGCGCCAGCTCCCCACAGCAGCCTGTGTGGTTTTGTCCCTGACCCGGCTCTGGTCGGGGTTGGGGGCTCCTCGGAGCCGCAGCCTGGCCATGGGAAGAGCTGCACGGGCAGCTGTGGGGAGCCGCAGACCCCCTCCCTGCGTTCGGAGAGGAGCCCCAGGGGCAGGAACACGGGCCGGGGGCTGCTCTCCTCGTGCCCCACACACTGCTGGCAGGTGGAGGGTCTGCTGCAGCTCCCCACAGCTGCCCACACGGCTCTTACCATGTCCAGACTGCAGGCAGCTGTGGGGAGGCTGGGTTCCTCCATCTGCTGTGGTCAGAGGGTCCGGGGGGCGGGAACACAGGCAGGGAGCTGCTTTTGGCCCCACCCTGGGCAGGCTAGGCAGGCTCCCAGGCTCTACTCTGGCTTGGCCAGGGGTGGGGCCTTCGGGGAAAAGGAGGAGCATGGGCAGGCTTTGGGGAAGAGGCAGGGCCTTGCGGGGGAAGAGGAAAGGCGGGGCCCCTTGTCCCCCTTCACTTTTGGGAAGGCTCCAACGCCCTTGTCATGAAGTGACCGTCTTAAGGCCAAAACAGCATTGCTAGCTTCTGTGTACTTTAGAACTTTGTACTACTGACAATCACTGTAGTATCTGAGCACCTTCCTCATAAAATTGATAGCAGTAGTGAAGTCCCAAGTGGACTTAATGGAGTCTCTGGCACTTCTAACCTTTTTGGGGTCAAAACTCTGCTTGGGAGAGGGTGAGGGCTTGGATGAGTTTCTGGGGGTGGATAAAGGGTGTGTCCTTCTTAGGCAGAGTAATCTTTTCGAAGAGGAAGGTTTTGAATGTTTTCCTAAAGATGGTTAGATTCTGGATTCATCTACTCTCCTCCAGAAGTTTGTTTCACAGACAAATCCCTTTGGCTGAGAACGTTTTGTCTTCACTGCTCTTGCACTACCATCTTTGGCTTTGTGATCTGCATTGTTCATTTCCAATTTCAGCTCCTACCCCCCATTTTATTCCTCCCCTCTCACAGAGAACAACTGATTTTTTCTAATTACTCCTTTTGGCTCAACTGTGCAACCTCACCTTGAAGGGCAACTCTGTAGTGTGAATTAGACAGACTTTAGCTGTAGTTATAGCTTCTTAAACATGTTGCATCTCTAAGGAAACTTGGTTGGCGTTACTGTCAGAATTGATCAAGATTGCTTAAAGCGGCAGGTGACTTTTACCTAGCAGGGGATGAAAACGATGAAAGGCTTCTCTGAGAGGAAAGGACATTGGGAACTTCAAGCATATTAAATGCACACAAAAAATAATCTACAGTACAATTACATTATTACACAAAATGACAAAGGCAAGGACATTAATTTTTTTTTGTCTATCCTAATTTACTAAACTTTAGTATAGTCTCTACAAAAGTTTCAGAAAAGAGTTTGTTATTTCTGTATGTAGCACACGTACTCCAACACCTCACCACAACAGGGTGAGTTGGGGACAAAGTAACAACCTCTGCTCCACTGTTTTTCTCTCCATGTCACAAATCTTAATGATAATGCAATATAGATTTTCTTATAAATCAATAATACATGGAGGCTGACAGTGTTGAGCACAGTCCTCAAACCCTCAAACTCATGAGTGTGACATCCCACCAACAATTTATGATATTTTCCCATCCCATAAGCAGTCTGTTTCCTATAGGACTGCTGGATGTGGGTTCCTGCAGTACTCACCCATTGTTGCAACAGCTGTCAATATTTATATTGTCTTTCCGATGCTTAAATAGGGATCATAAAAAAACTCCAGGACAAAATTGAAAGATGAGATATAAAAGTTCAAAAGTTGACAGCACAACAGATAAATGCGGTGGGAGCCCTGCTTCTGGTGTGTACTGTAGTGTAACACATAAATAAGGCAGCCCTGGGCAGCAGAATTATACAAACAAGAGGAAGTACTTTTTCACACAATCTGCAGAACTCATTACCATGGAAATATAACTGGGTTAAAAAATGAACTAGATAAGTTCACAGAGGATAGGTCCATCAGTAGCTATCAAGATTGTTCAGGGATGCAATCCCATCTTTGGGGCAACCCTAAGCCTCTGATTGCCAGAAGCCTTTAGGGGAAGATAGGGATAGGTCACGCCAACTGCCCTGTTCTGTACACATTCCCTCTCAAGCTCTGGTATTAGTCACTGTTGAAGACAGACTAGTGAGCTAGATAAACTATTGGTCTGACCCACTCTGACAGTTCTTATCTTCTGAGAATGGGAAGAGAAAGGAGTACAGCAAGAAAGAAAAGTTTAATGGACGAGAGCCATCAAGAGATCAGACAAGAAAGGAGAGGAATGGAGAAGTAGCATTTGTATGAAAACTACTAAATGAGCATTTATTATTGTATTTTATAAAACTCTTTCCCACTATTCTGATCTTTCACTGACCTGAGAACTAATCTTCACTATTAATTCTCAAACTTACTTATGAGACAGTGTAGTCTACAGGCTAGGGCATTGGCTTTAGCATAAGACGAGCTGAGTTTTAACCCTTCCTGAGCCATTCACCTGCTGCATGAACTTGGGGAAGGCAGCACATCTTCCTACTCTGTCTGTCCTGCCTAAAAAATACTCTGGTTAGGGGCCTTCTCTCATTACGTATTTGTACAGTATAGAACCATAGCTATGTAGGGCTGGAAGGGACATCAAGTCCAGCCCCCTGTGCTGAGGTAGGACCAAGTAAACCTCGACCATCCCTGACAGATGGTTTTCTAAACCTCTAGAGATGGGGATTCCACAACCTTCCATGGAAGCCTATTCCAGAGCTTCGCTATCCTTGTAGTTAGAATATTTTTCCTAATAATATCTAACCTAAATCTCCCTTGCTACAGATTACGTCCTTTACTTCTTTCCCCACCTTCAGTGGACATGGAGAACATTAATCCCCATCCTCTTCATAACAGCCCTTAAAGATATCTGAATACTTATTGGGTTCCCCCCCAGTCTTCTTTTCTCAAGACTAAGTATGCCCAGTTTTTTCCAACCTTTTCACATAGGTCAGGTTTTCTAAATCTTTTATCATTTTTGTTCCTGTCCTCTGGACTCTCAAATTTGTCCACCTGCTTACTAAAACATGGCACCACAGTACTCCAGGTGATGCCTCACCAGTGCCAACTAGAGTGGGACAATTACCTCCCATCTCTTACATGTAACATACTGGTTAATATAACAGAATATTATACTTTTTCTCATCTGTATCATATTGTTGACTTATACTTAATTTGTGATCCACAATATCAGCCAGATCCTTCTCAGTAGTACTACTGCCTAGCCAATTATTTCACATTTTGTAGTTGTATATTTGATTTTTCCTTCCTAAGTGAAGTACTATGCACTTGTCTTTATTGAATTTAATCTTGTTGAATTCAGATCAATTCTCCAATTTGTCCCGATCGTTCTGAATTCTAATCATGCCCTCCAAAGTGCTTGCAACCCCTCCCTGCTTTGTGTCATCTGCAAATTTTATAAGCATACTCTCCACTCTATTATCCAAATTACTAATTAAAATATTGAATAGTAACAGACTCACATCTGACCCCTGCGGGACTCCATTAGATACACTCTTCCAGGTTGACAGCGAACTATTGATAACTACTCTTTTAGTGTGGTCTTTCAACCCTCTATGCACCCACTTGGTAGTAATTTCATGCTGACCACATTTCCCTAGTTTGCTAATGAGAATGTTATGTAAGACTGTCAAAAGCCTTATGAAAATCAAGATATATCACATCATCTGGTTCCCCTGATTCACTAGGCCAATAAGAAGGAAATCACATTGGACTGGCATAATTTGTTCTTGACAAATCCATGCTGATTATTCCTTATAACGCTATTATCCTCCAGATGCTTACAAACTGATTGTTTAATAATTTGTTCCAGTATCTTTCCAGGTATTAACATGAGGCTGACTGGTCTATAATTCCTTGGGTCCTTTTTGCTCCTCTTTTTAAAGATAAGTTCTACGTTTGCCTCTCTCTAGTCGTACAGGACCTCACCTGTCCTCTAGGAGTTCTCAAAGATAATTGCTAATGGTTCTGAGACTGCATCAGCTAACTCCTTAAGTACCCTAGGATGAATTTCAACCTGGTCTGCCAACTTGAATACAACTGACCTATCCAAATAGTCTTCCAGCACAGTGGTTTTCAAACTGTGTGTCGGGACCCCAAAGTGGGTTGTGATCCTGTTTTAATGGGTTCATCAGGGCTGGCGTTAGACTTGCTGGGGCCTGGGGATGAAGCCAGAGCCCAAGCCCCACCACCCAGGGCTGAAGCCAAAGCCCAAGGGCTTCAGCCCTGGGTGGCGGGGCTCAGGTTACAGGCCCCACCACCTGGGGCTGAAGGGCTTTGGTCACCCCTCCTGAGGTCATGTAGTAATTTTTGTTGTCAGAAGGGGGTCGCAGTGCAATGAAGTTTGAGAATCCATGTGTGACAGTGTCCTCCATAAGGCTTTATGGAATATGCTTATGATTGTATGTGTGACATAACTGGAATATGTTTTAGGCTACATATGCCATGTAACATATCTATGTAAAGGTTATGTTCTACTGAATGTATTCATCCTATGTGTATGTGTATCATTTTTGTATTCAAAGTTATGAATATTGGCTGTGTACTGGCTTGATTTTAACTAGCCTAATAGAGCATTTGGTCAGCTTCTTGAGAAAAGTGCAAATAAAGTGCCCAATCAAAAACTACTAAAGCCAGAAATGAACTTGAAGATGCCAATCCACATCTGAGCCTTCCCAGGAATGTGGCTTGGCTGGTAAAAGCTGAGTCATGCATGGACATGTGGCTTGCCCATGTGACTCCAAAACTCCATCTTGGAGCTGGACTTTGCACAGGAGTGAGGAGGGGGTCTCTACCCACAAGGGAAAGTCTATTTAAACCCCTGGGAGACCCTTCCATTTTGTCTTCAGCTGGCTAAAGGAATAGCCTCTCCACCCACAAGGATACCTGAAAGAAACTGGAACAAAGGACAGTAACTTCAGGGGGTGTGAGTGATTGCTGGACCCAGACTAGCAGGAGATTAGTCTGTAAAAGGAAGCTTACTGGAACTGGTGAGGTTTTATTTGTATTCAGTTTCTTAGACATAGACTTGCATGTTCTATTTTATTTCACTTGGTAATTCACTTTGTTCTGTCTGCTATTACTTGGACCTATTTAAATCTTACCTTCTGTATTTAATAAAATCATGTTTTACTTATTAATTAACTCAGAGTATGCCTTAATACTGGGGGAGGCAGCAAACAGTGTTACAGAGGGTGAACAATTTATGAGTTTACCCTGTATAAGCTTTATACAGTGTAAAAGGGATTTATTTGGGGTTTAGACTCCATTGGGAGTTGGGCATCTGAGAGTTAAAGACAGGAACACTTCTGTAAGCTGCTTTCAGTTAAGTCTGCAGCTTTGGGGTATGTAATTCAGACCCTAGGTCTGTGCTGGAGCAGATCGGTGTGTCTGGCTCAGCAAAACAGGGTGCTGGAGTCCTAAGCTGGCAGGGAAAGCAGGGGCAGAAGCAGTCTTGGCACATCAATTGGCAGTTCCCCAGGGGGGTTCTGTGATCCAATCTGTCACACCCTGTTCTAGCACGATAGGGTGCCAGTCTCAGTTGGGGCCTCTGGACACTACTGGAATACAAATAATAGGCAACCCACAATAGGAGATTGACAACACAGAGAGTTCCAGATCCTGGATGATAGTGAACTGCAATAAATTTGATTGAGGACCTAGGGCAGTATGTTAAAAACACCAAGTTAGTTAGTTATGCCCAAATCACCAAAATATGGGCTAAGAGATAAAGCAACAACAACAAAATCTATACAGCAAGTAGCAATGGTGGAAAGTGGATTAAAATAATCAAATCTTGGCCCATAGCATCTATTGATGTAAAATTACTACCAGAGCTAACATTGTGCGTGTGAAAGAAAGTTTCTAAAAGCACTGGAATTATGTTTCTCAAACACATGTTCATGAAAGGATAGAGCATACAGCTGCTATGTACACATGGAGCTCCTACTGACTTCAAGTGAGGTTCTAAACACAGTGCAGCTGCAGGAAACTTTTTTCCCAATTAAATTTTCATAATCAACATTAAAATCTATGCTGGTAGTTTTGTTAGCTGGTTGTGTTACTGACGTAGTACAAACAACATAAAAAGTAGCCATAAATGCTAATGATTTCAAAATGCATATTCAAAATGCTAACACATGGTGTATAGTAAAGTTTCTCATAAATTATGTGAAAATATATAATGTAGATAACAATTCTTACTGCATTACCTTAAACACTAAGGAAGTCCCTCATTTGTCATTTCTCAGTTAAACCAAAGTTGTTGTTGTTTTAAAAACAATTCCCTTCTCTGTGAAACTCGTTTACAGTTAAAATCCACCATAAAGAAACTTTACTATATTATTTTTAAACTGCCCATATGTATTCAAGGCTTTGCAGCAATGATCCCTGTGGAAAAATTCAGACACTTCAGCTGTTCTGCAAGAACTCCTTTTGCTGTAAAAAAGAATAAGCCTGACAGAAATATGTCAAGTCAAGATGAACATTTATTCGCCTTGTGCATTGAGACTACTGTACTTGCCAGTACCCTGTAAAAACCAGAGCATGATTCAGATCATTAGCTTGTTATTTCCCTCATTGATTCTATGTTAAGAAACTGCATACATAAGTGATTCTGAACCTGACATTTGCACTAAACTACCACTTGGAAGTACCATGTTTTAGTTTGGTAGTTAGAGTATCATTTAAAAGGAATTAAAGTTTGTTGATCAAACCTACAAAAAGTACAATTTAAAGACTGATCTTTGCTCCTCACAGCTAGCTGACACCACTTTTACAGTAAGTCTAGAGTTTACAAGTGCTGTCATCCTCCAAAGTGGTGGAGTTAAAGGACCTAAAGCACTATGCTAATTAATATGAGCACTCAAAGTGACAAGGTGCAGGTTTGCATTATGTCTACACTATTAAACTGAGGGCTTCTCTACACTTACAGTTTTGCAGCGCTGGCCGTTACAGCTGTGGTCGTACAGCTGTGTACGGCCAGCGCTGCAGTGTGTCCACACTTGCACCAGTTGCAGCGCTGTTGTGAGTGGTGCATTGTGGGCAGCTATCCCACAGAGCACCTCGTCCCATTTGCTGCTGGGTTTGGGGAAGGGGACGAAGGGTGCGGGTCATTGCGTTCCTGTTCAACGACCAGGATCGACACTCGCTTCCCTGTTTCAGCCGTTGTGGCCATTAGTGATTCTGCCGCGTGTGATTTCGAGGAGAATGGAGCCGAGCTGCTTAGGAGTGGCTTGATGACAACACAACACCCAAGCCCACAAACACACACACAAGCCCACCACAATAAAAAAAGACATGATTTATGCTAGCCAATCCACGTTGGCAGTGATCTATTCTTATGTCTGTTGGGGAAAGAGACACACCTCTGATATTGATCCAGACAGGCCTGAGGCCTATTTTGAGCACGTAACAACCAGGCAGCAAGTGGAGGTCGGTTTCCCCATGCAGGATGGGCTGGCCTCGCCTGAGCATGCTTTGCTCAGCTATATAGCTAAAACGTAAATAAAAAAAATTAGCATATTCATTAAAATATTTGTTTATCACTTTCTGGTTCTATATTTCATAAACAATTAGGTAATTGCTATATTGATACACAAATCCTATAAGCTCTTAAAAATGAAGCGTACTGTGTTTCATATCCGCATAGACAGTCACTTGCAGTAGGCGGCCTTGATGTTAGATACCCTACTGTGCGGTTTTGTTGGCAGTTATTTTTTTTTCTATGGGAGACTATATCGCGAGTGTCACATCAGTGCACTCGCTGTCTATGTTCGCCAATTTCGGCGCAGATGGCTTATAAATGCTGATAAATCGTTTCTCTATCCTTATTGAATATGTCGTTAGTAATGCATCTATTTTTCCATAGTGATTGAGAGCATGCTGTCTGCGTTTAGTCGGTTGTAGGAATTCATTAGGGACTCACAGGGGGGGGGGGGGGGGGGGGGGGGGGGTGTTAATGCTAGTAGTTGTTAGGAGTATAAGAGACTAGGGGCCTTTTTCGGCACTGACAGCTCCAAAGTGCCAGTAGAGCTAGATGATGAAATAGATGCTGCGAACTGCTGACAAAACTAAATTGCTTGTGGCAGTAACGGACGTGCTCTGCAAGCGTGGAACGCTCGCCGGGCTGGGAAACACGTATACGAGTGTGGGGTCAGAATGTCCTGTAAGTCTGGGATGACGAGCGTGGCTGGAGACTTCTAGGATGCGAAAAAGCAATATCTGGGCTCGTGTCTGAGGCTCGCCAGAAAACTGCGGGCAACGGAAGGGAGCTGAGAGGGCTGCCCTGTCAGTGGGAAGCGGGTGGTCTATTGCAGTCTGGAACTTGGAATCCAGAAGCTACTGCGATCGGGTCGCTAAACCAGTTTGGAGTGGGAAACTGTTGACGTCTGGAAAGTGGGTGATGCAGTATGCAGGGACCCATAATGCGCATCCTGTTCAGATGAACCGTGAGCTCTGGGAATCGTCAGGACATTGTGGATGGTTATGCCAAATGGGTTTCCCTAACTGTGGAGAGGGCAATAGAGGACGCATATGTCCTACTACTGCACGTCACGTACGTTGGCATCCACGTACATTAATCGAGGGGTAAGTTTTAAAACATGGGTTCTGTCGTCAAGGCCGCGCTTGTGCGATCAACCAGTGCTGTTATCAACTGACATTTCAGGAGATGCCTGGAAGAGAGGCCGACACTTCGAAGCATGCGTGCAGGTGGCGTTGAGCTTGCAGGCAAGGGACTTTTTTCACAGACCCGTTAAATCGACAGTGAAGGGTGACGTCGATGCCATTGTGATCCTAGGGAACGGTCGGGCTTACTATAGGGTTAATAGCTTGGTATGAAAGACTATACTAGGGAACGCTTGCAACGGAAGCACAGGACACGGATCCGCTTCAACTATGGCTGAGGGGCAGAATGATCGTCGGCACAGTGTGCTTTTGGACGTTGAAGCGGAGATGGGAAGTAAACACGGGAGTCGCGAGGACGGGGGAAAGCGCAATCCAAACGACGAACAATTCCTCACATCGGGAATGTATCTGCCATCTATGTCGGAAGGGTGAAACTTGCAGTGACGACATGGGCGCTCCGAGGTTCACAGCTGGAGGGCTGAATTTGCCCGCCAGAGGAGCAGGGGCTTATAGAGGCCACGCCATGTGCTCAGGATAAGGGATGCCTTAAGGAGACTGCAGGCTTGAAAGCACTAATGTGCCTTCCACTGCAGTTAAGAGACACATTGGTCAAAGCTTTACTTGGCAGTGGTTTCCATTAGATTGGCGGTTCTATTTTTTACTTTAGTAGATGTATACAGTTTTGAAGTATAATATCAGTGAATAAAAGACAAGAGAATACCTTTATTAAAAATACAATACAAAAGGAGGAGGGTGGATTGGCATTCACACTCAAGGTTTGATAGTTCTTCTTGAGGTCTCTGCACTGCTGACTGCTTGCACTTGGGGATCACTAGATACTTAGTTGCTGGCATGGTAGATGGGCTGTTGATGCTATATGGGTACAGTACACGTATAGGTATATCAGGCTTGTGAGGTAGAACGTACTGGATTGGGGCAAGTTGGTGGTGGTAAGCTACCAGATGTGGAGAAGGTGTGTGAGGAAACATCTGCGGCTGCACAACGTGCTGAGTTTTGGGATGGATGAGGCCTCCACGGTAGTGGTCTGCTGCATGTCTACCACTGTCTGATACAATCTTGACAGCGGGGTCTCGTGGGGGGAGGGGGGTCGGCTGGGTCGTCGGTTTTTTCAGTACATGCTGGCCAGGGGGTTAAGGCAGACCAGTGGCTGGGAAAAAAAGGAGAGAAAATTAACCCACATCAAGCACACAAGAGCACAGAGACAGACAGTGGACATAAGAAAAGAAGAGATAGGGACCGAGGTCAGGCTATAAGAAGAGACCTCAGAAAGTGATTGGGGTGGGGGGGCAAGCGGGGCCTTCGCCGCGAGTCCCAGGGAGACTGACCTCAGCTGGCCCCGGCTTTGTCTCTTTCCCGGGCCTCGAGGGCACCTGGTTGTTCTCTAAGCAGTCTGCTGATCCTTGGCAGTGGCAGGGGGCCGTCTGTTACCACCCTTGAGGCTCAGGGTGTGGCGTTCTGCGACGTCGGCATCAGCCTGCCCTATAGGGGTGTGCACCTAAAAACTGCATCACTAGCTATCGAGTCGCAGCAGAGGGGAAACTGCGGCCACAGCATATTCGAGACAACGTTGAGAACTTCCCACTAATCTGGAGTGATGCCTCCAGGGGCGGGAAATGGAAGACACTGGGTGTTGCTGGGAGCGGGAGCACTGAGGATCTGCCACCGGAGCCAACGCCGCTGCTGCAGCCCCTGGCAGCTCCGACTGTGGGATTGGACCGCAGCTGAGAAAAGAGGGGACTGTCAGCCGCCAAGACCATGCAAGCTAGCATGGGGAGACACCCGAACCCATACTGGGATGGGAACAGGCCTGGTGCGTCGCTCCCAGCTCTGGGGTGGGGGGCTTGCAGCGCGTCAGCCCATTAGGGTAGCAGGGCTGTTGGGGAGCCCGCGGCCTCTCGGCTGTGAAGATAGATAGAGAGGAATAGAAAGAGAACACAAAGTAGAGAACGGAGGAAAAAATGGGGGAGAATTGAGTAGCACAAAGACACGAGTAACATCAAGGACACCACATAGGGTACGAGCAGAAGGTTACAGCTCGCTAGACGCCCACTTGGCCAGTCCGGAGCTGGGCAGCCCTCTCCGGCAGGAGCTGGCGGCAAGCCCGCTCTCCCCAGCATTCCCGCAGGGCGGTAGGCTCTGGCGACGCCCTGCTTATCCCGCTCCTTCCGGCCGGAGCTCCGGCAAGCCTGCTGCGTCCCCGCTCTCTGGGCCGGGAGCTCCGGCAAGCGCCCGCTCCTCTCGCTCTCCAGGCTTGAGCCCGGGCAGCTGGAGTTGCTAAGCTGACCGAGGGCTTGAAAGGAATGCTGGATAAGTCTAATTACCATGGCGGCATAGCAAGAACCGGTGGTGAGTGTCCAACATGATGACCACGTGATCAGCAAAAGGCTGGTTCGGCTACAGCCGGAAGCAGACCCAGGTGTACAGCCAGCGCTGCAAACAGGGAGTTGCAGCGCTGGCTGAGCTTTTAAGTGTAGACACCTGCTAAGTTGCAGCGCTGTAACCCCCTCACCAGCGCTGCAACTTGCAAGTGTAGACAAGGCCTGAGTAGTCTAAGGATTTTGACTGAAGCATACAATATGTTTCCACAATACCAGCAGCTGTAAAACCCTGAATGAAAAAGTGTTAAATTATATACCATACACAGAGTTGCACTTCAACAATTTGGAATGAAATCCTGCACCTCTTAATTACATAAGCAATCCTGTTGATTTCAGTGGAACTGCTCCCATGAGTAAGGTTTGCATAACATACCCTCATGAACTGTGACGTTGCTGATTAAGGAAAAATGAAATAAGCAGACTCCGTTACATGAACTAATATTATCATCATGATTATAATGTGGCAAATAGAAAGTAACAGCAAAACTGAATCTATAAAGCACACTGGGGCAACTTCTATGAAAAGCTACTGATTAGAACTTCATCTCAGACATGAAGATTGACTACTGATAACCAGCAACTTTATTTCAGCCTCTTCCATCATTCTCATGCTGGAGGGAAGCCAGAACAGGAGATGCAGAAGTGAAAAATTGGTGGCTTTTTAGATACATTTCTCCTTTCATACTTCCATGCTAGTAGTTAAGAGCATCCTCTTGGCAGTTTAAAAGTTTATTGCTTAAAGAATGAGAAAAGGTGTTAGGATCCCCAGAACACAGAGGAACCCAAGGGAAGTGCTTCTACTTGGAAAATGGGGAACATACTAGTGAAATGGCACTTCCCACCTTTGTTAGATTCTGCAGCAGCGAAGGAGAGAATCTGGGAAATCCATGCTAAGAGGTTACATTTAACATGATGTCTAAGGCACGACATAAAACAGTCTATTCATTGATACTGCCATTAATGAATTGTATGGGGGTGATTTCATTTGTCTGGGATTTTGTTACTAAAAGGACAGTGAAAATATCCTTGTAAATTTTTCTTGTGTGTTCCAACTGTCAGGTCTAAGCCAGATTTAAATAGCCCAATGATACCCTTGTTTTATCTCACAGCTTGGAGATTGCAATATTTTCATAGCATTCTAGGGGCAAATTTTAAAAATTATTTAGGTGCCTGAAGATGCAGATAGGTGCCTACACACCTAACTCCCAAACGACTTCTCTTGTGATGCATGAAGCAAAAAACAGGCTCAGGCAGCAGTACTTCTTGATGTCTAAAAGTTAAAGCTGTAAACACAGAAAAGACACTAACTCTGCAACTGAAGGTACTATTTGAATACCATAAAGTTTTCCCTATGCTTCTCAAATTAACATCCTCAGGGTTGGCTGCATACAATTATCACTCCCATCTGCATTCAGCTATAGGTAAAAACTAACTATATTTTTCATCTTCCTAGAACTCAATCTCTGGCTACCCCAGTTTTCAATTGCAATGAATGTCATCAATATGGGTTCCCTAAAATTTAGCTTCAAGTTTCAGGTTACAACCCAAAAGGTCAAAGCCAACTCAGATGGAAATCCAAGTTTCCCAGTGAAACCTACAAAAAAATTTCAAATAGTTTTAAAACAAAATCATAAAGCCACCTTGGTTTGCTAGAAAGGGAAAAATTTTGTTTTGTGCTCTGTAACGAAAGTCCAAACCTGGTAAACTGTGCACTTTAGGGTTTTTGGGCCACATTTTGCACTGCTCTAGAGGCAGTAACATCTTTGTACCTTTACTGGCTTAATGGCCAAGAGACGGAGATCCCCAGGCTGAGCTATTTTACATGGCACTGTAGTGTCCTTTGGTTACTCTTTCTTTGTATTTCAATTTAATTCAAAAGACTGCAGTTGCATAAAACAGACCTTTCCTAAAAATATTAGTAAAAGCTCTTTGTGCTGCAATTTTTGATGACAGCATGACATTCAACTCAGAAGAATGTACTTTGTACTTTATAACAAAAGTCAAATAAAAGAGATGGAGCCATAATAAAAGGATATTATTAAAACACTATAGGGCTCAGACTAAATAAATAAAAAATGCAGTGAAATATCTCATTTTTCCTAAAATAAGATTAAATATAAGGTAATCAATATATGGCAACAGAGGGAAGTTTATTGGTTATTATTGCAATGATATTCTGGAAATTTAAGGTAAAACATTTTGTGCGAAGAAAAGCTGTAAATTCACTATATCAAAAGAAGCAAGAAAGGTGAATGGTAATATGAATACAGTAGAACCTCAGAGTTATGAATACCAGAGTTACAAAATCACCAGTCAACTACAGACCTTATTTAGAACTGGAAGTATGTAATCAGGCAGCAGCAGAGACCCAAAAAAAAAAAAAAAAAGGGCAAATACTGTACAGTACTGTTTTAAACGTAAACTACTAAAAATAAAGGGAAAGTTTAAAAAAAGATCTGACAAGGTCAGGAAACTGTATCTGTGCTTGTTTCATTTACGTTAAGGTGGTTAAAAGCAGCATTTTTCTTCTGCGTAGTAAAGTTTCAAAGCTGTATTAAGTCAATCTTCAGTTGTAAACTTTTGAAAGAACCATCATAACATTTTGTTCAGAGTTATGAACAACCTCCATTCCCAAGGTGTTCATAACGCTGAGGTTCTACTGTATTAACTTGCCTAGAATATACATCTTTTTATGGAATAAAGGAAAACATCATTAGAAGATTAAACAGCCTAAGTCGTAAAGTAAACTAGAACTCATTTAAAATGAAGTTGGAATAACTTTTTCCTCATCGTGTGTCTCATAAAACAAAGTGGGAAGGTACAGAGCAGAGAAGTGCTGATAGTTTGTTTCTGAGATTATTCTTAAAATAATAATGAACACAAGAGAAGGTTCAACACTATAACTACTCCTTTCTGCATTTGCTAGCAGTCTTGGTTTTATATATTGAGTTATAGTGGTATCAAACCATGTAAACAGACACATGATCTCTGATGATATAGACTTTACATTGGGAACCTAATCCTCGAATATGGACAAATTATTAGGACACTCAAATCCCAGATTTGGTTGCCCAAATTGTTTAGGCACCTTTATCCTCTTTATTACTGATTTCTGTATAGTATATGGTATTTGGACTTCCTATAAGGACACCTACATTTGAAACGGGATCTGTACACTCTCACCTACATAAAAGAATACTATTCAGGATGCAAAATCAAGCACTTAGAGACTAGGAAATACTAAAATTAAGGTTGCCTGTGCAATCTTAATTCAGCCCCCTTGTGCATATGCATTATGACAGTTTTTAATTACTTGATCACATACTACTTTTTCCCCCCACAGGATCCCTGTCTCATTCAGGATGTAAGATGGATGGTGCTTACTTAATTAGCATAGATATTCAATAGTTTATTTTTTTGTCCTCATTGTTCAGTGTGTGGCCTTCTTCTTTAACTACTGCAAATGCTGCTCTAAAGACAGAATTATTAATTTCTTCACGGACTCATCTCTGGCACTTATCACTATGGTATCTGAGTACTTCACAAACATTAATGTATCTCTGCAAAACCTCTGTGAGCTGAGAGGGTGGTATTATCCCCATTTTACCAATAAGAAGCTGAAGCACAGAGATTAAAGTCAAACGTATCCACAAATGTTGGGAGCCCAATGAGAGATCCCTAAGGCCTGAGTTTTCAGAGTACTTAGCATTTCAGAGTATATAGCATTCATATGCTCAAAGCACAGCTCCCACTGATTGCAGTTGCAGTTAGGGGTGCTCAACACCTGTAGAATTCAGGCCACAAAGCCCCAAGCTGGGCACTGAGAAAATATGGAACATGCAATTAGGGACCACCTGTGAAAAGTTTGGTTTATGTGACTTGCTTAGCATCACACAAGAAATCTATGGCTAAGGCAGGAACAGAATCCAATTCTCCAGGGCAGCATTCAACAGCCTTAACTATGAGACTCTCCTTTCTCTTCCTGCCTCAATCCCCACATCTTCCAATTTATGCAACAAATAAGGCAGACAATAGCCTCCTTTTTTCCTCCTCACAGAGGATCCATCTTGTGCACTCAATGAGGTAGGGGTCCTGTAAAAAACAACAGTATATGAGCATGTATTATAAAGCATAAACACAAGGAGGGCAAATTAAGGTTGCCTGACTTAAGGTTGACAGTATATGTCCTAACCTCTGAGTGGTTCACTTCACAAGTGTAATAATGGTCTTTTAATGTAATTTTTGTTTGTGTATATGCGTGTGTGTGCGCACGTGCGTAGATTCCACTCAATAGCAACCCCATTAATTACACCTTTTTGTTAATGGAAACATTCTGCCAGGAACTGATACTATCCTATAGATACATGTTAATTGGTCCAGATGTCAACAGGCATGCTGGCTATTGACAATATTTTGGGGGAAAGTTCCAGCTACAGGCAGGTTTGCAAGGCTGCGGTCAGGAATGGAAGCTCTGGCATGTATGGAGCCCGGGCTCCGGGGATGCTGTGGACAGGGAAGCTGCTAACTGGATGCCATGGCTTTCCACAGGAAGCAGGCACAGTACCTCTCCGTGCACTCTCCAGACTGTGTCCCATCCTGGACCCAGGGGTTTGAGTTACGCACATCCTGGGGTCCTTTCTCCCCATGGAAAGCCCCAGATGCAAGCAGGTTTATGGGTCTGCAGCCGGGGAAGCAAGCGCTGGGAATCCTGGGATGTGCCTAGCATAGGCCCCTGGGGCCAGGACAGGACACAGCCCGGAGAGCAGAGACAGAGGTACCATGCAGCCCCAGTGCTTCCTTCCCTGCCTGCAGCCCTGCAAACCTGTCTACAGCCAGAGCTTGACATGTCCCAGTGCTTCCTTCTCTTGCTGCAGCCCCAGAAGGCAGGTTTGCAGGGCTGCCGCCTCAGAAGGAAGTGCTGGGACATGCTGAGCCATAGCCTCAGGCAGGTTTGTGAGGCTACAGCCAGTGAATGACGTTTTTGGGCTGCATGGTACCTCTCTGTACTCACTTTGTGTTGTGTCCTGCCCTGGCACTGAGGGCCCAAGCTCTGCACATCCCACTGAGGGATTGCTAATAAGCAGAAACTAACATATCACACACGTCTCTATGTTCACACGTGTTTGTTTACATCTTTTGGTATTGAAGAAACGATGCATTCTTGGTATGATATTAACCCAGAACTGTTAACGAGAACTGTTAACCCCCCAGCAATCTGTGACCCTCGAGGACAGTAAGACTGAATACTTTTCAAGATTATTCTTTTGAAGTTTTCTTCAGGCTAGGCATGAGAACCCTACTGAGACTCAGACAGAGTTTGTGATGCTGGTAGACCAGATACCAACTCTTGCCCAGGCTGCTGGCATTAGTTAAGAACTGGCAAACTCATAGCTGGAGACCAGACCCATTCAACAGTTTTGCTCTTATAAGAATGTATGTACTGATTAGACTTTATTAAATGTTTGCAAGTTGCTGCATGCATTAATCTCACTTTGTAATGTTGGTTTTCCATGCTATAAGAAAATATTTAAGTTTTGCTTCATAACTTTGAAAATGTTTGCTTTAAACTTATGAACCTAGGTACTTGTATTCCCCGCTCCATCTACACATCCAGAAAGACCATCAAAATCAGATAGGCCATCAAGGAAAATTGCAATACAAAGGATTGATTAATGGTCCTCTCACGTCCTTGGAAATGTCACATGCAAGGAAGCTTGTTCTGTGGACTTGGAAGTTAAATGAAAAATAAAACAGTCACAGGAAAATTTTCCATCTATTTGTTGTTTGAACTCACACAGGGCCAAAGCCACCAAACTGAAGCCAGAGATCCCCAGGGGTTACTTCCTTGGTCCACCTTGAAAGACACTTTGACTTGACAGATCACTACAATTCTGTCACTCTTAGGATTTAGATTGCAAATCATTTGTGCTTCTGTTTGCTTGCCTTAACCTGTAAATAACTCATTCTGTTCTTTTTCCTAGTTAATAAGCCCTTAGATAGTTTATTACGGGATTGACTATTGACTATTGACAATTGTCTTTGGTGTCAGATCTAGGGTACCCACTGATCTAGGGTAAGTAACTGGTCTCTTGGAACTGGCAGCAACCTGAATATTGTGTGATTTTTGGTGTAAGTGACCATTTATCACTAAGTCCAGTTTGCCTGGGTGGCAAAACAGACTGGAGAGTCTAAGGGGATTATCTGTGACTCGATGTAAAGACTGCTACAGTGATCCAGGAGTTCACATTTATTACTGACTTGGTGAAATCTAAATATAGAACTCACCACCGGTTTGGGGTGTCTGCCTTGAAGCCACACCAGACAGCATGACAGTTGAGCAGAGAAACGTATTCCATTTCACAGAGGAGTTCACTATTTTGAAATCTGGTTTAATTCTGATTTGAAACAAAAAACAAAAATTTCAAGATTCTCTGCAAAATGGGATGGGATGGGACACTGACTCAGGAGCAGTCTGGGCCCAATGCAACAAACTCTGGCAGCCCTGACATCTCCAACCCTGAGGCAGGCTACCCTGCAGCCACAGAATCCTGTTAGCCTTTGGGTTCACAACCCCAGGCCAATCTACCTGGCAGGCTGCCCCAGAGCTGCAGACCCTCAGCAGCCTACAAGGAGCCAGGCACATATCCATCAGAATTCTGCCTGGTTTCTGGATGAACTTTGTAAAAATCCAAGTGTCTTTGCAGAATGTTTTGATTTTGATAAATCAGTAAATTCTAATGGAAAACTGTTGTTTCAAAGAACATCAGTGTTGGAAGGGACTTCAGGAGGTCATCTCGTCCAATCCCCTGCTCAGAGCAGGACCAATCCCCAAACTGATTTTTGCCCCAGATCCCTAAATGGCCCCCTCAAAGATTAAACTCACAACTCTGGGTTTAGCAGGCCAATGCTCAAACCACTGAGCTAACTTCCCCGGCTTGGTTCAGTCAGAAAGAAAAGGACTGGAGCCATTTCAGAAGGATTCTGTTCATCTCTGCATCTTTTATATGGAACCACAAAAATTTAATTGTTAGAGACACCCTGCATCAAACTAAAGATTCGGATTTAGTAACATTTTGCTTGTGGTCACTGAGATGGAGTAGCAGGGTTCACCTTAAAAACAAGTAGCCTTCATTTATAACTTTTAGGAACACAAATGCTTAAAAAAAAAAAAAAAAAAAAAAAAAAATTCTCGACTGAAGACCAGCAAAAAACCTGGGAACTATCATTTTCATTCTGGAATTTTTCTTTCGTTTCTTCTATATGGTTTCCAATCAGCTGGTCCTCAAAGCAAATCCATGTTGACTGAGATGTGATAATGTCTACTTTATAAGGAAACTGTGAGGTGATACTAATTAGGGTGTACAAAGACCCTGAGATCGTCATGTGAAAAGTACCAGTTATTATTACTATTTTTATATGAAAGAATAAGGAAGCCTGTTTCACTTGTGAAAAATTGACTTTCATCATAATGAAAAAGTTTTTTTGCAAAATCATCATTTAGAATGTTTGATTATCTGGTAAAATGTGATTTATTTATTTATAGGTCTGCTCTAGGCAACAGGAAAATGAACTATTGAGAAACAAACTTCTCATGTTCATGCAATTATTCATTGTACAAAATAATGACAGATAAAAATCATGCAACATATACCAGAATTATTATTAACTTTTCTCTAAGGTATCAGAAGCTGTAAGAATTTAAGAGTGAAATCTTTCTTCATATGCTATAATCCTGAATCTCCTTTACTGTATCCTGTATTAAAACATGCCCAATATCATTCAATTAATTTCTATAAATACTCTTGTGTATTCTGGTCTTACTCACATCACGCAGCCTAAATGCAGAACAATCTTTCCCTTCAAACCAGGAATATACAATACTCCATATAGCCTCTTTACACACACTACATTTTCACATTTGTGTGAATTATCACTGTGATCAAATTAGTGAATTCTAATCCTCCCAAGTGCTGTCATAGAAAAATGATCCTGTCACTCAGATCAGCTTAAAAAGGATAGTGGAGGTGAACTGAAAAACCTGGTTTCCAAATCTGAGCTCTAAATAAAAGTAATAATAGCCATTCAACAGAGACAGAGGCTAGTGTTTTTTTTGTTTTTCTACATAATAAGGAAACTCAATTGACTATCACAACCTTTTCTCTACCCTTCCCATAACAGAAATCTGCTCTTGAAAATTTTAATGAGCTTATGATTCAAGGATAATTTAGACAGCAAATGGTGATAGCTTATCCTTATCTCTGACCACCATATTTACCTCCCAATCTTCTGCTTTTGTTTTAAATGTACATGGAGTTTACATTTATACTTGTGTAGTGACCTGATACATAAATAGCCAGCCTGAAGAGAACAATCTCAATTCCCACTCTATACATTTTAATGAAAGGACCTTTATCTATCTTAATTTTTTGACTAAAAATGTGGCCAAGTCCTATGAAAGGAAAAAATAGAAATGACTTGTTTGTGTAATCATTTATAGTGCGTATTTTTTGCTAACAGATTCACAGGAACATTATTCTCTTGTACTATCCCTCTCTAACGTTCTGAGAATTGTAGCTTGAACATTTGAATAATCCATATTTTCTGTTTTACATATTTTACATCATATAATAAAAAGGGAGAATCATTTTTCTCTCTCTCATTAGAACTGAGAGATTCTGAAATTCCACAGATTAAAAATATTAATTTGTGTGCTGACAAGCATTCAACATGAGGGTTAATGCTTAGCAATGGACCATTCATGTATTTTGTAGAGTACAGACCCTTTTTAAAGGATCAGGTTATATGGTATTAAACATTCTGTCTTATATGGCTGTCCAGGAAATATAGGATACATGTTGTTTAATCTCCAGGTTTGGAGTGTATATACATGCAATAGATGGGGGAAAGGCACTTGGAAATACTAAAATATTTCTCCCTTTCTTCTCCCAGCTGTGTGGATTTGTGGGATACATATATATTTTCTAACTAGGGACCAATGCTCATTATATGTATACACAATTGATATGAATCTATATGAACGTGGAAAACAATGTTAATCTGCACCAAAATAAGATGTACATTAGCCCTAGCTTTGCTATCTCACGCATCCATTTGGTCTTTCTGTCCCTATTCCCTTTTTCTGGCATTTATTTACAATCTTTCAGTTTCTGGACAACCTCTTCATCAGGAGCAGTTCTCGGTGTGGGAAGAACAAACAATTGAGGGCATTCTATTTATAGAAGCTTCTCCTACAAGAGAGGTTATGCTGTTTAGGGTTTGCATTGGGTTATAGCCTACTATACAGATCTGGCTCTGATCACATCCAGGCAGGAACGGCACTGTAGAAAGGAGATTTCAGACTTACAGGGGAGATTGCTTGAGAATGGGCAACATCTTTTTTTATTTTACATTTTTTCAATATTTATAGAATCTATGTGCTTATGGGCTTGTTTGTTATTTTTATCTACACTCTCTTACACACTGTAATAAATGTTTCCCATTAAAGGGAAAAAAATTACAAGCACCTGATATTGCACAGAGACATCAAGCAAAAAAGCTGTTCACTTAGTGCCTGATCCTTCAGTCCATATTCAGGCAACACACAACCAAGGAATTAGAGATGTCCAAACCAGGGGTGAAAGTAACTTACAGGGCTTACCAGTACTGCTGGAGTCCCCAGGGGGGCGTGGC
>NC_133777.1:56009652-56038011 GCF_003597395.2 Chelonoidis abingdonii
TCCCTGGGGGCAGAAAAGGACTGCCCCTGCCATGGTCAAACACACCCTCCCCCCAACCCCTTCCCCCCAGCTACTGTGAGTGAAATTAACAAGGATGCCAGAAACCTAGCCCTGGGGGCTGAACCATCGGGGAACAGCTGAGTTTAAATTATTCTTATGCAGGGAGCAGGCTTCTCTCTCCTTCCCTCAGTCAGTCTCCTTTTCTTACCAGTCCTCCGTACCGGCCGGTACCTGCTTACTTTCACCTCTGGTCCAAACTTACAATGAAACCTCCAAATGTAACTGCAAAACACTGCCAGACCATGGAATTGAGATTTTATGTTTCAACAGGCCCCTGCAGACCAGACATGACATAATCACAATGACAGAGGCTTCATTCATAGTGGAGATGAACCCCGGATATAAACATCATCGCTCCATGATGTGGCTAACCAAAACCCTGGATCCAAACATTCCCAAATATTGGAATATTTAAAGTATTTGGATTCAGCTTATCATAAAGAGAAATCTGCAGTGTAAATTGAAATCTTTCACTTAATGCCCACCTTTCTCACCTATTATTTTTCCCCTTTGGTGGACAGGAGGTAGAGAGCTTAGTCAATTTAGTGCTTGTGAAGGTGTCAAACTCACAACTTTGGCATCTGAGGTCCTCTGTTTATCCACAGAATAGGTACAACACAGTTAGGAGCAATGCAAATTGCTCCACAGTACTCTATCAGCGTGCTTCAACTTTGACTTGGAGGGTAGAGAAATTATTTCAGTCTGCAGACACATTCAATCTTGGGTCTCTGCAGAAATTCTGCTACCATGCCAATTCATTACAATTATGATTGGGATTTTTTTGTGCTGCGGATTCACTAGGATTTATTCATTTCAAATAGGTGACTCAATGGCTGCCAGTTGACAGTAATACTCAGTCACTACTAACATAGTCTGGATTTGAAACCTGTAGCCAAGACTCTGAATCCCATTTTCAATCCAGTGAGGGTTTGTCTACACAGGGACACTCAGAAAAGTTAAACTCGAAGAAGGATTACACTTCAGTGAACTGAAGCCACTTTACTTCTGAATGAGAGCATCCACACACAATTTAATGCAGTTTAATTTATGCATATTAACATCACAGCTTTAATCAATTAATCTTTTTAATTTTTTTCAGAATCCCCATGTAGACATACCCCGAGTCATCCAGTCTACTGTGTATATTTTTCTAATTTGGAAATAATAGTTTTTTGGTTGCATTTTTTTCTGTATTAAAGATTTTCAACAGGATAAATTGAAATTATAATAGTTTTAAATTACACACACCATCATAAGTTATTTTAATATATTAATCTTCTCCCAGTCTGCCTATTTGAGTTTGATACTAAAAAACAAAAATAAAAAAAACCAACCAAACATCCCCCAATTATCCACCCCAACAACCACTCCCAACCTTCTCCCCTCCCCCACTTTAGGTATTGTGCAAGGTTAGCTCATAACCCTCAGGGCAGACATTAGAAAGGTGCTGTATTATTTCCCTGCTCTAGCTGCAGGAGTTTTAAACTTTCAAGGGTGCATAGCAGCTTGTATTTTAAATATTGAAAAGACTGTTTTCTTTCCAGTTTAGCTGAACCTGAAACAAGAGTTTGATTGAAAGATACATTCACTTCCATCTGTTTCTGCTTGGCATGAAACCATGGAGAGAATATGCAGCCAAGTAAGGGCATTTTAAAATAAATTTAATCTCAGAATTTGAAAATAATTATTTTGAACAAAATATTTTGTTAGACACAACATTAAGTTAAAAAAAAAAAGTCTTGGCCCTCATGATCTACATGTAAGTCATTTTCCAGTTTGTAAGATGTTCTTGATATCTTTTCAAAGCCAATGTGTCCTCAGTGACAGAGAATTTAGCTCAAGTTAAGTGTCATATTAAAGAATGTGAGCTTTAAATTTAAATTTAAAAAGACTCTGAATTTTAATAGCCATTCCAAGTAGTTGAAGAAAGACTGGCATTAAAGAAATGCCTTTTCCATCAATTCCTGTTCTCTCCAATCGTTTGGATTTTCCCTCCACATTTGTGAATTTTATGAAGTCCTTATAGCAGCTCAAAAGATTCCTTTATTACCCTTTATATTCTTTCCCCCCATCAATGACCTTGTGTCATACTAACAATCCTTCCAGCTAAGGAATGGTGGAAATACCTTCCTTTGGAACTTGCCAATAGCACTATTGACCTACCGAGAATAATACACAGCATTTCTTTTCTTTCAGGCTCTTAAGCACCTGCCTGCTGGGCATGAAGTCCCAAGAGACAGCCTCAAAATTGATAAAGTGTGTCAGTACTGCTGGATTTTGCTGCCAGTCTATCATGCTGGATTCTTATTGATATATTCAGGCACAATCTTTCTAATGCTGTAACACTTTTAATGATTTACTCAAATAATTCTATTAATTTTTAGCCCTAATTCTGCAAAAATACAAAAAGCACCAGTTTCTATAAACCAGGAATAACTGTTGGCAACATTAAAATGTAACTATTTTAACAGACAGAGCTATTCAAAGAAAAGATGCTAGAAGTTAAAAGTAAAAGTCTGGGATGGGAAAGCAGGTTTCCACTTCGGAGCTATTTCCATTTTTCCCATTTAAAATACTCATTAGGCTGAAAACTTGTATTTCTTATTTCTACCATGTTCAGTTGGAAATGAGAGGTATCATTTGAACCATTTCACACACACTAGTTACTGAATGACTGATATTTTTATATTTCACTTTCAAAACAAAATGACACCCCTCAATAAGCCACTTACTGTTTAAAATATAGGTAACATGCACAAAGAAAATCACTGTTAATGAAGGTAACAGATAAGAGATTCTAAATTTTATTGCTCTTGAAAAAGTTAAACACAAGAGGAACATTGACTATAGAAGCTACTTATTAATCTTTAATAAAAACTCATTTTAGATTAAAATAAAAAACAGCATTTCATCCCTAAACATGAATAAAAGAGAAGTTTCTTTTTTTCATAGAACTAGAAAATGGGGCTGATGTCAATTACTTTATTAGATAAACTTAATGTAGTCATCAGCCTCACTAATTCTGTGTGTGCATTTTTCCATGTTATGAAGCTATATCCTGTTGGATAATTTGCTCACTCCTATATGCCCTCCGGATCCCAAAGCCATTGTATAAGGTGATGTGATCCTTGCCTCCACAAAAGTCTTTAAGTTATATAGTTATGGGACTTCACATATTGTGTGCGAGTGACCTAAGTGATAATGTAAACCAAAATCTTAGGGATGATCATGGAAGGTATTCAATGCTCTCAAGTCCCACCAAATTCTGTGGGAGTGGAGAGTGCACACAGACCCTCACAGGAGTTGCAGAGCAAGTAATTTAAAGGTACAGTCAGGTTTCAGAAGTGGCCCTGGCAACATAAATTAAAACTCTTAGTATAATAAGCTATAACTCCAGTAACAGTCACATTGACAAGAAGGAACATCTCCCCTCAAGGAAGGATATATCAGGGGTTCTCAACCTTGTTCTTTTTCAGCCCCCCCATCCCCCCAGTGCTGTAAAAGTTCCCCAGCCCACCTGTGCCACAACAACTGTTTATCTGCATATCCCGTAAATTAAAAGCCAGGGCCAGCATAAGAGGGTAGCAAGCAGGGCAACTGCCCAGGGCCCCACACCATAGGGGTCCTGCAAAGCTAAGTTGCTCGGGCTTCAGCTTTCAACCCCAGGAACAGGGCTTAGGCTTTCTGCCCTGGGTCCCAGTGAGTCTAATGCTGGTCCTCCTTTCCAGTTCATTTTGGCGTATCCCCTGAAATGTCCTCGCAGCCCTCCCGAGGGCCCTGGACCGCTGATTGAGAACTACCTCTCTCTCTGATATGATATTTACAATTAAAAAACACAAACTTAGTTCTAAATTTATTATTGACAAAGTTCATAACCACCAAGCCTACCCCCATTTTAATAATAATCATTGTTTGTTTAAAACAAATTTGCTTTATATATTCCATTAAAAATAAATTAATCTAATTGATCGGTGACTGTCTATTTTGCCCTGGAGGCTCTCAGAGCTCAACACTCAGCTGTGCTTCAATTTAATTTTGCTCCCTGAATCATAATTCAGAATGCCAATCATAGCACAAAGCACCCTAATTTACAATATGCCCTCCTAAAAAGCATAAACCATGTTGTTTCAAATGAGTCTCATGCCTGGGCTATCAAATTCCTGATATATACCAAGCAAAGTTAAATCAGAGAAACAGACATGCAAAGTATGGAGGATTGAGTCTAATGATGCTTATTTGTTTAAATAATTTATTTTATTTTATTCAATTATTTGTTTAAAATAAATGCAGTTCACATATTTGTACACTCTGTGTCCATGTTTTTATTCTGACTTAGCATAAAGAACCTATTCATAAAATCATGAGTCAGCCACAGAATTAGATTAAAGCTATGTGGGGAGGATTGTGTTTTGTTTTGACTGTATAAAGTACATACATAACGTTCCCCAAATGCTCTTGGCACACGCATGCAAGAGAGAGATGAATGACAAATGATACCAAAGTCATAGCAAGAAAAATACATGACTGAAAGGAAATAGTTCATTCTTTGGCAATTGTATCATGAGTATGGCTATTTATCACCTGCAGCGACTACTGAAAGACAGCACTGCATTTCTGAGTTGAAAGTGAAAGGACATGTATGAAGTGTGACCCAGAATGCCAAACAACACCCAAGATATGCACTGAATGTGTATGATGATATGCCCATGTGATTTGCAGGCAAGGAAATGAGGTCACTGCAGAAAGAAAGATAGCTACAGGCAGGCGCAGCACCAGAATGGATCACCAGAACAACAGATGAGCTCTGTTTTATTAAAGGCCATCAAACAATCCTCAGAATACTTAGGGGAATGGAGAGTCTCTGCCAATTAGATTTTCTTCCTTTAAATAAGGCATGACTTGATGCTAAGACCTGACAATTACAACTGATAAATAAATGGATTTTTCCACTTCCCCCTTTTTGTCAAAAAATGTCCAAATATGAAAATTTTCAACCATGTCTAGTTATCAAGAATCAGCATCAAGTTCTATTTTATATCTGTGATTAAATAATTAGCATGGTCTTCTGTGTCATTATTCTGAGTATTATGGTTAAGGGAGGAAACATTGCTCAACCACATAGTACTGTGGAAGGCACCAAACGGAACTGGGGTGAATCTTTTGAATGAATTGGGATTATAAATGCAACCACTGGGAAATTAGAAGGACGTGTTCCCCTCCCTTAACTTCCTATTATCTTAGGGATGACCTGTCAGTGCAACTGAAGGAGTAATTGAATACCTAATCTAATCTTTTTAAAGTCAAAGTAAATATATAGTAGAAGCTTGTAAAATGTAAGAAATGTCTAAGTGCAATCAACTTTGTATTCAATCTGGTATATAGTACACAGAGATGTTAAGATTGTCTCCTTGATAATTCTCATTTATCCACGATGTTTACATGGATGGAGGAGGGAGAGGAGATAAGACTCCGTAACTTTAAGATTATAATTCTCATTAAATGATTCAATAATGTAACAGGAAGGTCAGAGTTAATACTGTATCTTGCAGTGTGATTTTTATTTCTTTGATGCATAAACTGATGATCATATTATTGAATGTGTGTGTGTATTAGGAAGGGCAACAGTGTCTCTGTGCAGCTGAGAAAGCTAATGCATATCCAAAACAATGGCCAACTTCCAAGCAAGATACCTTAATTGATTATTAGCATGATTGCTAGTGTTGGTGCTGTTGTGAAGAAATATATAACCATATGAACTCAAGTTAACTTGTTTTCTGTGGGAATTTATATACACAATATGTTTATATATATACATATATAAATAAACAAACATACACACATATACACCATATACCTGCATACCTATGTGCTGAAAGAATGGGGAGAGAGTGGTGGGGAAGAGGGTATTTTGACAGCTGCACTTCCTCATTCAGTCACCTTGGAAATGCTTTGTGGGTGCTTGGGCCATGCTGGAAACATGGGTAGAGTCTAGACAGCAACCATGCGCAGGCTAGGGCTAAGCAGAATCCAAGGAAAATAACATCTCCCCAGGAGACACTTAAGGAGAGACATACTGAAGGGGGTAGGGACAGCTCAGTGATTTTAGCATTGGCCTACTAAACCCAGCATTGTGAGTTCAATCCTTGAGGGGGCCATTTAGGGAACTGGGGTTAAAAAAAAAAACTGTTTTGGGATTTGTCCTGCTTTGAGCAGGGGGTTGGACCAGATGATCTCCTCAGGTCCCTCCCAACCTTGATATTCTATGATTCCACAGGCCACTAGGCACAGAGACAAGCCAATGGACCTATGGATAGTGATATATCTGAAGGGTTGTTGGGCAGAGCCCAGAGTTTGTTCTCCAAAGGGAGTAAGTGCAAGGGGGAAGTCTCATAGGGATTTCCTCCCCTAGACCCATTCATAGATTTTTCTTCTGCAGAAAGCACCAAGCCACCTCTTTACAGGGATACTAATAATTTTTTTTTCTCTCAAGCTTTCATTTCGACCATATTTTTGTGCCTCTGAACTTTAGTTGATATTTCAGGTGAAGTAACCCTAGAGCAGTAAAACTATTATTATTTTCTGACAACCTTCTTTTTTATTGATAATTCATTTAAAAAATATTTGAAAGTCTAGAGCTGAAAAGAGAATGTTTTACTAAAATGCAAAAAGAGGCAAATAATTTAAGGTTTTTCGTCTGGTTTAAATAGCTAGAACATAAAAAGATTCGCTCAGCCTTTTGGAAGGTGTTGAAGAGATGCACCTCTGATTATAGTTCAGGCATTAGTGAACACCATTCATTTAAATCTAACTCTTTTACTTAGGGGATTTGGGAGTAATAGTCATGGCAAATTAATGCATCAATTAATAAAAGGAAAATAGATAAATGGGAAATAGAAAATGCAGAAATAGAAACAGCTTTAGATTAAAATGATTAATATAGAAAAACTGAGAAGCTAAAATCAAACAGATCTTGTAGCACTGGAGAAATATTTTTTTCAGGGGAATAATACTCCTAAAATGTCAACTATATACCTAAAATCTATTGCTTATGTCAAGGGCTTCCAGTTTTAGGTGAAAGCAGGTAAAAGCAACCCAAAGCGATTTTTTCCACAGATAATTTTTTAAAAAAGTAAATACTGAAAATAGCTATGTTTATCTTTTTTCCCCCCTCCCCAGAGTGGTAAAATTTTCAAGAGCTTAAGTCACTTCTGTAAAACAGGACTTCACAGTTTTGGTACACAGATTCTTCATGGCATATGCAGAATGCTAGCGCCGTATGAAAGAACTTTTTTTAAAATGCAACATCTGCTTACAATGATGATGATATCCCATTACCTGTCTAAACTTTACCAGAAGGGGGAAAAAGTTAATGATTAATTTTCCATTTTTTCAACCTACCGTACTCTTTCCCACTAAGTATTAACATTTAACATAGCATTGCATACAAGAATCTGCCTTTTTTGGTAAGACGGCTGTTCAGTTTCCATTCCCATTCAATCCTCTCAGTAAAGACTGTGAACATTTTGTGCCAACTGCATTGTTTTCATAGTAAGGCTCTCTCTCCATAAGAGAATGGACTTTCACATATGTCACTGAACAGCTGTCAAATTATAACAGTTTGTTACTGCTGACCAAATTTCAAGTCATACAAGTGACTCAGGTGTAATCTTCTATATCACATTACCAAACCCCTCAGTTATTGTGTGTGTTCATGAATTTTTTACTGTGATCAATCAAAAATCAAAATCAATAATTTAGCATTTTTAACACAATTTTATATTCTGCAGTATTTTATATATAGTAAACACTGTAACATTTCTAACTACTCCTGGGGCCCTTAAGAAAGTTCCACTGCAACCTTAAGAGGTGGTTACCAGGCAGCAAATGAAGAGTAGCTTATCTGACCAAGAAAGCGATAAATTATATATTTTTCCTTTCATTGTCCACATTCTGTCCTTTTCTTAAATACTGTTCTACTCTAGAGATGTGTCAAGATTCCATTATCTGAAAATATGGACTACCACACACCGATCAATATGTAGCTGTCCAGATACAAGTCTCAAGATACTCTTTACACTTAACTGTCATTTCCAAAATAATGACTTACAAGTAGGGTGACCAGATGCCCCGATTTTATAGGGACAGTCCTGATTTTTGGACCTTTTCCTTACATAGGTACCTATTACCCCACACCCCTGTCCCAATTTTTCACATTTGCTGTCTGATCAACCTACCTACAGGTCACAATTACAGTAGTTTAAAACCTTGCCAATTACCTCAGACAATGCTTTAGTCCAATTACCTTAGACTTACATGCTTAACCCTCTCATTCATCTGAATACTCCAAAAAACAATGCCTGTTGAACCAAGTCATATGTTTTGTCAGGATCAATAAATCCACAAATCAGCTACTCTTTCCGTGTATCAGTCTTTCAGACTTCTGTCTCATTGCAAATACTGCATCTATAGTACTCCTTCCCTTCCTAAGACCATGTTGCTCCTCTCCAATATTCTCCTCCACCTTGTACTTCACCCGTGCTACCAAAAATTGTATATGTCAGTACAAGTCCGTATCAAATAATGACCATCACCTGACATTGTAACAACTATTTTGAAGAATATGACTTACACTTTGGGTATGTACCTGTAACTACTTAGAGATGTCAAGCACAGACCAAGACAGTTTATTGTAAAGTCTGACACTTCTCTGAGGTGACTAACACAGGAGTCATCAACATGATTGTCTTTACAAAGATTTTGCTACAAGGCATGGCCAGACTAAAGGAAACTTATTTTTTCCCTGTTGCACTCCCAGGGGGCTGGGATTTCCCAGTTAATCACTTGACTGCGGCTCAGAATATTGACAGTGAGGACAGAATCTTTATTTAAGGGCAGAATCTGTGCAGTCTCTCTTTCTCCCTTTCCCCCTCCTCCCTCAAACCAAACATCTCCAGGCAACAGGAGGGCTGCAAGAGGCAGAGTGGCCTACCCAGCTGACAGATGGACTGGGATACACATGAAGGGGTGAGCATAGCCACAGGATAGAGAGCGCATAGGTTTTTGATGTTATACCTAAAAATCTGTCACACTTTTACGCTTTGAGATCTCCACTTCTGGTGGGATCAATGCTGCGGTGATCAGTCCACCGGAGGGCAATTTAACGGGTCCAGTGATGGCTCTCTTCTTGACTCCGGTACTCCACCAAAATGAAAAGAGTAATGGGACCCAGTGTGGTGCGGATCCCATGGTAAGTAGATCTAAGCTAAATCTACTTGAGTTATGCTACTAACGTAACTCAAATTGCGTAGCTTAGATCGACTTTTCCCTGTAGTGTAGACCAGCCCTAAGAAATACTGCAGTATTAGAAACGCCTGGGTGAAGCCTATGTTCCTTATTGTACTTGCCATTTAGTCTCCGAAGAGTTAAACTTTAAACCAGAATACCCCATAGATGCAACTCTGGGAGGAACATGCATACATGATTTGGGAAGCTTGGAAAGTCGCAGCACTAGTTTCAGCACTTAGAGTGGCTGAACTGTAGACTCCCAGATCCCAAGGAAGACTGCCAAGCAGGAAGTCTGCACCAATGTTCCCTCTAATTTTTTCCATTCATGTTGGGAATAAAAGTTGTTATGTGCACCAAGGTATGTGCGGATGTGCACCACCAGCAGAAACAAAAAAACCTAGATATAATATATATGTTTTAAAAGTTACCATTGGGATAATTACTCCATCCAGGACAGATTAGGCATTTCAGAACTCACTACTCAAAGAATTAAATTTCAGTGTAAGAGAAATAAAAATTATGAAATGCATAGACTAGTCAAAACACTAAAATAACACACTTTGAAAGAATAAAATTACAGAGAATATATGTGCATTGCAGGAAGTACCAAGAAGTAAGAACAACAATAATACAAGTATTTGTTGAGAGGTGAGTGTGACCCAGAGACTCTGTGTATGAGTGTGTGAGGGTATGGCTACACTGGTACTTTACAGTGCTGCACCTTTCGCGTGTGAAAACCCCCCCCCCGAGCGCTGCAAGATATAGCGCTGTAAAGCCTCAGTGTAATCAGTGCTGCAGCGCTGGGAGCACAGCTCCCAGCGCTGCAAACTACACCCGTACAGGATGTGGTTTACGTGCAGCGCTGGGAGAGCTCTCTCCCAGTGCTGGTACTCCGATCACACTCACACTTCAAAGCGCTGCCGCGACAGCGCTTTGAAATTTCAAGTGTAGCCATACCCTGAGAGAGAGACCACGTGCACGACAGCTGACTGCTGGGGAAGTTTCTGAGAGACGCCGTGCACTGTCTCTTTAAGGCACTCACAGAAAGCTCTCCTGTTCTGTGCTGAGCTGTCTCCCCTCCCCCGCTCTGCAGAGATAGGGTACATGGGCAACAGGGGGTGGGGGAGAGAGAGAGTGACTGCGTAAGCTGGCTGCTGGGGAAGTCTCAGAGACAGCTCACTGTCTCTTTAATAAAGGCGTTCACTCACTCACTGCCCAGAAGCTCGAGATGGACTTTAGCAGCTCCAAGTCCTGAGCTAGGTTGTCCCCTCTCCTCTGCACTGTGGATAAGGGGTATAAGGGTGAGGGGGTAAGGGGGTAAGGGATACATTGACATCAGCACCCTCCTTCCCCTCTGCACAGCCAGCAGGAGGGTTCCAGGAGCAGCTGCAAGAGGATTATGGCTGCAAAGCAGCGGGGCACAGGCACCTGACCACACAGTGCCATATGTGCATGTGCCGCTAATCAATTGCACAGCACTTGAATCTTTCCTGGGGACCGCACAGCTTAGAGGGAACACAGGTTTGCATTGGGGAGTGTGTCTTAGAAGTGCAGAGTTAGAAACAGTGCCTGGACTCAGCTGGCTTGGAAGCAGAAGGCATCCAAAGGTTGGTGATTCACAGTGAAGTTGGAAGAGCATATTAAGTGGGTTCCTGCAGGGAGCAGTTCTGGGTCCAGTTCTGTTCAATACCTTCATCAGTGATTTAGATAATCGTTAGAGCCGTGAGCAGATACAAATTTTTACCCACGAATGCATATGTCCGCAGATATAAATTGGTGTCCGTGGAACCATAGGGCTCTCCCAGGAACTACAGTGGTGAAAGGAGCAGAACATGGTGCTGCCGTTCCCAGGAGCCAGCACCCCAAGCCTGTACCATCCGCAGCCCCACCCACTGGGGCAGGCACCAGGCTCACCGACAGCTGTCCTTGGTCGTGCTCTTGTGTTCAAGCCCCCAGACAGGAGATGCAGATAGCTGCATGGAAAGGACTGGGGCGGGACTGGGGATGGGGCTAGAGGTGGCCCCTGGGAGCAGCAGCCCCTTTCGCCACTGCGGTTCCCAGGAGAGCCCTGCGGTTCCGCAGACACTGATTTATATCTGCAGACACCTGCATCTGCAGGTATAAATTTTTATCCACACAGGGCTCTAATAACGGTATACAAAGTACACTTATAAAGTTTGTGGACGATACCCAAGCTGGGAGGGGTTGCAAGTGCTTTGCAGGATAGGTTTAAAATTAAAAACGATCTGGGCAAACTGGAGAAATGGTCTAAAGTATATAGGATTAAATTCAATAAGGACAAATGCAAAGTACTCCACTTAGGAAGGAACAATCAGTTGCGCACATACAAAATGGGAAATGACTGCCTAGGAAAGAGTATTGCAGAAATGGATCTGTGGGTCACAGTGGATCACAAGCTAAATATGAGTCAACAGTGCAACAATGTTGCAAAAAAAGCAAACAGCATTCTGTGATGTTGTAGCGGGGCAGTCACCCTGAAAGGGTTAAAAGCCAGCCCTTGGAGAGGGCTGGGACTGAGCGCCAATAAGAAAAGGCTGATTGGGAAGGCAGCCACAGCTGTGGCCAGGAATCAGGGCCCAATTGCCCCTTATAAGAAGGCTGGGGACCAGGAGCTGAGGCAGTCTCTCTCCAGCTTTGGAGGGAGAAGGACCTGGCTGCCTGGGAGCTCAGGGTACAGAGCAGGGCTGGGGAAAGGCCAGAGGAACTGGGGAGCTCCAGCCAGGCAAATTCCCAGGCTGTGGGCCTTGCCAAAGGCCAAAACTGGTACTGCGGTTGCAAAGGTGCAGCCTGGGGTTAGGCAGAGGCAGCAGGTCCAACCCCCCTCAACCCCCTGCCACCTTGCCAATGATGAGTGGTTTACAGAGTGCAGTCTGCCCCAGTGAGCAGGGACTGGATGATGACAGGCAGTAGCCACTGAGGCAAGGTGGGTTGTGGGGGGTTCCCCTGGAAGGGGAGACCAAGAGCGGGGGTACTGCTGGGGCAGAACCCCAAGGTAAAGGGCACCGGGATCCAGATGGGACATGGGGCCTGAGGCAGGTGTGCCACCGACCAGCAAAAGGTGGTCTAGGCTGAAATCGAGATAATTCCCAGGATAACCAGCAGGAGGTGCCGCACAAGTGAGTCTCATTTTGCTACAGATGTAATTGCAGAAGTGTTGTAAGCTGGACATGGGAAGTAATTCTTCTGCTCTTACTCTGTGCTGATTAGGCCTCAGCTGGAGTATTGTGTCCTGTTCTGGGTACCACATTTCAGGAAAGATGGGGACAAATTGGAGAAAGTCCAGAAAAGAGCAATAAAAATTATTAGAAGTCTAGAAAACATGACCTGTGAGGAGCGGTGTTTTAAGGTAAAACTGGTAAATTGAGGTACATTTCACTTTTGGATGCAAAGGATCTGAAACTTCTGTAAGTGGCCAGTGTCGGGGCAGACATAACAGGGGAATGATTCACAGGGGGTTGGGGTCTACCTATTGTTAACCTGCAAGGTGAAGTTAGTGATAGCACAGCGCAGAGGAGAGTGTTTCAGTGACTGAAAAGCTGGTGGTATTAGGGAGCTGACACACAGCCACGTCAGGGAAGACCTCCTCCTCTCTAGAGACCGGGATAATAATCTGACATGTTCCTGGATACACCAATAACCATGACGTTCACGACAAAAGTTGTGTTATTCCCCCCTTCATCTTCTTTAAATCAGTGTGTTTACTTCTGGGATTAATTTAGCTCTATATATTTCTTAATACCTTATTAGTGTTGTCACAAATATTCTTACAGGTGATCTATACTTTTTTCCCCTGCTGAAGGGTTAGCATACAGTAATCTAATATATACCTGCACACCATATGACTTTATTAAGTCTAGTATATATGGCTTGATAAATTCATATTTTTATGACTCTCTGTGCTATCAGACTAGATCTACAGGTAATGTAATGTATTTACACTGGAAGATTTTTTAAAAGCAGACTGTAGTAGTAAAGTTTGTAACCAAAATATTATTGCACAGATACTGAAACATAACTAACAACATGCCCATGAAACTCCATTGGCTAGAGGAAGGAGAGATTGGCTGAAAGTTTGGTCCTGCTGAAGTCAACAGGAGTTTTGAGTTCACTGAGGCCAAGATTTCACCCTTTGTGTATTGGTATCTCCTTTATATTATTGCAGCATAAGCACACATTTCTAATATAACAGCTTATGTTTTGAGGAAACAATATCTTAAAGACTGTAGCACTTTTACTCTAAAGTTTCTTCCAACAAAATAATCATGATTTTAGGCTTAAAGGCAGCATCAAATAACAGACACATGCAATGACAGGAATTAAACTGATAATTTTATGATTGCCAAAAAAGAAAAAGAAAAGCCTTTGCCCGCATTAAAGGAGTTGGGTTTTCATTACTCACCAACTGACAGCCTTCCAGGGAATTTACCAGCTGAGCATTCTGACATGAGAGAATGGAACCAGCCAAGTTCAACATTACACATACTGCAGACAGTAGCATGAAAAAGGTTATCTGGGGGAGAAAAAACAAAAAACAAAAAACCCCAGTCCATTGATTATTCATTGCAAAAGGGGAAAAATTAATTTAGCCTTTAAAGTGCTTCCATCTTATCAAATAATCATATGGATGGCAACATTTTATACGTTTTAAAGAATAACATAAAACATTTTACATGAAACATTTTTCAATCTTACAAGGTCCTGGGCTTCACACCATAAGAAAGGCAATGCCAACACTAGTCCTGACTGCCATTTATTTTCCTTTAAACCCTTTAAGCCCTTCCACTTGATCTTCCATGAATAGCTCATCCCAAAATTCCATTTGCAACCCAAATATTAAGATCTGAGACCCTGACAATTAAAGTGATGATAAACAAACAATAATAGTGAAAAGCACATTTTAGTGTTAGTAATCTAAGTTGCTATTTGTAACATGAAATGTATTTTGTTAATATGTGATTTTATGTTACGTATTAATAATGTACAACATTAGATACCAGTATACCTTTTATGTAATCCCTGGCTGGTTATAAGCAAGATAAACAATAATCTCCATATTAAAATATTATAGTGTGTATTAAAATAAATGTAATATATAACTACAGAAGAATGGGAAACACTAAGTATTATGAAACTGGTGATAAAAATCTCTTTTGTTAATTAGTACTGAAATGTCATTTTTTTTTTCACTAAAGACCCTCACTGTAATTATCTTTCAGTAGATTTTTTTAGAAAGTGCTATCTTAAAAGTTACAAGCAAACTGGTGCCATGCTTTCATTCTTTGTTTAATTTTTAGGATCTTACCCAGGGATGCTGCTGTCACTTCTCAGGTGGATGGTATGTTTTCACTCATCTAGCTGTTAAAAAAAATTAAGGGCTCATTCCCCTAATATGCAGCAAGCATTGACAGGCATCTCATATAATCTTCTGCTCTGCATCCATGCACAAGTGTAAGAAATGGTTACTAATTGTAACTGTGGTTCTTCGAGATGTTATGCAGTGAATGTTGCCACGGAAGTATCTGCGTGCTGACTGCAGTAGTGCTGAGCAGATTCCTTGTACTGAGCCCTCCCCCGCCCGCCCCATACCAATCCTAGTGCCAGCTGTACTTCTACAACCTGTGAAAGGGGAACATTGGGGTTGTTGAGTTGCTGCTCTGATGATTGGGAGATCTCTGAGCGAGGTTCAGTTGCCATGTTGATGGCATTCATTGTGAATTCTCATTTACTAGACTGGGCCCCATGAAGGCTGCCATCTTCCACCCCAACATTGGGGTGCGACGCTGACATGATAGACCCAAGGGTTCAGCAGCTCATTCAATTAAAGGGGCTATAGTTGACAGAGCACAGGCAAAGTCCTGGACCAAAGGAGAGTTTGGGACCAAAAGGCAGAAGAGGTTGGTAGCTGCCTGGTATGCTGCCACATGGAAACAGATGGTACCTGCATCTTTCTCATCATCACTCAACATATGCCCAGAGGCTGGAACCAGAGTCAACAGTATACATTTTCCAACCTCCCTACTAGATACCAGGGAAAGGTTAGAAGTACCCGCACCATCCCACGCACATGCATCAACTCCATGTCAGTCCACACTTCCACCTCCCTCAGGAACAGAGCCACCCCAATACCTGGAACAGTCTCGATTGTCTTTTTCCTTGGCACAGTTGACAGGAAATAGCTCCTGTTTCTTTGGAGATGTGCCTGCTCGTGAAGTGGCAGTGCTCTTGGAGCCTGAGGGTGATCTCTGACCCAATGAGGGCCTTGGTACTGAAGCAGGCCATGTAGCCTGTTAGATCAGGAGCTGCTTCAGGCAACAGTCTCAAGTCACTTGAGTCTGTTTCTTAAACCATCTGCAGATCGTGCAACGTTCACTGACATGGGCCTTGCTGAGACAGAGCAAGCACTATGTGTGAGGATCTCTGGGGATCGCTCTCCCGCACAAACAACAATATTTAAACTTCAGTGAGGGGATCACCGAGGGAAACAAGCTACTACAACTAACACTACTCTAACCCAAAGGGCACTATTAATTATATACAACAAGAGGAAAAAATCTAAACTAGTTGACAGGTTGTCAAGTTGAGACCACAGAGCTCTAACTCCAGCCCTGGGTGGTAGGAAGGGTGACGCCAGTACTGCTTCACGTAGCTGGGGAGGGGCTACAGTCACAAAGTGCGAGCTCTGCCCTACTGCAGATATTGCTACGCAAACTTCTCCAGCTCTGGTGTGCTAGGCGCACACATACTTAAGTGGAATGTATAGCTACATCTACTCAAAGAAGAACAGCTGATGTCCCAAGAACAAAAGTGATGTGCCTAGTGTGTAATGCATCCATCCCATTATTTACTGAAGAGATATAAAAACTAAGGATAGAGAAATTTTAAGAGGCGGGTAAGGACAGTATCTCAACAAGCAACAGGAACCACCACCATCATATCATTTTGTACTTCTAACAGATGACCAGAAAAGTGTTCAACAAACAGTGAATGAAGCTTCTCCCACAACCCCATGAAGTAGGCAACTATCATTGGCCAGTCTTTAGAGATGAGGAAACAGACAACGATACTTTAAGGCGAAACATTTTCATATGTTAGACACCTAAATATATAATGTTTTCAGGTAACTCTTATAGGTCTATAGAAAAATGGTCCAAGAGCTTCTAAGGTTAAGTTCAACTTATATATGCAGACATAGAAAGGTAATTTCATAGTGGTGCAGTGAAGAGGGAGTTAGTTATACAGCATCTTTGACTGTGAATAGGAGTGTTTCCAATTTCCCATGAACCACATTAAAATTCAATCCAGAAAATGAGTCCCTGGAGGCTGTTCAAGTAAGTATATGCAATATGGGGTACAATAGAAGGGCCGTATTAAGCTATTAGGGAAGTGAATAAAGAGAAATCAGAATTGTCTTGGCCCAGGCAGTGGAGTTCTCTGTATAATAGTTAAAAAGAAATAATAAAAGGTAGGTTTAGTGCTTTACATTAGAGGGTTATGATGGCTTAATACTGAGTAATAGCTGTAATATTGCACCTTTCACCTGAGTCAGTAACCTTTCCAACTGCTCAGCATGGGATACAATACTACTAGGATATACTGCAGAACTTGATAAAATAACCATAATTTTTTGATATTACCAGTTCCAAAACCCTTAAAACCAATCAGGAGTTAGTGGGAAGTACAACTAATTTACGGCTATTCCCACTTAGCTGGTTTAATAGCAGTAGACCAAGATGATGCCCATTTTCTGTGCAGACAAAATGCTACTCTGGTACTGCCACCATATTCCTTGCCCATTGTGTCCCTGGGCCTTTACACTCACATGGCTTTTTTGTTCTGCAACATCCAAGTGTTCCACCAAACTAGTACAGGCTTAAAAGGCTCAGCCCTCTGGCCGAGCCCAGGCCGTACATTCCTTTTGGAGTTGTCAAAGAACACTCCCCACAAGGATCTGATCTCTCTCACAGGTGTGCTGGAGCAGGGCCAACTGAGTCTACATTCGATCACTAACCCTGTTTTACCCACTGTGGGATTTGCATACCCTTCCAAAGGTTACCTACTCAAAAGTTATCACAGCTCCAAAATGGTTCCACTAAAGCTAATTAACTTGGAGAAGCCTAAATTTAACAATAATATTAAAATGTCACAGTTCAAGATGTTATCCTGTACCAGGATTCTGCCTCTTGTATTAAAAGGGTTACATGATTTTGGAGTTGGGGTCATGTTGAACACATCTTCCAGTTTATCTTGTCTCCTCATACCAGTTTGATGTTCTGTATTGTCGTCAACTTCTTGGCTTCAGATAACCACTCCGTCTGCTACACTGCCATCATCAAGACCGCTGAAGCATAAAACTTCCAGTAACAAAGGACAAACCAAACCAAAGGCCTTCCTTTAATGACTGTCCCCTAATATGATACAAAGCAAAGACATGATCTCATAAAAATGTACACCGTATATGAGTATTTGTAGAGCAGGTCTGCAAGTTAGTCTCCTTAAGCCATTCTAACTAAAGAGCCAAGTGTCTTTTCTTTACCATGCTGCAGTGGCAGAAGTCAATCCATACTCGACTGGCACTCTCCCTAGCTGTTATTGGGTGTATAAAGTTCTCCCTTTTACCTCACCCAAAGTACTCTTGCAGCTGTACAACAGCCCACTAGAGCTCACAAGACAATCTCCTTTCCAACAGTCAGTCAGATGTGACAAATTTCCTTTAATGCCTTTGATTGCTTAACTAAAAAACATTATTTTAACCTGTGATTTCCTCCTGGGTAATATTAACAACAAAGCTTTTGCATTTAGATACATGGATAACTTTATTTTACTATGCAATTACTCATGACTGTTATTCAGAAAGGGGTGGGGGCATTCACAATTTACGTAACTTCTGACTTGAAAGGATAATAAAATTAAAATTCTTTGGTATCTGGAACAATACTGGAAAACATATATGCATTTATATTTTGGTTCTTAATTAATGTATTACTAGAATCCTTCAAAACAACAGTAACAGCATGAAATCAAAGGGAAAGCTATCCAGAATTTCACTGCCATATAGAGTTGTTTCTCATATACACACAGACTTTAAAGTCAGAGGGGCTATCATGATCATCTAGTCCAGTCGTTCTCAACCTATTTATCATTGTGGGCCACAGGTTGAGAACCACAGCAAATGCCCCCCCTCCACCACCACTCCTCACAGACCCCTATGCTCAGCATCTCCCACCCAGAGAGCCCTCCACAAAGTGGAGCCCTGGGTAGGGGGCCAGGCAGCAGGAACCCCAGTCCCTGCCGTGCTGGGCCATGCGGCAGCTCTGACCCTGGACCTGGTCGCACATATGCCCAACTCTGCGGAGCCAGCTGGCAGCCCCAAATCCTGAACCCCTGCTGCGCTGGGCTGGGCAGCTAGGAACCTGGATCCTGCCGCATGGCCTGGCATCCTTTAGAACAAAGCTGGGTTGCAATTGTGTGTTAATTAGACTTCATGCAGCCCATGGATTGAGAACTGCTGATCTACTGTGACCTCTGGCACATTGCTGGCCACAGAACTTCACCCACTCCTGAAATAGACCCCTAAACTCTGGCTGAGTTACCGAAGTCCTGAAATCATGGTTTAAAGACTTCGAGTTACAGAGAATTCACAATTTACACTAGTTTAAACCTGCAAGTGACCCGTGCCCCATGCTGTAGAGAAGTCAAAAAAAACCCAGGGTCTCTGCCAATCTGACCTGGGGAAAAATTCCTTCTCAACCCCAAATACGGCGATCAGGAGACCCCAAGCATGTGGGCAAAACCCACTAAGCAGATACCTGGGGAAAAATTCTGGAGCCCTCATCATCTAATATCCTGTCTACAGACATTGGGTATTTTTGCTACAGGCAGTTACGATGGGCCACATGCCACTGTAATCATACCATCCCCTCCACAAACTTCTCAAGCCCAGTCTTAGATTTTTTTGCTCCCACTGCTCCCCTAGGAAAGCTTCACTCCTCTGATTGTTAGAAATCTTTGCCTACTATCAAGCCTAAACTTGTTGATGGCCACTTTATAGCAATTTATTCTTGTGTCCACATTGGTGCTTAACTTAAATAACTCCTCTCCCTCCCTTGTGTTTATCCTTCTGATGTATTTAGAGAGAGCAATCATATTTCCCCTCAGCCTTCCTTTGGCTACGCTAAACAAGCCAAGCTCGTTGAATCTCCTTTAATAAGGTAGGGTTTCCATTCCTCGGATCATCCTAGTAGCCCTTCTCTGCTCCTCTTCCAGTTTGAATTCATCTATCTTAAAAATGGGAGATTAGAATTGCACACAATATCCCAGATAAGGTCTCACCAATGCCTTGTATAATGTCTCTATTGGAAATATCTAGCCTGATGCATCCTGGTATTGCATCAGCCACATGACATTGATGGCTCATAGTCATCCTGTGATCAACCAATACACCCAGGTCTTTCTTCTCCTCTGTCACTCCCAACTGTTAAGTCCTCATCTTATAGCAAAAATTCTTGTTGTTAGTCCCTAAATGCATGACCTTGCACTATTTAATTTCATCCCATTTCCATTACTCCAGTTTACAAGGTCATCCAGATCTTGTATGATATTCCAGTCCTCCTCCATATTGGCTATTCCTCCCAACTTTGCATCATCCACAAATTTTCTTAGAGCACACTCATTTTTTGTGCCAAGGACAGCAATAAAAACATTAAGTAAGGCTGGTTTCAGGACAGATCCGTGAGGAACTCCACTAGTAACCTCCCTGAAGTCTGACAGTTCACCTTTCAGTATGACCTACTGTAGTTGTCCCTTTAACCAATTCCTTATTCATCTTTAAATTCTCATATTAATCCCCATCTTCTCCAATTTAACTAATAATTTTCCATGTGGAATTGTATGAAATGCCTTATTCTCTGTGAACCACTCAAACCTCTTTCAAAAAGTTTTGTAAGAGTATGCATACTGGATGTATGTATAAATTAGGAAAAAATAATAAAAGCTTCATCTGAGACTGCATAGTCTGATAGTCCTTGCAATGTATTGGAAGGCTACAGAAATATAGCACACTGGTTAGCAATAACATTATTGAGACCATATGGCATAACCTGATAGACTGGACTCCATCTTACAAGTACTCCTCTACACAAAATGGAATTTAGAAAGGTTAACAAGAGGAGAGGGACAAAAGCATCAAATTACTGTAATCCTCTACTGGAAGACTGAATATCTGGAGTCACGCAAGCAGATAACTTGGAAAGAAGTTATCCAAACTACTGTAATAAAAACATTTACAAGCATAAAGAGAAACAAAGTCTGACACAGTTTCTAAACAGTGTCTGTGCTGAGATCAGGAAACAAGATGGCTATTGTACAGCTGGAGAATAATAAATATTCAGTAGAAACTAACAGAAACTGAATCCTGATAGAGAGCAACACAGGGGAGGCACTTCAGTGAAAAGGTGCAGAAACCAAAAATACTCATTATTATTCAGATTTATCTTATTTCAGTGAATCTTTGCAGCAACAGTTGTGAGCAATCAATCATGGTGTTCTTTATTGTACTAATATACAGTCACACACATGCCTCTCAACTCTCCACACTCAAATGGTGAAACCAAGCTGTGGGGGGGAGAAAGACTCTTCAGCTCTTACCTAACAATAATATAGGCAAATAAAGAGCTCATACCACAGCAAGTGGTAAATATGCTGTTTACAGTTTAATTTCCACACTAAAGGAGAAAAATAAAAGTCATTGAAGAGCAGGGAAGGATTAAGGCTAACCAGAAGCAGAGTCCAGTAAAATGTATGAGCCTCCAAAACTCTTGAACACCTAGACACAATTTTTCCCAGATGACTCCACCTCATCCAAGACCTCCCTACATTTTCTACTACCTTGTCCTCATTCTTGGCTCTCCATTTTCTCTATATCTTGTTCCTCCGTAGTAGCCACCATATCATGCTCTTTCCCATCCTCTTCCTCCCTAACCCTAATCTCTCCATTCCACCCCAACCCGTTTCCATTCTCTCTTCTCTCATTCCATTTCCCCTCCATTCTTTCCGTGTAAAGAGGGTGCTGGAAAGGTTGAGTTGTTTTCTTCTCTCTTCTCTTAGAGATGGGGGAACTGAGGAAGTATTTCTATCCTGCCATTCTATTATGGAAAAGGGGAGCAGAGAATCCTTCACCTGCTGGGCCAACGGAATCCAATTAAACAGCACTGCACGCAACAAACTGTTACTTGCAGGTAGGACAGCTATTTCAGGGAAGCAGCTGCAATTTGCAGCCATGTTGTCAAATTTTGCTATTTATTGCAAGCCTTGTGATATTTGTTTTTCTTCTGAAAGATTCAGCTCCTGGAATCTTGTGATTATGTGAGAATTCCATTTAAAATTAGACAGTTGCTAAGCTTCATGGTTGCAGAAAAAAAGCTTGAAAGCATAATCTAAGTGCACCCCCCACAAAAAAGAAAAAAACACTCCAAATTTATTTTATTTTTAAAAAATTCATGGTCTTTAGACAATCTCATGATTTTTGAGGGGCTGTTATAATTTTTGAACACTTATGGTGGCCCCTGCAGTTCCTCTCCGAGCCCTAATGGTTGCAGTGGAAAGATAGGCAGCAGTCCCTTCCCTCCCTTTAATCTGCATCTATACCATGAAACAACACTTAGAGCCCTAACCCAAGCATCAGCTTTTAATATATTTGTAGCAAAGTGGATGACTGAAGAACTGAAATATAAAGGCTGTTTCTCTCCTAACAAACTATTGCATTGTGGAATTCTACAAAAGCATTGTGGTAAACCCAGGACAAATAGCTATGGCGGGGGGGGGGTAGTAATTAGTCCCAGGGGGTTAAGAGGCCTCTCCCAATCCACTGAGGAGAGAGAACCATGGGAAATAAGGTACAGCTGGAACAGAGGTTACTTGGGAACTAATTAGGTTCAGCTGGCCCCAACTGCTTACGACCTTTTTAAATCCTCCCCTGGGGGGAGTGTGAGAGAAGCAGGGAAGCTGCCAGTAGGCTGGATGCAGCAAGACCCTGAACCCTCCCAGGAAGGAAGGCTGCACTCCCTCCCCAGGAGGGAAGGAAAACAAGCACAAGGGACGGACTGGGGAAAGGAACAGCTGGACCCTGTGCTACCATTAAGGATTTGCCTTGCCCAAGCTGGTGTCTCCAAGGCTAAAAAAGACTGAGCCTGCTGAGGAGAGGAAGGTACTTTGCCACAGCGTATACACAGTACTGGCATGTTGTGCGTTCACAAATGTTGTTCAGGATGCAGGTACTAAATGCAGATAAAACTTGTAAGAGTAACAAATTATGATACTGCAAGTTAAAATGTTGTCATGGATGCAAGAGTCCTATAATAAGCCTGTTCCATTCACAGCTCCAGCAAGATGGCTGACATAGAGAGGCATTACACACTGCTTTAAGGCAAGTCATCTTTACTACTTTCCCTCGCAGCTCTCCTTGTCTGACAGCATTCGTTTTTTTTGGATTGTTAGCATTTTTTAACACAGAGAGGAGGACTGGGATATCAATACATGACTTGTTGAACTGGAGTAATAGTAATAGACATGAAATTTAAATAGTGAAAAGTGCAAGGTCATCGCATTTAGGGATTAATAATAAGAACTTTTGTTATAAACTGGGGATGCATCAGTTGGAGTAACAGAGGAGGAGAAGGACTTTGAGTATTTGGTTGATCACAGGATGACTATGAGCCGCCAATGTGAGTATGGCCGTTAAAAAAGCTAATGCAGTTTAGGATGCTCAGGCCGATGGTATTTCCAGCAAAGATGAAGGAGGTGCTTAGTACCTTATATAAGGCACTGGTGAGACTTTCATCTGGAATACTGTGTGCAGTTCTGGTCTCCCATGTTTACGGGAAGGATGAAGGTTCAACTGGAACATCGGTTCAGAGACAGGCTACCTTACGATGATCCGTAGGAATGGGAAAAAACTGGTTATCCACCTTTTAGTACAGCTGTTGTTCTTTGAGATGTGATTGTTCATGTGACCATTGTCCAAGCAGTGTGCGCGCCGCCGCAGTGCACGCCAGCCGGAAGATTTTCCCCAGCGAATCCGTAGGGTCGGGACCTGGCACCCCTGGAGGTGGTGCCACTATGGGTGCCTATCAAAGGGGCCTGACAGACTCCTCCACACCCCTCAGTTCCTTCTTGCCAGCACTCTGACAGAGGGTCAAGAGGGGTCGGGTATTGGAATGGATCATGAACAACACATCTCGAAGTAAGCAACAGTACTAAAAGTGCGGTAACCATTTTTTTCTTCTTCGAGTGATTGTTCAGTCCATCTCAAAGATAGGTGACTCACAAGCCTAAACCTTAGGTGGCAGAGTCGGAAATCACGTGCTTGACTTGGAGTACTGCAGCGACCGAAGGCTGCATCATCCCTAGTCTGGTGCGTTGATGGCGTATGTGACGAGAACGTGTGGATGGAGGACCACGTGGCCACTCTACAAATCTCCGACTGTCCGGGATCTGAGCCAGGAATACCGCAGAAGCGGCCTAGCACCCTAGTGGAGTGGGCCGTGACCGGAGGGACAGGCGGTCTTAGCTCATGCGGGAGCATTCTCTGATGCAGGTAGTGATCCCACGAAGAGATTTCCAAGAGGAACCAGGAGCCCTTCATCCTATCCGCCGACTGTGATGAAGAGCTGAGCTTGAGTGGTCTGAACGGACTTGGTACTGCTCAATGCGATCGACCTCGCCAGGAGGGCGGACTCAGGGCGTTAGACACGCCGACTTACGTGCGCAAGCATCCAACTAACCTCACTCGCTTTCCTACCGAGCTCGTCCTCATATCACATGGTCAAGATATCTTCTCCCTGTGTTGACCAAACCACGTCTTTCCCATGAGGAGCGAGTTACATTCCCTGGAGTCCGCAGTGGCCTTGGCGTTTAACATTGAGCGTACCAACCTTCAGACACTCAACTCAGCCTTACCAGGAAGGCAGTCTTATACGACAAGTACAACAGGGAGCACGAAGCCAGAGGCTCAAAGGGAGGTCCTGAGAGGGTGGAGAGGACCAGATTCAGGTCCCAAGCAGGGGCCGGCTGACGAACATGCAGAAATAGCCTGTCCATACCTTTGAGGAAACGCCCGATCAGCGGGTTCGCAAACACCGAGGTACACCCTTCTCCCGGATGGAAAGCCGAGATGGCCACCAAGTGAACAAGAATCGAGGAGAAGGAGAGGCCCAGTTGTCTGAGATGGAGCAAATAGTCTAGGACGATGGGGATTGGGACCCCCAGCTGAGTGTAAACTTGTTGACTCGACCATATGCAGAAGCGCTTCCATTTGGCCAGGTAGGTGGCCCTAGTTGACGGTTTCCTACTACTGAGCAGCACTTGTCTGACCTGCTGGGAGCACTGCATCTCCACTAGGTTCAGCCATGGAGCATCCATGCTGTGAGGTGAAGGAACTCCAGGTTCGGGTGGCGGAGGGAGCCCCGGTCCTGCATGATCAGGACCGGGAGCAGGGGCAGTGTCAGGGGCGCCTGAACGGACATGTGCAGGAGTGATGTGTACCAATGTTGGTGCAGCCACGCTGGAGCTATCAGGATTACCTGTGTGTGGTCCCTTTGAATCTTCAAAATCACCCTGTGTATCAGGGGGATGGAAGGAAAGGCGCAGAGCAGACCGACCCCCCCAAGACTATAGGAAGGCGTCCGACAGAGACCCCTGACTGCGGCCGAAGAGGGAGCAGAACCGTCGGCACTTTCTGTTTTCCCTCCAGGCGAACAGGTCTAACCGGAGAAAGCCCCAGAGCTGGAAAATTGAGCGTACCACATCCCATCGGAGGGACCACTTGTGACCTCAGAACGAGCGGCTGAGGGTGTCCGCCAAACCGTTCTGCGCCATCAGGTGGGTCGCATTGTGGACGCAGAAATCCCACAGCGCAAGGCCTTCCCTGCACAGGGGAGAGGAGCGTGCACCCCCATTTGTTGATATAAAAGACTGCCGATGTGTTGTCCGAAAGGACTGAAACACATCTGCCGGCCAGGTGGGACCAGAAGGTCAAACAAGCCAGGCGAACCGCTCTCAGCTCCCTGACATTGATATGCAACTTGAGGTCCTCCGGCGACCACAAGTCCTGCGTCCTGAGGTGTCCCAGGTGCGCTCCCCATCCCCGATCCAAAGCATCCATTACCAGGGAGAGGGAGGGTTGAGGGGCAGCGAAGGGGAAACCCATGCACACTTTCTGCGGGTCGAGCCACCACCGCAGCGATCTTAGCACCAAGTGGGGAATGGATACCACTGAGCATAAGGGGTCCCTAGCCGGGCGATATACTGTTGTTAACCAGGACTGTAGCGGGCGAAGCCGGAGTCTAGCATGGTTTACCACATAGATGCATACCGCCATGTGACCCAACAGCCGGAGGCAGACTCGTGCTGTGGTAATTGGGGTGTGGTGCAGTCCGAGGATGAGCTCGGAAATCGCATGGAACCTGGATTCCGGCAGGTATGCTCTGGCATGGGTGGAGTCCAGAACTGCTCTTATGAACTCTATTCGTTGCATCGCGGACAGGGTGGACTTGGCTTCATTCAAGGGGAGGCCGATATCGAGAAAGGTCTGCCTGATGAACAACACCTGGGTCTCCACCTGCTCCTTGGAGCGGCCCTTTATGAGCCAGTCGTCCAGGTAGGGGAATACCTGGATGCCTCGCTTGTGCAGGAAGGCCACCACAACTGCCATGCACTTTGTGAAGACCCTTGGAGCAGCTGACAGGCCAAACAGGAGCACCATGAGCAGCCATGACAAACCTGAGGTACCGATGGTGTGGGGGAATTATGGCAATGTGGAAATAAGCATCCTTTAAGTCGAGGGCGGCATACCAATCTCCTGGATCCAGAGAGGAAATAATCAAGGACAGGGAGACCATGCGAAAAAGACAGTTACTCACCTTTGTAACTGTTGTTCTTTGAGATGTGTTGCTCATATCCATTCCAGTCAGGTGTGTGCACGCTCGTCGGAGAAACTTTTACCCTAGCAACACTCAGCGGGTCGGCTGGGTGCCCCCTGGAGTGGCGCTGCCATGGCGCCGGATATATACCCCAGCTGACCCGGCCACCCTTCAGTTCCTTCTTGCTGGCTACTCTGACCGTGGGGAACGGAGGGTGGGTGTGGAATGGATATGAGCAACACATCTCGAAGAACAACAGTTACAAAGGTGAGTAACCTTGTTTTCTTCTTTGAGTGATTGCTCATATCCATTCCAGTCAGGTGATTCCCAAGCCTTACCTAGGCGGAGGGGTAGGAGTGAGATGTGGCAGCGTGTAGAACTGCTGTGCCAGAGGCTGCATCATCTCTAGACTGCTGGACCAGAGCGTAGTGCGAGGTAAAGGTGTGGACCGATGACCAGGTCGCTACACGGCATATGGATAGGCACGTAGGCCAGGAAGGCAGCTGATGAAGCTTGAGCTCTGGTAGAATGCACCGTGAGATGGCCCGAAGGGGCATGAGCCAGGTCATAGCATGTGCAGATGCATGCTGTCACCCAAGAGGAAATTCTCTGGGAGGAGACTGGTAGACCTTTCATCCGTTCCGCAATTGCCACGAACAGCTGGGGAGACTTCCGGAAGGGCTTCGTCCGCTCAATACAGAAAGCAAGCGCTCTGCGGATATCTAAGGAGTGTGGCTGCTGCTCCAGCCGAGAAGACTGGGACTTTGGAAAGAAGTCCGGGAGGAAGATGTCCTGGTTGGTATGGAAGGCAGACACTACCTTAGGGAGGAACGCCGGATGAGGTCGCAGCTGTACCTTGTCCTTATGAAAGACAGTGTACGGTGGGTCCACCATGAGCGCTCGAAGCTCGGAGACCCGCCTGGCCAATGTAATGGCCACCAGGAAGACTGTTTTCCATGACAGGTACAGGAGCGAGCAAGTCGCTAGGGGCTCAAAAGGTGGGTGCATCAGTCTGTTTAGGACCAAATTGAGATCCCAGGTAGGGGCAGGGCGACGTACCAGGGGATAGAGGAGCTCCAGGCCCTTAATGAACCGAGAGACCAGGGGGTGGGAGAACACGGAGTGACCACCCTCACCTGGATGGAAAGTGGATATAGCTGCTAAGTGCGCCTTCAGAGAGGATGTCGCCAGGCCCTGCTGCTTAAGGTACCAGAGGTAGTCTAGGACCTTGGGAATCGAGGCCTCCAAGGGAGCAACGTCCTGTGTGGCACACCAGCAAGAGAACCGTTTCCACTTCGCCAGATACGTAGAGAGAGTGGAAGGCTTCCTGCTACTGAGGAGAATATGCTGGACCGGAGCAGAACAGCGTAACTCCGCTGTGTTTAGCCATGGAGGAGCCACGCCGTGAGGTGGAGGGCTCACAGGTCTGGGTGGCGAAGCCTGCCGTGGACTTGCGTGATCAGGTCTGGAAGGAGAGGGAGGGGAACTGGAGTGGCTATGGACAGATTTAGCAGGGTGGTGTACCAGTGCTGTCTGGGCCACGCAGGCGCGATCAGGATCAGATGCGCTTTGTCCCTGCAGAGCTTCAACAGGACCTTGTGCACCAAAGGGAACGGAGGGAAGGCATATAGGAGGTGGTGCCTCCATGACAGGACGAATGCGTCCGTGATCGACCCTGGAGAGAGACCCTGAAAGGAGCAGAACTCCTGGCACTTCCTGTAGGAGCGGGAGGCAAACAGATCTATGACGGGAAATCCCCACCTCTGGAAGATCGAATGGATAACATCCGGCCTTATTGACCATTTGTGACAGAGGAAGGACCAGCTCAGCCGGTCCGCCAGAGTGTTCCGAACCCCCGGGAGAAAGGACGCCACCAGGTCTATCGAGTGGGCTATACAGAAGTCCCAGAGTAGAACGGCCTCTTGACACAGGGGAGACGAGCGGGTCCCCCCCGTTTGTTGATATAGTACGTGGCCATTGTGCTGTCCGTGAACACAGATACACAACGGCCGTGAAGATGTTGCTGGAACGCCTGACACGCGAGGCGGACTGCTCTCAACTCCCGGACATTTATGTGGAG
>NC_133777.1:56040487-56042967 GCF_003597395.2 Chelonoidis abingdonii
ACTGGCACCCTTCAGAGGTTCTTATTTACTGCCGTGTCGTCATTGGGAACAGTGGAGTGCAGTTTACTGACTCCAATTTTCCCTTAGTAATCGCTCGTTTTTTTTCTTTGTTATTAACTCGTTCTTTGTTTTTTATTTCATAGTTCATTAGTTTATGACAGTTTAAAGTTATAGTTGTTAGTGTATTGTTAGTAATAGTTTCGCGGTCTGGGCTCTTCCCCTACCCCGCGCCCGTACCGTAGCCATGCATGGCTCGCCGGGCTTTAAGCAGTGTTCGCCTGCACATAGGCCAATGCGACAGGAGACCCCACGACTCCTGTCTTAAGTGCCTTGGGAATCGCACTTATCTTCTAAGTGCCCCATTTGCAAGGCATTTAAGCCGCGCCGAAGAAAGGAGCGGACGCTAGACTCCGGCATTGCTCTATGGAAGCGGTATTAGCTCCCTCGCGGCACGAGTACTAGCAGCACGTGAGTGACGCCGCCCCTCAGCACCGAGCACGGGTCAGCACCGCGAAGCTCCTCGGCACCGGGCGCAGCCGACGCCGAAGGAACCTCATGCCGCTCCTCTCATCCGAGGTCGATCGGCTAAGCTTCGGAACGGGCTCCTCTACGTCTGCACTGCAGGCAGAGACTGTAACCAAGGCAGACCGCCAGCACGGCGCCGGTTTTGTGCGCGACCGTTAAACCGTGCCCATTGATCCCCCCATGACTCCAGCCCCAGAGGGCCGTTGGAGTCCGGTCCCTGGAAAGCTCCCGCACACGACGTGGTCGAGCTAACTTGCCTTCGACGCCGAGACTTTTCAGCAGCAAGAGATTCAATTGCCCTGGCGGACCGGCCACTGCCTGTGCCCTGGCACCGTGCGTCCATGTGGACTTCCTCCAGAGGCAAGCCGCTCGTAAGCACACATGCCGCCCTTGTCACCTGTTCCGTTGATTGGCTCGGTTCGATTGCTCGAGTGTTCGGACGCTCCGGTGATTCTGTCTCCCAGATCGCCGCTTACCACATCTCGGCCGTTGCTCCCGCTCCCGTCGACAGCTTGGCTTCGCGGGACTATAGCCGCTTCTGCTCGTCGCGGCACGCTCACCCACGATGCTGTCCTTCTGGTGCGTCCCTGATCCCGCTATTGCGCACTCGGTCTGAGCTCCCGGGCCTATCACGGCAGTACGGGACCGTCGTCGACCGGGAGTCTGATTTCGCCATAAGGGCTCGGAGGTCCGGTACCGACATCGCGATCAGACTTAGGTCGAATGGTCGCAGGTCCGGTCGGGAGCGTGCGGTACGATACCTAACTGGACCTGGGTCACCCCAAGACCCAGAGCTGGCTCGATCTGATATTGGCACTTCCGGTGCCACCGTTTGCGGCTCCTCCGTGGCCGGCGGTAGAGTCGGCCTCCTCGCGGCGGTAGTTACTAATTAGCGGGACCGAGATACTTGACATGGCTGCGGGATGTTTCAAGCATGCACGTCCCCCGGATGCAGGACAGCAGACAATGGCCTTTTGGACCCTGGGCATATCATCAAGCCCAGGGGCTCCCTCTGGTCCCAGGCACCTACTCTCTTCGGACGCAGGGCCTTGGGCCACGTGTCCCACCTCCTCCGCAGGTCAGAGGACCATGCATCCATCCTCCAGACTCCCGGAGCATCTCGAGCAGGAACGGCCACAGGAGCACAGTGCCATTCAGGACCACTCATTCCGGGATATCCTCCTCTTCTTCCCGGATGAGGCCGTGCGCGGTCTCTTCGGGCCGCCGCCAGTAAATCTGAGAGCCGACAGGAATTTCTTCGCCGGAGTAGCTCTCACATAAACCTCCCGGTAGAGGAAGTGCAGGAGGTGGATGACCCGGTGGTCAGCATCCTGGCTGCTTGACACCCGACGCGTTGTGCCCTGCCATTTATCAGGACCTCAGGCTGCTACTGATACCCTGTGGCAAGACTCAGTCTCGATTTGCCAACTAAAGGGCTGGAGAGGAGGTCATGGTACCTCGGGGTGTACAACATTGTCGTCCACCTCCTCTTTAGTCGTACAATCTGTCAATGACAGGGAGCACCACGGCCAACAGGCGCCTGCTCGAAATCCAAAAGAGGCTAGATGGATGGACCTGCTTGGCCGTAAGGTGTACTCGGCAGGTGCCTTACAGCTCGAGTGGCCAACCAGCAGGCTCTGTTGAGCCGCTAAACTTAACACCTGGATGGAGGTTGGCTGCTTTACTGAGTTGCTACCCCCGGACTCACGCCAGGAGTTCTCAGCTTTTGTGGAGAAGGCAAAAAGGTTGGCAGGACCTCTCCAAGCTTCCCTTGACGCGGCCGATTCGGCTGCAGGACTGTAACCTCAGGTATCACAATGAGGCGAATCTCCTGGCTCCAGGCTCCAACCTGCACCCGAACTGCAGTACCCCTACAAGATTACCTTTGAGGCCGGGTTTGTTGCTCGGAAAAACGAACCTTGGCTGCAAAGCTAAAAGACAACAGGGTGATCATG
>NC_133777.1:56043067-56044093 GCF_003597395.2 Chelonoidis abingdonii
CACATCTTGAATACTGTGTGCCGATGTGGTCACCCCATCTCAAAAAAGATATATTGGACTTAGAAAAGGTTCAAAAATGGGCACCAAAAATGATTAGGGGTATGGAATGGCTGCTGTATGAGGAGAGATTAATAAGACTGGTACTTTTCTGCTTGGAAAAAAGATGACTAAGGGGGGATATGGTTGAGGTCTATAAAAATCATGACTGGTGTCAAGGAAGTAAATATTTATTTACTGCTTCTCATAACACAAGAACTATGTGTTTGAGTCACCAAATGAAATTAATAGGCAGCAGGTTTAAAATGAACAAAAGGAAGTATTTCTTCACACAACGCACAGTCAACCTGTGGAACTCTTTACCAGAAACTAAATGAATTCCTTGAAGAGAAACTAAATGAATTCTTTGCTTCAGTCTTCATGGCTGAGGATGTTAGTGAGATTCCCAAACCTGAGCTGGCTTCTGTAGGTGACAAATCTAAGGAATTGTTACAGACAAGGTTTTGGAATTAATTGAAAACTTAACAGTAACAAGTCACTGGGACCAGATGGCATTCACCCAAGAGTTTTGAAAGAACTCAAATGTGAAATTGTGGAACTACTAACTATGGTTTGTAATCTGTCCTTTTAATTGGCTTGGACTGACTGGAAGATAGCTAATGTAACGCCAATATTTAAAAAGGGCTCCTGAGATGATCCCGGCAATTACAGACCGGTAAGTCTAATGTCAGTACAGGGCAAATTGGTGAAACAATCATAAAAAATAAGATTGTCAGAAACATAGAAGAACATAAATTGTTGAGCAAAAGTCAACATGGTTTCTGTAAAAGGAAATCATGTCTTACAATCTATTAGAGTTATTTGAAAAGGTTGACAAACATGTGGACAAGAGGGATCCAGTGGACACAGTGTACTTAGATTTCCAGAAAGCCTTTGACAAGGTCCCTCACCAAAGGCTCTTACATAAATTAAGTTGTCATGGGGTAAGAGGGAAGATCCTTTCATGAACTGAGAACTGGTTAAAATACA
>NC_133777.1:56048346-56049448 GCF_003597395.2 Chelonoidis abingdonii
GCGCACACGTGCGCATGTATGTATCTTCCTACTATATTTTCCACTCCATGCATCTGATGAAGTGGGCTTTAGCCCACGAAAGCTTATGCTCAAATAAAATTTGTTACTCTCTAAGGTGGCACAAGAACTCCTTATTCTTTTTGCTGAGCAATTTTGTCATCTACAAATTGTCACTTCACTGCTCACCACCTTTTCTAGATCACTTACATCAAACACCACCAGTTCTACTATGGTATGCGGGCCATGGTGGGCTAACCTGCCATGATGAAAACTGCCCATTTATTCCTGTTTTTTTCCCCCCACTCTGTCCCTTAGACAGTTTTTTATCCATGACAATGCTTTGCTACTTATGCCTTAACAACTTAGATTATTTAGTAGCCTCCTGAGAGGGACTCTGGCAAAGAACCTTTGAAAGTCTAAATTTTATCAACCACTTCTCCTCTAGCCACCCTATTCACAAGTTCAAAGAATTTTTAATATATTAGCAAGGAATCATTTTCTTTTGTTGGTCATATATCATGATCTTCTAGGTGTTTTATTTCAGAGTAGCAGCCGTGTTAGTCTGTATCCGCAAAAAGAACAGGAGTACTTGTGACACCTTAGAGACTAGACTAACAAATTTATTTCAGCATAAGCTTTCGTGAGCTACAGCTCACTTCTTCGGATGCATAGAATGGAACACACGGACAGGAGATATTTATATATACAGAGAACATGAAAAGGTGAAAGTATGCATACCAACAAGATTGACAGAGCCAGAAGGGTACCCAGAAGCCACCTACTACAGGACAGGCCCAACAAAGAAAATAACAGAATGCCACTGGCCATCACCTACAGCCCCCAACTAAAACCTCTCCAGTACATCATCAAAGAACTACAACCTATCCTTAAAGATGATCCCTCACTCTCACAGATCTTGGGAGACAGGCCAGTCCTCGCTTACAGACAGCCTCCCAACCCGAAGCAAATACTGTCCCGCAACTGCACACCATACAACATAAAGACTAACCCAGGAACCTATCCTTGCAACAAAGCCCGATGCCAGCTCTGCCCACATATCTATTCAAGTGGTACCATCATAGGACCTAATCACATCAGCCAC